>NW_017731522.1:1302000-1320194 GCF_001890085.2 Hipposideros armiger | reverse complement strand
ACGGTAGCCCATGGCAACCCACTGCAGCAGGGACTGCAGCCTACACCGTCACCGGTGACTCACGGCAGCCCAGCCCCAGGTTGAGCTGTTGTTCAGCATCTTAGCTGTGGAGGGCAGTGTCACTGGCCCTCATATGTGGGATCCGAACCCGGGCCCTCTGGCATCCCAAGCCAGCTCTTAACCAATGCACCACTCGGCCGGCCCTGAATTGAATTCTTTTAAGGGTAACAAGTAGGCATAACTTTTACATAAATAAAATAAATTCTTGCCTAAAATCTTATTGGGTAGAAAACATATTGCTTATTTTTAAGGCATATTAAATATACTTAACCATATGTCTGACTTTTCCATGATGATTTAAGGCGGTTGTCTGTAGTTGTTATAGCATTTTGAACTGTAGAGAAAATATTGAATTAATTGTGTTGAAGGTCGTAGAGGGTCTTTATTCTGACCAGATGTGTGCAGTTAGTGAACCTATTGCTAATGTAATGTGGCCACGAAAGGCATCACTTAGGCTCCATTTAAATAGAGTCAGTATTTTACCACCCGGATTCTTGGCCAAGTGTTAGAATTTACGTTTGATAGGGAGAGCCTGTTCATTTCCTCCTCCAACTATCAGCCTCCTCCAACTCCTCCAACTATCAGTTTAAGTCTGTGTGACTTGGTTAAAAATTCAAAAGTCAAGATCAAGTTGTTAAAAAAAAACAACTTTCATTGGTGTTTGAGCATATGGGTTTTTAATTAAAAAAAAATTTTTTTTTTTTAAGCTGAGCCATCCTGATTTTTATTTTTTTAAAGAAAGTATAAGCACCTAGATTTTGGTCTCTAATCTTAAAACTCAAATAGTATTGTGAGCTTGTATGTCTGTCAATCACTATCCATTTCTGGCCTGTGCTTCCACAGCTTGTTTATTTTTTTCTGGTGAAATTTAATTTTTTCCCCTCATTTAAATAATGTGAACAATACAGAAAGATGTGAATGTGAAAGAAAAATGTATCCACATTTGCTCATTCACCTCAGAGAAATACATATGTTAACACTCTATTTTTATTTAGACATTTATATATATATATATAAATATATAAAACACACACACAAACGTATATTATATGTGGGGTGTTTTTTTTTGATAGACTTTTGGGAGGGTCTTTTTCTTATGAAAATTGAATCCTACAATACATGCTATTTTAGTGGGCTTTTTCTTTGTGCCTAATAATATATCATGGACATTTTTTCTACACTATCGATATATCTACTGTACCATTTCAGTGGCTGTGGAATCAATTTTTGGTTGCATTGTAATATAAGCATGCTTTGAGGGTGAACACTTAGGTTGTTTTCATTTCTCTTATTTTACATAACACACTGATGAATATCCTTGAACATATATTTTAGTGAACTTCCTCAGATATTTTCTTCAGATAGATGTCTAGAACTCTTGGCTCACATGAATTTTTATCTTTTTAAGACGTAATACGTACCATTATGGTGCTCTTCAGAGGACATATCAACTTCTATCCCTGTAGTCTGTATGTGAGAGGGTTGTATTTCTTCACTTATGCCAGTTACAACAGATGCAGCCTAGCACTGGAGTTGTTTATGTATAATAGTCACCACAAACTCAGATCCTGAGTAGGTATTTTGCAAGTCGTTAGGGGGGCAGTGGGGGCTGGGGTAAGCGGGAAGGTCAAGTCTTCTTCAAAGGGAGAGCTCAGCTTCAGCCTGTTGCTGTCATGTGGGAACCCTGGCCCATTGTTGCCAGATTTTTCAAGTTTTCAAGGGAATCCAGAAGCTTGAATTTGTTAAAAAAATGAACTTAGTCAACTTAAGAATGTTGGTTCAAAGTTCTTTCAAAAGCATGGATGAAGCGAAGAAAATACATCTGGGAGCCATATTTTGTCCTCAAGCGACAGGCTTGCAGCCTCTTATTTATGTATTTGTTTCTCTCACTTGACGTCTCTCACACTTCATCTCAAGAGCAGTAATCACATTTCTTACTCTCGTCTGTATTCTCAGGGCCCAGGATAGCGACCAGCTTGCAGTGAGGTAAGTAAATGTGTGTCAAAGTGAGTAGTAAGCTCCAGAAGTGGTCTAGTTTGTCACTCTAGTCCATGTAAGTTTATTTGGGGCCCACCTGGTGACAGCTCCTCCATCCTAATTGTGAGGTACTGGGGAGAGGGTGTATTTTAACAGCTGATCAGAATTCTTGGAATATTTTGTCTCACAGTCCAGGTCAGCTGACTCTTAGAACTGGGTGCAAAATGGCATCTTGATGACATTTATATGAATACATACTGGAAATATTATATATATCCTCTGCTTTGAGGTGATTTTTACTGTGAAATGTATGATTTTACAAATAAAAATATGAATGAATTTTATGTATGTCTCTTCGCAAGGTTTTAAATATAGCAGGGACATTCCTAATAACATGACTTGTTTGGAGATTCTATAGATAAATTAGGACCCTAACCTTTACTCCAAGAGTGTATGTTTTCAGACACGATTCACCTCTAAGGCTGGTGGCATCTGATTTTCAGGGACAGCGTTATATGGTAGTTTCGGTTTTTGAAAACCAGTGCAGCCCTTCTTGCTTTCCTGCCTGCAGACTAGATTGTTCTGCATTGCCTAATTCATGTTGGGCACCAGGCTGGCAGCACTAAGATGGGCAAAAGGACTCAGGTAATTCAGACTAGAAGTAAAATCAGTGCAATTTTTCTGTCAAGCAGCCAAGCAAGGAAGGGCTTATGTTAAATGAAAACTATACATTGGCAGCAAAAGCCCAACATGGAATTCAAATTTTGCTAGGTTTGCATTTGGGCTGTTTCTGTTTCTCCTCCCCTTGTCCCCTTTCCTCTTTCCATTCCCACATCAGAGTGAGAACATTCCAATAGGTTGTCTAGGAACTCAACTTTTAGGTAGGATATCCTATGTGGAATTTAGGATTTTGGATGTGAGACAAAACTAAGGACCGTTTTCAAGTTTAGACTGCTGTTTGCCCTGTTCCACTTCCTTCATTATGATCATCTCTTTTGAGGCACACACAATTCCCCCAAATTGGCATGAAATTTGGCTTCTGTTCGACACTTTAAAATGCTTAAGGATAAGATGTAGCAGGAGCATCTTATATTCCATGGTATTTTAGGATGGGAGATCCTTGATAAAATGCCTGAGCTTTGGTCTTTGGTGAAGAGAGGAGTGCAGCCGTAGTGGGTCGTGCCATGGTGCAAAGCTTCAGGGTATGTGAACAGTCTCTAGAAAGCACAGGGTGTTCTCTCAGTGTTGATACATTGTACATATATCACTTATAAAAGTCAGAGAGATAGGCTGCCTACCTAGTAAGGAAAAAATTCATGTAGCTGTTGTCTATTTCTGTCTCTCTAAGCCTGTGGGAAAAGACTGCCATACGGAACGAAGGGCCTGGCTTTCATAGGCAACGTGAATCTGTTTCTGAGGTTCATTTTAGCTAAAAATGTAAGCTCAAGCAACTCATGTGAAACAGTTATCTCAAAGGAAGATGACTGTGAGAAGAATGCATTAACGGGAATACAATAGCTGGTTACTGCTGGGGCCTTTCTTGGTGGTAGGAGCTTATCCTTGGGGGTTAATAAAACATGGTGAGTCACACTGTTGCCTGAGTTCCGAGGGAAAAGAGATTCTGAAATGGTTGTGGGGCATCTTTGTGGCCCTGTGCACCTGTCCCCAGACACTTGTACTCACCAGGTGGCTGCTAACAGATTGCATAGGTAGAGCTGCTTAGAGAAATGATCAGCTTCAGAATCAGTGGCCCACAAACTGGGTTTGCATGAACGGAAAATGTGTCAGAGTTACCCAGGAGAGTTTTTAAGCTGTGGGCGTCTGGGGTGACTTCATGAGTGATTCTGACTCATTTCCCCTATACCCAGTGCAGCCTGATGCCCCAACTCTGAAGAATAGTCCACAAACAGCCACTGATTCAGAACTATCCAGGGTGTCTATTAAATATGAGGATCGCTAGGCCCCAGCCCAGACCTGTGGAGTCAGAATCCTGGGCTGTGGGCCGTCGGAATCCCAGTGTGTTCAAAAAAGTTCTGGCTGATTATGGGCAATCCTAAGTTTGAGGCTCTAGGCTCTAAAATACTGGCCTTTCCAATTCTCGTCACCTAATAAATGATGGTAACAGACCCCGCTCTATACCTGAATGAACACTGATTGGGGGAGTCAAGAATAGAAAGACTAATTGATTTGAGCTGCTAGTTCTTCTAGGGTGACAAGTACTGGGTGTGTGCATATGTGTATGTGGAAGGTCAATTTCTTGCTTCAGGATCCTGACATTAGTCTGCTAATTTAGAGGGACCTCTTCCTCAGTGCAACACTTGCCTTTTTAAAGCACAAAAGGAACTCTGGAGGAAAGGCAGCACTCCCCAGTAGAACATTGTGCAGTGATGGAAATGTTCTTTATATACGCCGTTGAATATTTTATCCGCTAGCTACACGTGCAGATTGTGTGCTTGTAATGTGGCTAGTGTAGCCACACTTCATTAGCCACACTATGAAAATGAAAATTTTCATTTGTTGTACATGTTACGAATTTTATTTATTTATTTAAAGATTTTTATTGGGGAATTGGGGGGATGGGAACAGTGCTGAGGGATTGGGGGAAGGGGAACAGACAAGTTGCTGTCNGGAACAGACAAGTTGCTGTCATTTTGTTCTTCAGTCTAGTTGTGGAGGACGTTGCTTCACTGGCCCAAGTTGGCACCATCATTGCACTCTTCCCAGGGAGGCAGATCAGTCGCCGGCTTCTGGACGGCTGCTCATGGCGGCTGCTAGCTGCTCACGCTGGCTGCTGGCTGCTGGCTACACACGGTAGCCCATGGCAACCCACTGCAGCAGGGGCTGCAGTCTACGCCCTCGCCCGCGACTCACAGCAGCCCAGCTCCAGGCTGAGCTGTTGTTCAGCATCTTAGCTGTAGAGAGCAGTGTCACTGGCCCTCATATGTGGGATACGAACCGGGGTCCTCTGGCGTTCCAAGCCAGTTCTTAACCATCACGCCACTCGGTCGGCCCCATGTTAAGAATTTAAATTTAACTCTAGCCACATGTTGAGGTGTCCACTGCAGTGAACAGCATAGGAAACGATGCCATCACAAATGGCAGGGACAGTTGCCGCTCTTTTATCGGCTTCATGAAGAAGACGCTGCAGTGACATTTTGGGTTGAATCTTGTTAAATGTAAAAGGTTGGGATAGGTAGTTTTTAAGTGTCCTTTTTACCTTTTTTATCAGTGTGTTTACTAGTGATGCGTTCTTGCAAATGAGGTAGTCGGTGTGGAACAGGTATGTCCATGAGGCCAAGGATGATGTTTTTCCTGTGGACTGCCCTGGCTCCACATCTGATGCAATGGATGGTTGAATAAATGACTGCAATTTGAGGATTTTGTACAGAGAGGGACACTCTGAGTTACCTTGCGTTACATAAACTATTTTATCCCCTTGATGCTTTGGTCACAAATACTAAAAAAACCCTCAAATTGCTTAAGAACAAAGGGGATTAGCTGATGCATGTAACTCAGAATTTCAGAAGAAAGAGCCAAATATTTTTTTTTTTTAAAGATTTTTTATTGGGTAATTGGGGGGATGGGAACAGTGCTGGGGAATTAGGGGAAGGGGAACAGACAAGTTGCTGTCGTTTTGTTCTTCAATCTAGTTGTGGAGGACGCTGCTTCACTGGCCCAAGTTGGCACCATCATTGCCTCTTCCCTGGCGAGGCAGATCAGTCGCCGGCTTCTGGACGGCCGCTCACTGCGGCTGCTGGCCGCTCACGCTGGCTGCTGGCCACATATGGTAGCCCATGGCAACCCACTGCCACAGGGGCTGCAGCCTACGCCGTCGCCAGCGACTCACGGCAGCCCAGCTCCAGGTTGAGCTGTTGTTCAGCATCTTAGCTGTAGAGGGCAGTGTTACTGGCCCCCATATGTGGGATCCGAACCGGGGCCCTCTGGCATCCCAAGCGAGTTCCCAACCATCGCGCCACTCGGCCGGCCCAAGAGCCAAATACTTTTAACAAAGTATATAACCTGTGGAGGAAAATAGTCCGCTTTTACATCCCCGAGTGGTGGTGTCAGAAATTTATCAATGTGGAAATATGCTGGAGCGGTGTGTGTGTGTGTGTGTGTGTGTGTGTGTGTGGCGGTTAAAAGTATTTTGTTCTAGGCTTGTAAAGTATAACAACATCAAATGTGTACACGCACACACCGAAGTGTCCTAACCTTATCTTTGCTTCATGGTTATGTGTGTGTGTGTGTGTGAGTGAGAGAGAGTACAGCCAGCAATAATTATAGGGACCCCATCTCTGACCAAGATGAAAGAAGGAAAAATAAATGAATCCAAGATAATACAGCAATGTATAGATATTAACTCTCCAAAAAGAATAAAGATGTTTGCTTTTTCTTTGGCATGTTGGTCCCCAGCATTTTCACTGTTTGACTATACACACTGACTTTCTCCTGCTTATGTGTGTGCCTAAAAACCTTTCTTTCAGAGTTGGGAAGCCGTCCGGCTCTCACCTCTTCACCTTGTCATGTCATCAGCCTGTTCAGCTTCAAGTCTGGGAGTGAAAACTAAGGGGAGGAGACCAAAACTGACGATTCCAACGGCCGCAGAACTCAGTTTAGTTCTTGTCAGATCAGGCCTTGCTCTGAGGACCACACGAGCATAATCTTTCCTCCTAAGCACAAGCTGTGATGTGTGTCATCCTCCCAGTGTAGAGGTCAGGACACTGAGGCTTGAGGAGTTGTTACTTGTCCCAGGTACTAAGCTGATGAAGTGACAGTGATGGGTCTCCTCCAGCTTGGAAACCGTCCATGCTTTCACCAGGTTGCTGCGTTGTTGCCTCATGGCATGTGGCAGGGTCCTCTTCACACTGCACCACACCACTGTGTGAATTCAAGGTACAGAAACTCCTGAGGTGTGGTCTGCAGACGCGAGGCACCCGTCTTTGCACTTGGGCAGGCTGCAGTTCTGTGTCCTCCTTTGGGAAGGAAATATCTGTGCCTGGGGGATGGGTGTGGGGCGAGCTTGCCTGGCAATCACACCTCTGAGCTTCTGTTTGTCCATCTGCAGCTGTGCCCTGCGCAGGCCCAGAAACAGGTGCCTGCAGCTTTGACCTGACCAACATTCCACCTTTCTAGGTTAGAGGCCATATGTTTGGTAGTTATGCTCATAGGCGTTGCATTTCAAGTAGTCCGGGCTCAGATCCAGTCCCATTGCTCACTTGCTCTGTGACCTTGGGTGCACTATTTCCTTCTGTGATGGAGTGTCTGAGAAGAACACACACCTTGTATGGTTGCTGTGAGGGTTGAACAGATTGTTGCAGTGATGTTCTCAGCATGGAACCTAGAGCAAAGACAGTGTTGAATAAATGATAGTTATTATTATATTACATTTGTCTGTTTTTGTCTTTCGAATCTGATAACTTTGATTTTAGGTTTGTGGAGGCATTGAATTGATTTCGTAATTGACTTCAAACACTTTTGTTTAACACTCTGGATTTTTATCTTCTTTCCTGGCACTACCACCTCCTCTTAGATTTTATGGAGCTGAATTTGTTGGACCAAATGATATGGAGCAGATTTAATAGAAACACATTCCAAGTATACTATCTTTATGTCTTCATGTCATTTCCCTTAGATCTCTTGTTTGAGGTCTGAATTTAGTCACCACTCTGTAGGAAGCTACAAATGATTCCTGAATCTTTAGAATGCTAGAATGATCGGTGTAAAGATAGAAGGGTAACAAATGCATATAGGCATTTTCCAATAAATTTTATGCCAGGGTAGTTGCATGGTTGGGTCTATTTTTCTTTCAGTTGCTTGTCCCAACTGTGAAGGGGCTCAAAAGGGAGCCACTAGACATTTATTGCTTATAAAATTTATTTATGCTTTTATCTTCTTTAGTTCTTAACAAATACTGGTTATAGCCTTTCTTGTGTGCTGTGCTTTGCTCTAAGTACTCTATATCATCTCATTCAGTCCTCAGACAACTCTATGAAGTGTAGGTATTTAACCCTCCCCATTGTACAGAAGAAGAAATTGCGGTTCTGAGAAGTTAAGCTGTCTTCTGCCGTGGCTGTGAATGGCAGTGCCAGGATAGGAACCGGTTCTTGGATCCAGGAATGATGGATGTTCTTTTCAGCAGTAGGAGGCGGTTGGCTTGTCTTCACATATTGATGAGGAAATGGGATTAACAGAGCCAGAGATTTATGTCCAGGTCTCTGATGCCGTATCCTGAGCTGATGTTGATTTACAACAGCTGTCTTCATTTATCAATTAGTATATGTACATTACGTCTTTCCTTTTACATTTTTCCAAATCAATAAAGACCCTCGATATATGACAAGGCCAGTGAGGAGAAGTCCTACAAATGGGGCCACAAATCAATGTGGCTGTTGTGGGGAAAACATGGTACTTCCTGGCAGGCTCGTTTTATTTCTGCCAATAATCCAGGACTCTGCTGCTTTGTAATGCCCGTGCCTCAGTTACTTCACCTATAGAAAGAGTAGCATGCCATATTTAGAGATGCGAGGACAAACTGCTAGAATTCAGCGAAATTACTAATTGCATGTCTGCTGAGCCCAAGCAGCCATGTGGGGATATGGTCCCTGCTCGATAAGTACCATCAGTGGCCTGTGGGCTGAGGATTTGCAGAAACCTGTGGTGGGGTAGAGGTTCCTGACATGGTGGTGCAAGCCTCACTTTTGAATTGTTCCCCAAACTGTTGGAGTGCTCAACCGTGTTTCCTGTCCCGGGGCCGCATGCGGCAATATAGCTGTATGAATCTGTCCTTGAGCCTGAAGGCTACAGTGTGGGTCAAGTCCAGGAGCCACTGGACTGAAGAAGCCTCGGTTGAGCCTTGCCTCAGAGACCCGGAATTTGCCCTCCTTTCGATTGTTTTGTCTGTCCTTGCGCTTGGTGCTCATTTTATTTTTATAGTAAATATTTGGTTTCATTGGCAGGGAGGGCTGGGCGAGCAAGGGGCAGGGATACCCGAGTAGTCATTGCACTAAGCAGCAGGTTTTCCTTCTGAAAATCCAGTCTCCACACATTGAAAGGAATTTGTGTTTTATGAAAGAATGTGTGTGTGAGTAAGACTAGGAGGTTTGGGGACTCTGTTGACTCTCTCTCTGCTGTGATGCTGGACGCAGCGTGGAGCCCAGACTCTGGAATGTGTTAGGGGTACAGACTCTGGAGTCAGGCAGCTGTGGGTCTGAATTACCCTCCACCTCTGATGCTGGGTGAGATTTATAACCTCCTCAAATCTGGGTTTTTTAATACTGTAAAATACCTACCTCACAGAATTGTTTGTGAGTATTAAACAAAATAATGCATGAGAAATATTCATCAGAGTGCCTCGTACATACTAAGTACTCAATACGTATTAACTGCCATTATTATTATTGTTGTTGTTGTTATTATTATTCAATCCAGTGAGCAACGGTTATTAAAGACTCCGTTTAACAAACACGAACAAAGGCCTGGAGGCAGGAAGATTCCAGTCCACCCAGGGCCCAGACTGTGTGGAGCTGAGGGAACATGTAAGGATGTAACGGAATGACACAGCACGCTCCCTCTATCAGCCTGGCAGAGATTCAGAAGCGTTCATTAACTGTTGGTCTTATATGATTTGATAACGCTCTTTTGGAGAGCATTTGGGAGAAATCCATCAAAAATGGTAACATTTTAACCTAGTATTCCCACCACTAGAAGCCTATTCTCTGGAAATACTCAAACTCATAAAAGATGGATGTAGGGCTATGTTCTCTATAGCATTGCTCATGACAGAAATACAAAGCTGACTTATATGTGTTGCGGGTGATTGAAAAATTATGGTATCTCCCTACAGTGGCATATTCTGCAGCCAGTTAAAAAGAGTGTGGTGGTACTCAGTGCCTTGACATGTAAACATATCACGATATACTAAATTAAAACAGCAAGAGACAACAGCATTTATAGGATGATCCCATTCACGTAACTTGTTCACAGCTGACCTGGGTGGGTGTGTTTGTGTGTGTTGAAAATAATAAAAAGGTCTGATCTACAGGGAAACTGTTACCCTGGGCTCCTTCTGAGTAACAGGGTGGCCATATGTCCCAGTTTGCTTGGGGAATACCTGGTGTACACCTGTTGTCCTGGCCTAATTATTAATAGTGCCCCTTTCAGTTTTCAGTGTCCCAGTTTGGACAATGAATTATATGGTTACCCTACCTTCCTCTGAGGATTGGAATTGGGGCAAGAGTAATGGGAAACTGGCTGTTACGCATGTCACTTGTTGGTATAATTTACAGCAGGCAAGTACATTTTTAGAAGGTAAATTGAGGATTATGGCCCTGATACATTAATTATGTAGTGGTTCACAGGTGAGCCATCCGGCACGTCGTTACTAAGGAAGAAGCTACCTTTTTTCTTTTTGTCAGATTATTTGAGCATCTACTTTGTTCTACTTATATAAATCTTCAATTAACTCATTGAAGATATTTATTGTCTGAGAAGAGTGCTTAGCATTAGCCACTAATATGCTTTTACAAAGACCTAGTGGGGAATTTTGTATTTCCTTCTTTCATTTGGCTTCTAGGTCATTGAACTGAAATTCTCCTTTGGAAAAACAACACACCTTTTAAAAAAATGTGGACATTGTGGCCTTCCCCACCCCCAGGTTCCTCAAACATAAATTTAGACACAATAGAAGTCAAAATTATTAAATGAGCAACATGCAAACTATTGACTTCCAGTGGGCTTCAGAGTTGGCTGGGTTCCTCTTTTCTTTGCTTCCCAGTAAAATCCTAGAGGAAATGGGGATGGGTGGGAAATAGCTGCAGTTAAAAAATAACAGTGATTCAGATTTACCAGACATCACAGCACCTTTGATGTGCCAGGCACTGTGAAGGTGATTTCTTATCCGTCATCTTGTTCATTCTTTACCCAAACTCTTGAAGGGTATTACTAGCCCTATTTTATACATATGGAAACCGAGGTTCAGAAAAGCTAAGTTACCTGCCCAAGGTACTTAGTGTTCAGTTCACTACACTAGAGTTTCTCAACCTCAGCACTGTGGACATTTTGTGCTGGGTAATTCTTTATTGTTGGGGGTTGTTGTAAGATGTTCAGCCACATCCTTGGCCTCTATTCATCAGATGCCAGCCCACTCCCCTCCGCCCAAGTTGTAACAACCAAAAAATGTCTTTAGACATTGCTATTGTAAAAGCCCCCTGGTTGCGGGCAGGGTGAGGGGTAGAGTAGTCCTTGGTTGAGAATGACTTTACTACACCAAAATTGAAGAACGTCATAGAATCCAGACAAACAAGATTTAAGGACAGTCAGGCAAAAGTAGAGAGACTCTTACACTTGGCAGCTTGTGTATTCTTCCAGGTCTAATTTTCTTTGCTTTTCATTTTTGTTTATTACCTGGGGAAATAGGAAAAAATAGTTGAACATCCTATTAGTCAAGTAATAGCTCTGGTTCACCTGTTGAAAAGGTTGAAAATATTGAACTAAGAGGAGATTTCTTAGCTTATTAAACTTGCTCATCCTTTGTGAGATATCTGTTCCTCTTAGTCCTGGCCATTCAGGAATGTGCAGTAGTCAGGAAGGCTCCCTTTACGAATGCCATTATGACTCCATTCAGAGTTATGGCAAGAGGTTTTCAACAATGCTGCCTAGAGCATTTGGTGAAGTATGCAGTGGTATTTGGCCTTGATGCCCCGCATTTCTCCTTAAAGACCATACCGGTCTATTTCTCAGACCCCTAAGGGCTCATTCCTGGGAAATCCCCTTTAAGTGAGGTGAAGTTGTTCCAGTGTCACCATCTGCATTTTATCTCATCCATTTCCACCTCTGTCTTTCCTAATTAGCTGGTTATTACTGAGCCTTAATATCTTTTTCTTTGTGTTTCAAGGCAGGGCTGGTGACAGGACTTCTACAATAATACTATCTCTTCCCATATTTATATTCGGAAGAACAACTTGGAATGAATGTTTACTAGATAAAGCATAGTTTGTATTCAAATTTAGTGGATCATGGTGTAATTTCTTTTCTTTGCCCTCTGCTAAAAAATAATTCCTAATGTATTACTTGATTAGTTGTCCAAGGAAAGTTTTGGTTAAGTGTTTGAGAGATTAAAGCCTGTATGCATTTTAAAGTTGGGCATTTCAGGTTAGCTGACTATAGATTGTTTCAGTAGCTGTCATTCTTTTTAACTTAAAAGCTATAACTTTCAAATACCCACTTTGCTGTTCATCCTAATTAAAACAAAGAAAAGCCAATCTGATGTAGACCAGTTTGTATGATGTAGGGAGAGTTAGAGCTAAGGAAAAAGGAAATGACGAGTGTCTGTTGGGTATCATATCAGCCCTTATTTTTTTTTAAAAGATTTTATTGGGGAATTGGGGGAAGGGGAACAGACAAGTTGCTGTCCTTTTGTTCTTTAGTCTAGTTGTGGAGGACGTTGTTTCACTGGCCCATGTTGGTATCATCATTGCGCTCTTCCCGGGTGAGTCAGATTGGTCATCGGCCTCTGGACGGCTGCTCACGGTAGCTCTTGGCAGCTCACACCAGCTGCCTGCCGCTCACACTAGCTGCCAGCCACACACGGTAGCCTATGGCAACCCACTGCAGCAGGGGCTGCAGCCCACGCCTTTGCCGGCGACTGACAGCAGCCCACCTCCAGGTCGAACTGTTGTTCACCATCTTAGCTGTAGAGGGTGCAGCGTCACTGGCCCTCATGTGGGATCTGAACCGGGCCCTGATGCTCAGAGCTGGTGTCCCAAGCCAACTCCTAACCAACGTGCCACTAGGCCAGCCCCCATATCAGCCCTTTAAAAAGGTAACTCTTTTTTTTTTTTAGATTTCCATTTTACTTAACCATGGTAAAATGACAAATCAAATAGTATGGTACTATCTCTCCTTCCAGTTTTTTTGTGAAGGACATGGTTTTGCTCCCTGGAAAGCAAACTAAGACAGAGATTTCCATACAAGACATTTGTTAGGGATCGATCCCTATGGAGGGATTGGTTGGAGGAGAAGTTACGATGTAAGGTAGTCTCAGCGAAAGCCCAGGCTGACCCACAGGAAGCTCTGAAGTTGAGGTGGTCCTTCAGCATTGAGATGAGAGGGCAGGCTTGTCATGTCAAGTGGCCATTGGATGCAGGCCCTTCTGGGAAAGGGCTGTGACCTTGGGGAAGGTGGCTCTCTGCACCATGACGGGTTCTGAAGGGGGGATCCTGGAGGAAAGCATAGCACAGTGTTCACTTCATATGAGCATGTGATGTCGGTGTGTGTGTACATGTGTGTGTGGGGTAAGTGCCATTTTCTTCAGTGACTTCACCAGGAACACACATCTGGGAAGTGGGTGTGTGTGGACATGAACTCATGTTTGACTAGCTCCCAAACCTCTACCTTTGCTGCAGTATGACTTGCTGCAGCGTTAATACCATGGGTAGGCCCTTTCATTGTCCACGTCGTTATGTCTGCTGGGCTGCAGTGGGGACACCCTTGAAGTCTGCTGAATTGGCTTTCTCCAACGTATCTTTTGTCACAGGGGTTTGAAAGGAAAGGTAACATCATTTGTCCTAAATGAATCATCAGCTGGAATGAAAGTCTGAACTCTAGCCCTCTATTATATTCCCCAGCCAGGGGTGACTTTGAGCAAATTGGTGTCCCTCTAATTCCCTGAGGAAGCACTTGACTCCACAGGCCCCTTACCATTTAAATACTGCAGGTTGCACTTGGCTTCCTCTGAGAAAGCTTTCAAGTCCTGGGCCTGTGCTTACAGCTGGTTGGCGTTCTGCACACCCCTGACAGCACAGAAGAGGAGCAGCCGTAAACTATTTCCTCTGTGCTTTTATCACTGCCTGGAAATCCTGAGGGCAAAGGTGCTTTGTAAATACCAAGTTGGTGGTGTGCAAAAAATTGGAAAATCAAGGCGGTTAGCTCATGGTTGACTAAAGCAGGGCTTAGGCCATTCCTCCAAATAGCCAAAACAGGAAATTCTAAAGAGGAAGTTACATTTTTTACCAAAACTTGATCCTTAGGGATTTTTCGGTAACTGGCCGATTTAACTGCAGCCCAGCTAAGCCAGAGAGAGCCTCTTTACCAGAAAGGTGTGCGTGGGAAACTTTTATGAAGTACACACCTCTTTTCAGCCTTTTTTATAACTCACCTGCTTGCACCCCTGCTCTAGGGGTGGATTCTTTCAGGGGGCAGCTCCCTTCATTCCAGTGTTAACTCAGTGAGAGTGTGAGTGCACCAGGCCTCATGGGGCCTCAGTGAATAACAGCATGGAATTCCCATGATTCAAGGAGAACCTTCTGTGAACTGCCCTCTTGCTGCATAGGTTGTGCCCCCTGGGAGGCCTGAGGGCTCAGGAAGCCTGCTTGGAGCCTAGACTCACACGTAATGCCTGAGCAAGCCACCCACCCTCTTTGTGCTTTGTTGTTAATTGGGGTTCATAGCAGCACCCACTGCATAGAGTTATTGCAATGACTTAGTGAAATAATAATGTGAGGTTAGGGCTTAGCATTGTAGCCTGCCAATGATTATCCTTTTTTAATAGCTTTATTTTAGCTTCCAGGGTTAAGATGAACACAGGTTAAGAACTACAGTGCTGTATGAAATTAATATATGTTTTATTGAACACCTACCTAGTAGCTCTAACAAGCTCCCAGGTGAGGCTGATGTCGGTCCTGGGAACACACTGTGAATAATAAGAGTCTGTGGATCCAAATCAGATCCAGAGAACAGCGTGGCTGGGGTGCGTCCCGTCCTCCCCCCATTTTGTACCTTTTCTCTCCTGCTCTGAAGAAAGTGTAGCAAATACATGGAAATGGTTACTACTGCTACACCATGGCTCCTCACATTCCCTCTTCTCTGTTTTCCTTCTTGTCTGCAGTGTATTTTCTCTTTTATATCAAGTTTTTCCATATTACTGCCCCAGCACCCTTGATAAATGGTCCTGAAATGTTTCCTCTGAAACAACACAACCACAGACCCTACTGACAACAGCTGCTTAGGAGGCAGTGAAGGAATTTCTCTTCAGCCCTTGCACGGTTGCTCTGATCCCTGCTCATTTGTGCAGTTGAGTTTCCTCTTCGTCTCCTGCCTGTCGGGGTTGGACTGTGTTGGTGACATGCTGTGCCAGGGTTTGGAGGCAACTCCAGATTTCTCAGGCACCAATTAGGTTCTGAGTGTACGGCTCAGCTTTTCTGCTTCTTGTTTTCCTAATTCTCTTGTTTGCACTTGATTCTTGTCTGTTAATTAATAATATAGGAAAGAGACAGTGAATCATTGGGGAGACGGGAATGCCACTGTGACCTGGGGCTAAAGTTCTACTCATGTGACATCGTGGGACCTGGCCTCTGCTCTGTGCCCTGAGTGTCCTTGAACCCAGTTTACATGAAGGCCAGGCTCTAAAGCTAAGACTGCTGAGCTAAAAAACAAATGAAAAGAAAATTTAAAACCAATACTCTCAGTCTCCAATAATATTTATGACTTTGTGTGCTCAAATGTAGGAATGTCACACTCTTAAAACAGCATAATATGTGACATCATTAGAAACTTCCTTAAGTCCTTGTATCATAGGATGGTTAGAGTTTAAACACATAAAAAAGATTTATATCAGCTTTGCCTAGGGTTTGGCATTTGCTGAAAATAAATCATTCTAATTTGACTTAGGCACACACATACACATACATATGCACACATATATACTCATATATATATATATATGCAAGTATATGTAGCTATATATAAACACTACATATGTTTATATACTTGTGTTGCAAATTAAAAATTACTTGTTGGACTTTATGTGAAGTTTTTAAGACTTTAAAACTCCAAATAAAATCCTTGGCAATTTTCGTTTTTAGAAAGTGAGAATTCCTTTTATTTCACATCCACCACTGGCAGTAATAATTTTTTCAGCCGCTCGTGAGTTAATTCTCATTTGCTGATGGTATTTGTATAGTAGTAACACAAATGCTTTGATATTGGTTCCTGGTTCTGGCCTGGTGAACAGCTAATTCTCATGATCAATTGATGAGAAGGGCTAAATGAAGCTGTATAGGTTTCTGCTTGCTGGGCAGTGTGACGTAGTGGGAAGTCGCTGATTTCAGTGACAGGAAAAATTGAGTTGTCACTTTGCCAGTTACTGACCTCTCTGAGCTTCGTTTTTATCAGCTGTGTAGAACCCGAGGAAATCGGGGGACCCTGAGTGACTGACTCTTGGAGCAATGTCTGATTGAGAGAAATGGAGTCAAATGCACAGGGAGCGCCATGACCGCACACACTGGTATGTGGTCCTTTTTCTTGAATAAACCCTTTTTGCTGAAGAAAACAACAACAACAAAAGCGACAAAGAAATAGAGTCCAGGAGCCAATAGCGATTCCAGTCTTCTGTTTCTGGAAGTATTGTACATTTCGAGGACCTTAGGGGATTCCCTACTGCAGTATTTTCCTTCTACGCCGGTTTGTTTCCTGTCCGATTCTTGGTACCTGGTTACTGCCTTGAAGGTCTCTTAACTGTATGTTCATTTTCTCTCCAGATGTCTCCCTGGAATCATGCTACTCTTCTTCTTTGTCTCTTTCTTGATCCTTCAGCTGCCATTTTCTTATCTCCCTTTGTTTTCCCCTCCTCCACTCACTCACATACACGGATTGCCTCAGTATTAGTAGTAAGACATGGAGTGAGTAGGAGATTTAGGGGTGGGGTTAGTGCTGAGTGCGCTCCCTGTGCCAAAGATTTCCTTACTAGGTGAGGAGAGGCGAAGGGCCTGTGAATACTGATCCTCGAACAGCTGGGGTGGGGGAACGGTGACTTACAAAATCAGGGTATTAGCTTAATATCTGATAGTGATAGGGACCCTGGTTGGTGATGGATCTAGAAACCTAAAGGATGGGGCTGGTACATCCTTAAAATAGAAGATAAGGCTGCAACATGGTTTATTTTAAGAAAGGGAAAAAAGATGCTAAAAACCAAAGCATGGGATGCTCAGTGTGAACTATCTCCTCTGCCTGTTGTCATTGAGGGCAGGACTGCTGGATCTCGAGATGCTGCGTTATTGAAGACTGAGGTCTCCCTTGCAACATGTCCAAAGATCAGCTGCGAATTAAACCTAATCCATGGCTTTGCATATGAGGCTGCTCTATAAACAGCTGCTGCCTGTATTCCATTAAAAATAAAAAATCTATTTAACATGATGAATTCATAGTTTCATAGATTTCATCTCAATGTCATCTGAACTTTGGAATTATAATTCAGCAGATGTTTTAATACTCTTGTACATTTAAATCAAATGTCAATGGGATACAGAAGGAACCAAGCTGTAATAAAATAGCAAAGGTATATATGTTGAGGGCCCTTCTAATTGTTACCAGGACTAGTGTTTGTAATCATGGCTTCAAAGGCAACTTTTTGGGCTTCTGTGGCTAAAATCCCATTCCTCTAGTTCTCAGCTGTGATCTTTTGCCTATCCAAGTGTTTGCTTTAAATCTGCAATAGTCAGAGATGCCTGAGACCCAGATTTTTGTACTTGTCTTGTTTGTGGGACTCTTCTGTCAGTGGTGGTTCAGCATGGCAGATTGCATTTTTAAAAGATGGCTGCAAAACTCTCTCTTATCCCACATGCTCATTTTACGACATGACCTTGACTGTCCTCCCCATAGACTAGGGAGGGGCCATCTGTTATCCCTCCTCTTGAACTTGGGCAGACCTTTGTGATCGTCTCACCCAACAGGGAATGACAGAAGTCAGTCACACTATATAACTTTTGAGGCAAAACCATAAAAGTGCCATGTGCCTCTGCGTTGGTCTCTGGGGTACTTCCTCTTGGAACCCAGCCACCATACTACAAGGAAGCCCAAAGGAGCCCATGCAGACACCACATGGAGAGGCCATGTGTAGGTGTTCCAGCTGACAGCCAGTGTCAGTCTCCAGACATGTGAGTGAAGATGCCTCCAGGTATTTCAGCCCCCAGATGTCAAGTCGCCCCCAGCTGAGGCCCTAGTCATTGTAGAGTCCAGCCATTTCCATTGTACTCCCTCTGAATTCCTGAGCTCCAGACCTTGTGAGCATAATAAAATGGTGGTTTTGTACCACAGAGTTTTGGGGTGGTTTGTTTTGGAGTATTAGTAATGAGAATGAGAGAGAGAGAGAGAGAGAGAGAGAG
>NW_017731522.1:1290178-1298250 GCF_001890085.2 Hipposideros armiger | reverse complement strand
TGTGTTTATCTAGAGCCTGCAGTGTGTAAGCATTGGGGTCAATGTGGAACAAGACAGTGTACTTGCCCCCAAGAAGCTTATACAGTTGTCCCCCCTTATCTGCGGAGATATGTTCTTAGAACCTGCAGATAGTACTGAACCCTATACATGTACATACCTATTTTAAAGTTTAGCTTATAAGTTAGGCACAATAAGAGATTAATAACAATAACTAAGAATAAGATAGAACCATGATAACAATATACTGTAATAGAAGTTATATGAATGTGGTCTCTCTCAAAATATCTTATTGTACTGTACTTACTTTTCTTGTGATGTGAGATGATATAATACTTATGTGATGAGATGAAGTGAGATACTCAGAAAGGCATGCAATTTAAAATGTATGAATTGATTATTTCTGGAATTTTCCATTTAATGTTTTTGGGTCATGTTGGCCATGAGTAATTGAAACTGAATAAGGGGGGACGACTGTAGGTTGGTGAAGGAGCTTCCAGTCCAACTCCATACCCTTCACACTTAGTACCTGACCATTGGTACACAGTTGTAACCCTTTGTAAACATTTCTAAACAGCCTCCGCTGTTTAAGGCATTCTACTCGGGACACCAGCCTTGTGAGTGCAGAAAACATCTTGGGTGCTCCAGTCCCAGCAGATACCACAGGGAGCCAAGACACAACACCCTGCTGGTCACTGTCCAAATTCCGAAATGACAGAATTGAGAGGAATAATGAAATGGTGGTTGTTTGTTCTAAGCCACTAAGCTCTGGATAGTTTGGTATAAAGAAGATAATTAAAACAAGTGCATTCAGGAGATGTTTAGTCAGCACCAAGCGTGGGCCCATCAGTGGGCTGGTCTGTCCACCTCAGAGAGCTTAGTGTATAGGTAGAAAGAAAGATATTTGATATATTGGGTTGTCGAAAAAGTCATGACGTATTTTTTCTATGTTTTTTGTTGCAAAAATGCGTCATGACTTTTCCGACAACCCAATATTTTTCTAAGTTAAACATGGTTTGAAAAGGGCAGTGGGTTTCTCATTGGATGCTGAGTTCTAGAGCATCTGTGTTTGAAGTATTCACTTTGGTTTAGCATTTACTATTTTACGTCGGTGTACCTGCCTCCCAGATGTGGGTTGTTCTCTCTTTTCCAGGAGATAATAAACTTCTTGAGGACAGGCTGGGAATTGCTTTACCCCGCTGAGGAGGGAGGACAGACTAGTGATTAAGAGCATGAATCTTACAACCAGGCAGGATTTTGTTGACATTTACTAAGGTTACATGGGAGAATTTTACTTAATCACCTCAAGAGGTGTGTGTATGTGTGCGTGCGTGAGAGAGAGAGAGAGAGAGAGAGAGAGAGAGAGAGCTGTTGTTCAGCATCTTAGCTGTAGAGGGCAGTGTCACTGGCCCTCATATGTGGGATCCGAACCAGGGCCCTCTGGTGTCCCAAGCCAGTTCCCAACCATCGCGTCACTTGGCCGGCCCCACATGCACATTTTTAAGTGCTGTCTAGATCAGACACTGTTGTCCAGGTAGTATAAATGATGGAGGGAACATAATCTGCAGAAGGAAACCTAAGGAACCATATGTATGCCCCAATTAAATTTTTGCCTCCTCTAAGCAATTTGAGGAAGCTAGTAGCTTTCAGCTGTGAGAAATTGGGAGTGGAACCTGTAACACGGTGTGTATTGGAGATGCCAGCATTGCTTGTGCAGCTGTAGACATGCTGGGCATTGGAACCTTGTACCATGGCCGGATGGGGCCCTCTCCCAATTCAAGGTGCTGATACAATCGGAAACAGAGCTGCCTGAGTCCTCAGCCTTCCGACTGTGCCAGCTGCCCAGTGCAGGCTGCAGTGTCTCTTGCTTTACCTGGCAGAGCGCTCCGGCTCAGAACAGGAAATGTGGGAGTTCTCCACCCAACCTTAACAGATGGGAGTGGAAAGGAGCAAAGCTGGAGGAAGTCTAACTTCATTTTTGGTTTTCAGACTGTCAGACTGGGAGGGTAACTTTAAGTTGGGGATGTTTTTCTCCTTAGTTTTTCATTTATAGTTATCACTAAATATATTCTAACTCTGGAAAATTACGGCTTTTTACTTGCCATTTGGCAGCTGTGCCTGTATCTCTTTTTTAGTTTTCGGTGTGTATTTTAAATTCAGTTAGATTTGAATGGAGCGGAATTATGAGACTTAAAAAAAGTTGTCTCACTGTTAATTTAGGGTTAGGTGCAGTATAAAAAGACAAGTTATAATTGTAGCTAGCAATTATTGAGAGCTTATTGGGTGCCATGTCCGGGACAAAAGCGCATGACACACATGATATCATTTTTTTTTTAATCCTTTAAACCACCCTATGGGTTCTATTATTATTCCCGTATTATAGGTGAGGAAGCTGAGGCTCAGGGAAGTTCAGTAGTTACTCAAGGTTGCCTAGCTAACGAGTGGCGGGCCCCTATAGTCCCAGCCACCCCTGTATGCTCTGGGGTCCAAAGTCTTAGAAGTCTGGTTATTATTATTATTTTTTAGACATAGAAGAACCTTTTGAATTGGTACACGAACTTTTGTCTGAAAGACTCCTTTTCCCGGGATTCCCAGAGCATGGACTTAGGTAGACGTTGAGTACTGCGGAAGGTATCACAGCTGAATAATGACACGTGGGAGTAGAAGGGCCCAGCCTAGCAGTGTGCTCTCTCAGCAGGCAGGAAGAGATTAGGGATGGTTGTTAAGCTTGCTGATTTAGGAATGTGCTTGCTGGTTCCTTTATTTTTTCCCCTCCCCTGACTATAGCTGGGGTAAGATTTGAATTAATTGTTTGGGGCCTGGTGATACACTTTGGATCTGACCCCCATCTCCAAAAAATCCTTAAGGGAGCTATAAATCTGTACAGGGAAAATGGGTGAAAAGAATGTTTCCTCAGGCCGGCCGAGTGGCGCGATGGTTAAGAGCTGGCTTGGGATGCCAGAGGGTCCCGGTTTGGATCCCACATATGAGGGCCAGTGACACTGCCCTCTACAGCTAAGATGCTGAACAACAGCTCGACCTGGAGCTGGGCTTCCCTGAGNAGAGAGAGAGAGAGAGAGAGAGAGAGAGAGAGAGAGATGGATTATATGAGAATGAATAAGAATTGAAAAAGGCATTCCCTTCAAATGAAATCTGACTGCGATTCCCCCCGCCCACATACACACACACATTTGCTTTTTTGGGAGCACGAAGCATGACCTTATGAATTGTTCTAGCTTGTGTCCCAGGTATAAAGGAAGTGGCATTGTCAGTTTAAAAAGAGGGTAGGGGTAGATTATTGTGATGTACCCACCTTCTCTTGGTACTGTTCTATTATTAAAAACAAACAAAAAAGTGGAAATTTGCTCCAAGTAGTTACCAGGTTAGCCTTAAAAACAGAAAGCCTTTGCTTTCCTGACATTCCACAGGACCTGCTGTGTTCCTGATTTTGAGTTACTATCTTCCTTCATAGCTTCCTACCCATGATGAATTTTCTAAACCAGATTTGATGAGTATTTGGTAGAACATTTTCTGGTAAAGAGTCTTAGACTGTAAGGGACCTTAGCCGTCACCTCATGTTACCTTTATCTTACAGAAACCCATGCCCAGAAAGGAGTGAGTTGCTTGTGGTCACAAATTGAGGCTGTGACAGAGCCAAGCCTGGAGTTCTGGCCTCCTGGCCCTCAAGCCAGCTCTTCTCCTGGAACACAGCACTGCCCTTCGGAAGGAGTGGCCTGAAGTTGGGCTTTGTGTCAGTAAAGGCTCTCTGCGTTCACAGGAGAGGCTCTGGGATCTAGTATAGTCCTTTCTTGTACATAAATAAGTAAATACAGTAAAAAAAAAAAGTATCTGTCAGTGAATGATAGAAACATAACGTGACAATAAATTATCCCCTTTTCTATAACGTAATAGTTTCCTCTCATGCCTCCCCCATTTTAACCTTAGTGATCAACCGGGCCAGTCTGTGCTTTCCAGTCATTGTGGCTAGATTGCCGTTGTTGTAATGTGTCCTTGTCTTGGCGCACAATGTGAGTGGCTGGTGAGAAAGGAGAGGGAATGGAGGAAAGTAAGAGTTTGGATTAGAGTTTATGGCCCTCCTGTGATACTGCTGTTCAAGGGCAAAAGGGATTTGGGGCTTTGCACCACCTGCCCGGTGCATTGTCACTGTTTTACAGATGTCACAGTTCTTGTTTCTTCTTCTTTCATGTGTTCATGAAAGGTCAAAGTGGTTCAGGTGGAAGTTTTGCGTGATATATGAATATAGATTTAATGTTGCCTGTGTGTGTGTGTGTGTGTGTGTGTGTGTGTGTGTGTGTGTGTGTGTGTGTGTGTGTGTGTGTGTGTGTGTGGTGTGTGTGTGTGTGTGTGTTTGTGTGTGTGGTTATTGCTAATTCCAGCCATTCTGTTAGTGTCACTCATTGGATATAATTTACCTACCTGGGCAGATCACCCTTCCCATGCCATGTAAGTATCAGAGAGGCCAACTTTGAGGTGTGGTGGATCAGGAGCACCACTTTTGACAAACACCCTGTATTGGGACAGGCGAGTGTCATCACCCAGTATCCTGGAGAGGACACAGGTCTTCCCCCCTTCCAAATGTCTTAAAAATAGACCCTAATTCTTGCTTAAGACCTATGTCCTTACAAATAAAATTGGAGTTGTAGTGTTGTCTTCTTTGTATTTGCCTCAAAAGAAAACAAGATGTCAAGTGATTGAAATTGGTAGTTTAGGGGATTCTTTATTATAGGGACATTGAACTTAGTGAGATCTCACCTCCGCCATCCAGACAAATTTTTTCTTCTGCAAATTTTCCCTGTGTTTAAAAACAAAAAAGCTTATTACAAATGTTTATTTCTAAGTTAATTATTGAAGTTAATGTTTTGTCAAAGAAGAAGTAATACGAGTCCCTTTACAGGCAAGAAATTTCTGTGCTGGCCATTGGGGTTTCTTTATGAGACTCACTCTAGGTAATAGAGGTGGCAAGCCGTGTCAGGTGGCCTCTGAGAGTCGGAGCGCCTTGGGATGTGCAGGACTTGGGCAGCAAGTTGTTTATCATACCTGTGCTTTCTGTTGGGAACAAGTACAGAAGCTAGGGGATGGTTTGGACCTTGACAGTCATCACATAGGTAGCTTTTAGTTTTATATACAAAATTTGATTAGGCACATACGTTATTACAAACTGGACAGGAAGCACAATCTGAAGGGCAGGTAGGACCAACCTTTAAGGCACTGATTAGGTAAGTTTCTGCATCTCTAGCTCCAGGACAAGGCCCCTTCATAGTGTCTTATACACACCGACTGCCACTCTGGGAGCCTTGGTTTCCTTCTTGTTCGCCGGATCACTGGGATGATGAAATGGAATAACGGGTGTGGAGCACTTTACAAGACAGGGCTTGGCATGTAGTGGATTCTCATTGAGGCTGGTAGACACATAGGATAAACAGGTGCTGTGCTTCTATAAAAGCCTGATGTACAAGGTTTAGCCCATCACACAGTGTATGAAATGCCCACTGCAGGCCGAGCCCCTTGTGCTGAGTCTTTCCCCAGCAGAGGAGGCCTGGGGGGGGGTAAGCCAGGCTCTCAGCACCCCTGCTTCCTTATGGAAATACTCCAGTTTGGAACACTTTCCATCTTGCCTGGTGCCTTTGGATGGTCTTAGGTTTCATTCCCCACAAGGCCCATCATGTACCATTATTTAGAAGCATAGAGTGTGTGTATTGGGGGTACGTTTGCTTTAGTCCATTAGGCTTTTTGTGTTTTTTTTTAAAATCTACTTTTATTTCAATAGGAACGTTTAATTTGGGTAGGAAAGAAGAGAAGGAGAAGTAGGGGTTAAAACTGAATATTACCTCCCAACCTGGATTCCGGACTCTTGGAGTCCTTAGAAGGCTTTTGGGGAAGGAATCACAAGCTGTTTTCATGACTAATAGAGAACAAAACCCACTGGATGTTTTCTAAAGATATGGTTACCTAGGTTAGCTAAAATGTCAAGTGTCTTTCCAATTAGATGGAATGACCTCAGCCCTGCTGGTTACACTGGCCATCTTGAGGCAGATAAGTTACTCATTAGTCCATAAGTGCAGCACGGACTTCTCCCGACTGGGATGTATTTGTGAAACATGCAGTCAGTTCCTGATGGCAAAAGGATTGTGGACCGCTGGCATATCCCATCATGCCTTAAAATGGGACTTAAAAACTTGATAATAAAGAAGAAAATAAGCCAACATTACTATAAGTATCAAAAGTAATTTGAGCTGTCCATAGGAAAAAAGGGCCTTTCCAAGGTGGCCTGGAAAGCATTTTGAATTAATCTGAATTTTAGGTCATTAAAATATATATTAAAATAGACTTGTTTTATTCCCTGAATAGTTCACCATGTAGTCACCACAAGGCTCTGGGTACTCTTTCAGGTGCTTCCTGCATATTTTTTCACACTTGGAGTGGGGGAGGCATTATAACCATTCGCCCATATGAAATTTTGGTATTTCATATGCTTGGCACATTCAAATTAAGCATATTGGTACCATAGATGGCAAACATATTGGTCTCAGATTTACTGGTCCTATCCCATCTTTTTGTCTATTCCCCACCCCGCCCCCTCAAGTTATAATTTCATTAAAAAGGGATTCTTTTATAGCCATTGTCTTGAGTGATAAAGGGTCAGAATGAAAAGTTATTAATGAAATGTAACGTGGTTTTACCCCCATTTAGATGTGATTCCATTCTCTGCTAAGAAATGAAGTAATTTTAAATACAACATGTAAGTAAACTGTAGAACTACTTCCATTAAATGTTTCAAGTAATGGAAACACAACAGTAACCCTACGAAGCTCTATGCCTTAAAAGTTTATAGTCTCAATTTTATGAGCATCAAGGCGTTTTGCACTGGATGAAAGGAGTACTACCCAATAAAAATTGGCATCTTATGGGCTTAAAGCTTTCACCAGCATTTTAGGAAAGAAGGGGTAAAGCACCCTCCATCAATGGTTTGCGCATAATCTACAAATGGAAGAAGTGGTCATTATCTTTTGGCTCCAGTTAAATAAGGAAGTCCTAACAAATCGGCCTTGGTCTCTTAAGTCTCAGTTTCTGAATATGTGTTCTTTATTACACAATGGAGTATATTTGAAAGCAAAAACCAGGCTTCAAACTTGATCTGTTCCAGAATTGTCACAACGAATGGATTTTGGAAGTGCTGAGTATAGTGAAAATTTTGTCACTGTTTTATTTGTTAAGCGTCTTTATTGAGAGCCTTCTGTATCAGTCATCTATTGGCATAGAATGCTTTGTAACAAATCATCTGAAACTCTGTGGTGTTGAGCATTAAGTGTTTATTCTCATACTTTCAGGTCTGTCTACAAATTGCCTGGGGAGCTCTGTTCTATGGGTTACATCCTGCGGCCCAGGGTGACGGGGCAGTGGCATCTGGGGCAGGTCCTTCTCATGGCAAAAATCAAAGCTCCTGGAGGGGCAAGCAGAAATAGGTGTAGACAGGGAAGCCTGGCCTTGGAACTGCATGACGCTGCTGTTTCAGTATATATCCAGAGCACATCAGCGAAGTAAATTCCTTTCCTAGAGGTTGGAGGAGGAGGAGGGAGAGAATATTTGCCAAAAAATAATCTAACCCACCACAGTTATTATTTGCTGTTTATGGTGAGCCTGGAGTTACAGTGGTGAACAAGATTGATATTCCTTCCTCTAGATTTTACATTCTTATTTTGGAGGGTGGGGGTGGGGGAAAAAGACAGTAAACACATTAGCAAAACCACATTAGTTGAACAAGATAGTTTCAGATAATGGGCAGGGTGATGTGGTAGAACATGACTGGATGAAATGTAGTTGTGTGTATCATATTTTGTCATTTTTATTGAGTTCCTTAGGGCGATATTCTTTTCTTGCTAGTGTGATGGTGCTATAGTTTTATAATTTGGGCACATCTGAATTTTTGTCTGTGGATAAGTTTGGTGGAGGTTTAGTGGTTTGGATCGTGTATGAAGTTTTACACACGTTGATTAGTGTAAATGAGGAAGTCCATCAAGGTGGAGGTATATACACATGCACTTTTTTTTTTTTTT
>NW_017731522.1:1240040-1288028 GCF_001890085.2 Hipposideros armiger | reverse complement strand
TAGACTGAAGAACAAAACGACAGCAACTTGTCTGTTCCCCTTCCCCCAATTCCCCAGCACTGTTCCCATCCCCCCAATTCCCCAATAAAAATGTTAAAAAAAAAAGAATGTGTCCTCCTGTTTCTATCAGCTATTTTGTTTAAAAAATATGTTAAATTTCTAATTAACTTGACCTTTCAGTGGGACCCAATCTGTTTGTTTTTTTATTATTTCTTGGCTCCCCTCTGTTGGGATAGCTCTAGCCACTCACCAACTAATGACTTGTAATTATTAGTTATCGCTGAACTCCCCTGGACAGGCAGGCACTGCTGGGTAGCAAATCCATCCTGAGACCATATTGCATTTGTTACTTTTGTTGATGGTTATCTCAGTGCTTTTATGGAAATGCATTTCTGTTTCTTGTTGTCTGTTTGCACCAGGGAGAAGCCAAAGCTGAGTGACTCATCAGAGGGCCATGGTTCCTCCTGTGTTTATCTAGAGCCTGCAGTGTGTAAGCATTGGGGTCAATGTGGAACAAGACAGTGTACTTGCCCCCAAGAAGCTTATACAGTTGTCCCCCCTTATCTGCGGAGATATGTTCTTAGAACCTGCAGATAGTACTGAACCCTATACATGTACATACCTATTTTAAAGTTTAGCTTATAAGTTAGGCACAATAAGAGATTAATAACAATAACTAAGAATAAGATAGAACCATGATAACAATATACTGTAATAGAAGTTATATGAATGTGGTCTCTCTCAAAATATCTTATTGTACTGTACTTACTTTTCTTGTGATGTGAGATGATATAATACTTATGTGATGAGATGAAGTGAGATACTCAGAAAGGCATGCAATTTAAAATGTATGAATTGATTATTTCTGGAATTTTCCATTTAATGTTTTTGGGTCATGTTGGCCATGAGTAATTGAAACTGAATAAGGGGGGACGACTGTAGGTTGGTGAAGGAGCTTCCAGTCCAACTCCATACCCTTCACACTTAGTACCTGACCATTGGTACACAGTTGTAACCCTTTGTAAACATTTCTAAACAGCCTCCGCTGTTTAAGGCATTCTACTCGGGACACCAGCCTTGTGAGTGCAGAAAACATCTTGGGTGCTCCAGTCCCAGCAGATACCACAGGGAGCCAAGACACAACACCCTGCTGGTCACTGTCCAAATTCCGAAATGACAGAATTGAGAGGAATAATGAAATGGTGGTTGTTTGTTCTAAGCCACTAAGCTCTGGATAGTTTGGTATAAAGAAGATAATTAAAACAAGTGCATTCAGGAGATGTTTAGTCAGCACCAAGCGTGGGCCCATCAGTGGGCTGGTCTGTCCACCTCAGAGAGCTTAGTGTATAGGTAGAAAGAAAGATATTTGATATATTGGGTTGTCGAAAAAGTCATGACGTATTTTTTCTATGTTTTTTGTTGCAAAAATGCGTCATGACTTTTCCGACAACCCAATATTTTTCTAAGTTAAACATGGTTTGAAAAGGGCAGTGGGTTTCTCATTGGATGCTGAGTTCTAGAGCATCTGTGTTTGAAGTATTCACTTTGGTTTAGCATTTACTATTTTACGTCGGTGTACCTGCCTCCCAGATGTGGGTTGTTCTCTCTTTTCCAGGAGATAATAAACTTCTTGAGGACAGGCTGGGAATTGCTTTACCCCGCTGAGGAGGGAGGACAGACTAGTGATTAAGAGCATGAATCTTACAACCAGGCAGGATTTTGTTGACATTTACTAAGGTTACATGGGAGAATTTTACTTAATCACCTCAAGAGGTGTGTGTATGTGTGCGTGCGTGAGAGAGAGAGAGAGAGAGAGAGAGAGAGAGAGAGAGAGAGAGAGAGAGAGATCTCTTAACTGCAGACACTATTTACCTCATGGAGTCTGACAGTTATGTAAGATGATGTAGCTTAGGGTCTGATGACATAAAATTCGAACTGCCTAACTTGACAGGCTTGTTGTGATCATATTTCATTCCAACAGATTAAAAAAAAGTGAGGGTGTAAAGGCTACAGTGGTGAACAAGTGTTGGGGTTCAGGCCGTGGAACCTGGAAGAGGGCTTGGTGCATAGTTCATACTCCAGGAGCATTTGTTGGATGATTGATAATGTGTGAGGTCTATTCGGATGTCTGTTATTCTTGGTCAGTAGGTGTTCAGAAGGGCTCATTGGTTCTTCTACCCGCCTGTGGGTTCCTGCAGCGGCTTGCCAGCCTCTGCTGCCTGGACTCTTGTTCTCCCCGTGTGGGGCCGCACCCCGCGGAATGACAGGCAGAGCTGGCAGTTTCCAGTGTTAGTGGGGACGCTATCACATGGGTTGCCGGTAAAATTGTGTGAAGTAAGCAAGTTAGCAATGTGTCATCGTAACCAACTCCATATGGCCTGTTGCTGTGGTTCTCCATGAAATGTGATGTTCTCCTAGACATTTCATTTCCCTCCTGGAACATCTGGAAATAAAGCTGAAAGGATGGCCAGAATCCTGGAAAGAGAAGGGAATTGGTGAAAACTGGTTAAGGACTGTGCCCTTCCTTTCGTTGTTCTCCTTGCTGAATCTGGAAGGTGTGATGTTGTTTCGGATTTTGCTATTTAAAATGTGATCCGTGGACTGACCAGCAGCTTCAGCACCTGAGAGCTTATTAAATACAGACTCTCAGACCCCTTCCGAGACCTATTAGACGAGAATCTGCATTTTAACACGATCCTCAGGTGAGGTTGTGACACGTAAATCCTGTGCTCTGGAGGGTTATTGGGGAGTTTTGCTTAGATGGTCCTGGTATTGAAGGGAAGCAAAGTGATGACTGTTAAAGAAAACATATTACTTTTAGGCAGCAAGATACAACTACCACTGCACGATGAGCTGTGATCACAAAGCTGTTCACTATTTTTGGCTCCAGTTTTCTTCTACACAAGCTGCACTCAGTTCGTGTTGTTTCATTAAAGATAATAAAGGATAGTAGTACTCAAGGGCCTGGGGAAGGAGAACAAATACGTGTGCTTAATTATTTATGGAATGAATGTCTCTGTCAGGACACTGGTGAGGTAGTGTTTCCTTAACTGCCCAACTGGCTGTGTTAGTCAAGAAAGGGAAAGAGAGCTGACATTTATGAAGTGCCTGTTACACGTCAGTTAGTATATGAGGCACCCTCTGTGCATTATTTGATTTAATCCTTTTACAGCTTCGTGAGGACATGGAGGTTCTGAGAGGTTAGCTTGCTGAGGATCACACCGCACATCGTATAGCACCTAACCCCTTCTATGCCATCATCCTGTACACGTCTTTCTAATTGGCATTTATTGTTTTAAACTGAAAGCAACATGCAATTTAGGGAATAATCTAAGCAAGAAATGAGTCTGTGCCCAAACTCATATTTGGTCGGTCAGAGCAAAGTCTGAAATGTAGTAGTTGGTAAATATTTGAATTTCATTGCCTCAGAAGCAGGCCAGAAGAGAGTCTGCTAGGATTAGCTCATCCAAGATCTTTCTTCAGTTTCCTGGGAACGAGAAGAAGTGATGTCAAGTTCTGTATTTCCAACTCCTACATTCCATAAATACACTGACGCTGGAGAGAAACACTTTTATAATGCCATTGGGGAAGAACATTAAAACATGGGCTCTGAAGCAAAGTCCTCAAATGTGAGTCACTTGGAAACCTTCATGATTTTTGCCACATTCATATGTTATTACTGTACTACTGACCTGTTTTTCTATAACTGATTCACTTAAAAAATTAAATGTATTTTAAGAGCAAACTTTATACCACAGTCATAAGTGGAAAGCTGCACCCTTTGCCATGAATGTAATACACACATAAATACTAGCTTCTGAGCCTGAATTCCACTGTCCTTCATTAGAGAGTGCAATGAACCAATCAGTGTTGGGTGGACACGCCCCCTATAGTTCCACGGTGACCTTCTGAGATCCCAAATCAGAGGGGTTGAAAGAGAATTAGAAAGGAGATGATTGTCTGAGAAGGTAATTTGGTGTTGTGTCCGTGTGTATACCCTCCAAAGTTGTCTTCTGTACACTGGTGAATATGACTGAAGGTAAATAATTTTTCAGAGTTGGAACTTTCTGTCTAGAGCCATTGCTGAGCAAGTTGTCCAGTTTATAACACGTGCCCTTCAGGAAGGTTATAGCATACTGAGTTCATGTTTATCAGTGACCCTGTGTTAGACGGCAAACTGGCTCAAAGGAACATGGCGCCCTGGCAGGAACTGAATCTGAAGAATGAAACGTGAAGTACTTACCCAAGAATGGCCTGACAGCTATGCTCCTATGGGTTTAGAAGCTTCTGCTAGATAAGGAGAGTCTGTCTCTTACCTCAGGGCCATTCTTTCACAGGCAACCATGGTTGGTGGCACCATTTTCAAGGGACCTATAGATCTTTCTAAGGGAATAAGCCTGAGCAGTTGGTTTTGATGTTGGTCTTCCATCAGTACCGTCCTTAATCTTGAACTTTTCCATTTCTGCCCATGGTGGAATGCTTATTGTCCACCTCCCAGGTATTGGTGGTACTTGGGGCAAGATGCAGAACTTGCTGTCACTCTTCTCCACTTCGTCACGGTTTGTCACTCTTGCTAACTCTTCCTCTTCTCTGCCTCAGGTCACTGTGTGAGTCCTGCCAGTTCTTTCTGCTGTGTCTGCTTCTCTCTTTCCACTCCCCTCTGAAGACCCCCAACAGCTTTCATCATTCGATGTCTAGACCAGGGGTCGGAAAACTTTTGAGATGGAAGAGACAATCCTGTCCCTCACAACAATTTAAAAATTATTCAAGAGCCGTAAAAGAAATGAAATCACCATTATGTGAATAATATCCTTTACAAATTTTATAAATGAAACTATAATAGTTTTATTTTCATTTTCAATTTTACTTCAGAGCCACATGTACATACCCAAAGAGCCGCATGTGGCTCGCGAGCCACAGTTTGCCTACCCCTGGTCTAGACTTTGGTCGTTATTGGCCAACCTTCATAAAGTCTTCATATCTGTGTACTACCTGCACTATTTTTTTAAAATTATTTTTGTAATTGCCTGTAATATATATATATATATGTATATATATATATATATATATTTTTTTTAAGATTTTTATTGGGGAATTGGGGGAAGGGGAACAGACAAGTTGCTATCCTTTTGTTCTTCAGTCTAGTTGTGGAGGACGTTGCTTCACTGGCCCAAGTTGGCACCATCATTGCTCTCTTCCTGGGCGAGACAGATCAGTCGCCGGCTTCTGGACGGCCACTCACTGTGGCTGCTGGCCACTTACGCTGGCTGCTGGCTACATACGGTAGCCCATGGCAACCCACTGCAGCAGTGGCTGCCGCCTATGCTGTTGCTGGCGACTCACAGCAGCCCAGCTCCAGGTTGAGCTGTTGTTTAGCATCTTAGCTGTAGAGAGCAGTGTCACTAGCCCTCATATGTGGGATCCGAACCGGGGCCCTCTGGCGCCCCAAGCCAGATCTTAACCAATGCACCACTCAGCCGGCCCTGCACTATTTTTTACTTATATTTTTCTTTCAACCAAAAGCTTTTTAAACTTTAGTCTGAAAAAAATATGTGAAATCATCAATTTTACATGAGCGTTAACTTTTTCCAGATATTCATTAAAATGAACACACAATTGTGAACATTAAAAAAAAAATTGTACCTGCTGTCACAAAACCATTTCATGTACCATCACCTGCTCATGCACTGTTGGTAGCAACCTTTGACCTATAGCATTGATTCTCAGCTGAAACATTACATTAGATTCATGGGGGGAAGATACTTTAAAATGACCCAGTGTCCTAAGCTTTACCAATTAGGTCGGAATTTCTGGGAATGGAATACAGGTATAGAGAGTTTTCTAAAATGTTTCTTGGGTGAGTCTAATGTGCAGCCCAAATTGAAAAACGCTCAGCCTAGAATATGGTCAAATATTCCTACTATCTTCAGTTTTTACCTGTTTTAATTTATGTTTTACATTCTTTCTATATTGTCTTAAAGCTACCATTTTCAAGACTTACTGGTTATACAGAAATAATTATGGCACCCTGAACAGTGCCAGCATAGGGGACATTTTAAATGTGTAGTTTTGTGATACAGCTTTGGAGTGAGAGTGAGCAGACTTGAGTTCTAAGCTCAGTTCTGTCACTTATGAACTTGGGGGTGACAGGCAACTGACTGCATCTTTTGAACGTCAGTTAAATCAGTTGTCAAATGCAGAGACTAATCTTAATCTCTACCATTCACATTTCCCAGGATTGAGGAACGGTCAATTGAAAAAATGTATTTTTAAAATTCTCTGTCAACTTTCTTAAGGGGATCATGGCATATACCTACTGTTAGTTAACAAGTCTGGGGGAAGATAAAAAATAGGAAGAATTTGAAGAGAATGTATTTCACATTAGTGGTGATGATTTTTAAAAATGACTTCTTGCTAATTATAATTATAGAACCTACCTCATATTTTCACTCTTGGATGACTGCTCATAGTCCTCAGAGTGGGACATCTGGGGTCGGCTTAAGGCTTGAACTGAACAGCAGCTGCTAATTACAGCTAAAACAAAAAATACAGGTTGGTTTGATTGCAGTGTCTAGCGGTTAGATTCCCTGTCACGTGTTTATTTTGTTTTGGCCAGTGTGGGTGAGCCCTGGGTTTGCCCTCACTTGGGGTGGAGTCCTTGGAAGTTGCGCGTTTGCGCATTATTGGTAGAAATCTTGCTTTGCAGCAGACAGTGGCTCAGATGGAGTGATGTGGGTGAAAAGAGAGATCTGCCCTCCCCGTCTCCCACTGGGTTTAGGGGTGCTGTCTGGATCCCCCTTTACTACAGCAGTTGCTGACATTGTCAAGATCACAGTTAGGTCTGATTTAACCTTCAGCTCAAGAATAGCTGGCCGATCTTGCTTTGGGGAACCACAGGCTGAAGAAAAATGGGATCTCACAGGCATAAGCAGATATCTTGAATTTCGGGATGAGTGTAGATTTGAGTGACCTGGAGAGGTGCTCGACTATCTCCATTACTTATTGACTTAGGTTCTTACTTGGTTGGAATGTCATAAGTTCCTAATAAACTGAATAATAAACTGAATAAACTTAATAAACTGAAAAGTTGGGAGTGTTTGTTTTTTTTCAAACTTTTAAAAACGTGTCCAGATATTAACTTATACCTGTCTTATGTCTTCAGTGAATTTTCAGATCCATGATCTCATTTCATCCTTGTAACAATATGAGGTAATTGGGAAAGGAAGTTTTCCTCATTTGACACAAGTAAATGGTGCTGGCAATTAAGATTCACCTTTAAGGGAGGGAGTCAGAAGGGAAGTGTTTTGAGTCCCGGCTTCTGTCACTTGTTAGCTGTGTGACATGGGCAAGTCATTTAGTTTCTTTGAGGCACATTTGCACGGCCTATGCTAATACAGTACATGGGTATATGAAGAATAAAAGGATAAGGTGGAAAACCTGGTGAGTTAGCACAGAGCTGCTAGTTAATAGCTGAGGCTCAGACTGGCTAACTGATGGGTGTAGAGTTAGTACACGGGACTCCTGGTGTGTGATGCTGTGGGATGAGTGCTGGCCTGAGTGCCGCTGAGTGCTGCCTCACTTATCAGTGCCAGCCCTGCCGTGGACCACCCATGTGCTCTAAAGCTTACCCTGCCCTTGTGTATGGTATTTAAGCTTAAATAATTACAATTCCATGAATTAAAATGAAATGACAAATTTAGTTCCATAGTCACATTAGCCACATTTTAAGAGCTCAGTGGCCACACATGACAGGTGGCTGCTGTATCGGTGACATTTCATTGTCACTGTGTGCTATTGGATAGCGTAGCTCTAGCAGGCAGGTGAACTATAGGGTTCACAGTTTGCCTTTGGGGGTTTGGTAAAATAGGGCCACAAAGGGGGTGATCTTGGAGTTATGCTGACTTCCAGTACTAATGTTGGCTTCCCTGCTAATTATCCGACTGACATTGGGCAAACTACCTAGCCTCTGTAAGCTTCAGTTTGACCATTTGTAAATCTGGGATAATCACAGCCCCTTTACAGACTTGTTGTACATGTTTCATGAGCACCTGTACTAGGTGCTCAAAGGTGGTATACATATATTTTAGGAATTGCTTAGCCCTTGCTCCAGGTCATGTAAGTGGGGGCCTCTGTCTGCCTCCCTCCAGAGCCCAAGCTCTTTGCACAGCACAGCACTGCAGTGCAGCACCTCCTGACCTTGCTGGAGTGGAGACCTTAGTTATGTAATTTAGATTAGTAAATAAAGAGACATTTTTCCTGCAATGCCGTTTTGGCTGGAGCTGGATTTAATCTGAAGACAAGTGCCTGCACCTCTCAGCCCAGTTTCTGGGCACCTGGCCCTTTCCTAGTGGTTTTTGGAAGAGGTCTTGACTTAGGGAGAGGGTTTCCATAGCCACTTCTGCCTGAGACCAGGCTGGGGTCTCAGGCTGGTCTCACTCTCTGCTTGCCTCTAGGCCTAACTCAGGCAAGCCTCATGCTCCTAGTCTTGTGCGAGATCTGCATATGCAAGATACAGCTTCAAGAAAAAAGGCAGGTTCCCGCTGTTATTTTCTCCTCCTTGCCAGCAGGACAGTTCATCCCCAGTCATGGGCAGAGTTTAAGAGACACTTGGGAAATTTCCATGGTGCATTCTTAAAGGGAAGGAATGCCAAAATACAGCTATAAAAGTGATAGTGTATTTTAAATATTTATGCATAATAAATTAGTGCTTTTAATGTATTCATAATATGCCATGTGGAGTGACTGCATTATCAGATGATTATGGTTTCATAAAAAATGATAATTATCAATGTCTTGGAGCATGTGTGGTCTGGTAATGGGGCTCATGTGTAAAGTTGTAATGATTGTCGTGTAATTTCAATCCAATCAGTAGGTTATAGTCACTGTATACCTAAGCTCAGCATGAGACAATGCCAGAAATCTGAAGTTGAAGGCCTCTGTGACTGAGGCCTTGGGGCTACAAGCTCTCAGAAGCCTTCATGACAGGCCCTAAGAGTACAAGGTCTATCTTATAAAAAATTAAAAAAAAAATTAACAGCAAGGAACATGGATAGTTTAATGCATTGGGTTTCATAGAGAAAAGGAAAAATCCAGAATACATCATAAAGAAAAAGTTCCTTGCTTTCTGACATAAATATTTGCCTCTCTTTTCTTTATTATGTGCACTTATGATTTATTCCTCTTGTCTTGCTTTCTGCTTCAGTAGTTACTGATGTATGGACAATTGCTTGCTTGTGCTCTCCTTTGAAGTTGTGAAAATTAAACAGAAGTCTTTTTATCCAAAGAAGGTAGAGTATAACGTGGTTCTCAGAGGTCTCTGTGAAATGACTTTAAAACCATTGCAACTCTGGACATTTCTGTCTTTTAAAATTTTGAATTAAAAGAATTTGAACAGGCAACAAGGTTTAGAGAGCATCATTCTAAATTTGAATGTTTTTCTCTAAATATACATTTTCTTTTTAGATAAATATTGTGTTTTAAAAAAATAAAACTAAAGGATTTGATGTTCAGTTTTTTAAATAAATCATTTCTCTGTCACCCTGACCCCCCCCATTCCCCCAGTTACCCTCTCATTGTTCATGCACGCCCTCACGCCTGCAGTCACTCAGCACTCCTACAGTGGACGGAAGCGTTGGTTAGCAGCGCACACTCCCTACATGGGTAACTTTGCCAGGTAACTTAACCTCTCTCTGTCTGAGTTTTCTGGATTTGTAAAATGGGAATAGTGATGGTACTAACCCTAGAAGATAAGTACCATAGGTACAGTTTATAAGGTGGTGGGAGTTTTTTGTTTTTTTTTTAAAGATTTTTATTGGGGAATTGGGGGGATGGGAACAATGCTGGGGAATTGGGGAAAGGGGAACAGACAAGTTGCTGTCATTTTGTTCTTCGGTCTAGTTGTGGAGAATGTTGCTTCACTGGCCCAAGTTGGCACCATCATTGCACTCTTCCCGGATGAGGCAGATCAGTCGCCGGCTGCTGCACGGCCGCTCAGCGCGGATGCTGGCCGCTCACGGCAGCTGCTGGCCGCTCAACGGCAGCTGCTGGCCGCTCACGCTGGCTGCTGGCTACACACGGTAGCCCATGGCAACCCACTGCAGCAGGGGCTGCAGCCTACGCCGTTGCCGNGTTGAGCTGTTGTTCAGCATCTTAGCTATGGAGGGCAGTGTCACTGGCCCTCATATGTGGAATTCTAACCGGGGCCCTCTGGCGTCCCAAGCCAGTTCTTAACCATCGCGCCACTTGGCCGGCCAGGTGGTGGGAGTTTTAAATGAGTTCACACATATAAAGTACTTTGAGTAGTACATGGTACCCAGGAAATATTCAATATGTTGTCGTTACTATTATTTTTTGTTGTTACTATTATCATCCTTATTCTTTCATTTAGTTGCTCCCTCATTCATCAAATAGTAATTGAATGCCTTCTTAAAAGGCGGTGTGCTGGGGACTGGGAATCTTGTGGTTAATAGAAAGACCTGGTTTTGCGTTCATAGATCCTAAACCTAGCATTTATTTATTTTTAAAAGTTCTGTTCACTTGGATAGAAGTAACTTGATGAAACTGTGCTGGCCAATTTGCATGTTTATATTCCCCCTACACCGTTTTTAAAAAGTTTTAAAATAGTTTTTTCAAAATGTAATGACCTGTTTATTCTCAGATTAATGTTATGCCATTGAGAGGAAGGGGATTACCTCTGTTTTGCAGGTGGAGCAGTTTGAGGACAGAGAGCTAAAAATCTTGTTTATGGTTAGGGGTACAGTGGGGCTGAGGCGTCACGCTTTCTAACTCTGAGTCCAGTTCTCTGCAGTTGCTCTTCCAACCCCTTTTTGGCAACCCCAGTGTTTCCTCACTTATTGTGTGACTTTTGAAAGGCTTTGTGAGCCGCTTGAGTTCTGTGATGAAATAGATCGCCATACTCTTACCCTGAGCATGTAACTAGAAGCATGCTGGGTATTGGATGGAATTCAGAGTGTTTCAGAAACATGATAGGTTGTTCTTTACATCATCTGCATGGTGGTGGCGGGCCAAGGAAGGTTTCCTGCAGGAGACAGTATTATCCTGAGACCTTGTTCATGGAGTCAGTCTCTTCTGACTAAGAATGACTAAAATGACCACACTGGACAATTTAGTGGCCTGATTATTTTGATCATAAGCAGAAATATCTTCAGTGGCTAGTTGGCACTAATTGGTGTACAGGCATCTCCTCGTTGGAGATGTACATGATAAGCAATTGTGAAAAGTTGGAAATGCATATCTTTTCTAAGTCTCATTGAAAATTCCTGTAGATATCACATTCCAAAGGGTTCAGTGGAATCAAAGATTACTGGAGTATAACACTAGCAAACTGTTAGTCTTTCCTCCCCTGGAACTTCGGAAGCTAAAATAAACTTCCTTTCCAGTATTTGATTGTTTATTTACTAACTACCTGTTTGGAGGAAATGTCATATTGTCTCAGAACAATGGAGGCTGTTGGTCACTGAGGGCAGTGAGTTCAGACAGGGAGTTGGGATAGAACCATTTTGGCTCACATTTTTGGCATCTCTGAGTTCAGGTGAAAAGGATAGTGGCACTGTAGAAAAACCAACAGAATGGGAATTGGAAACATTCAAACTAAAATAGTTACAATAGTGCCCATTTTGAACATGCTCCATGGCTTCATTTAGAACTGTTAGTCAAGAAGAATGTATTAAATGCTGCAGATATGTGTAAAGATGTCTACCTAGTTCATAGATTCCCTGTTTTTCCCTGGCTTTTGCATAGTCAACTCAAGAGCAAGGGTTTAGAATGGGGGAGCAAATGGGTTAGGTGTGCATGCTTCATTAGTGATTGCCTCCCCAAGCCTGGGACAGATATAGCTGATCGATCAATCATGGCACCTTTCCCCCCAAAGGTGGATTTGTTTGCAAAGTTATTCTCTATTTATTGGAATTGGCACATGAAATGCAATTTGTATGCTATTTATGATACATGGCGGTGCTTTTTTCTGTTGCTGTGGTCCAGGTTTTACTTGTATTAAATTAACTAAGATTATTAACTAAAATGATTGCCTTATCTTGGTAGAAGAGTTAATAATTGCAGAGATCCCTAGGTTCAGCTGATGAGATTCTATAAACACATTTCCAGCCTATACTAATTTTACCCATAGATGAGTTGGGGTGTGCACCTGAATGTGTCTCTTGCCTCTGAGTCATGGCCAGCCAACCCCTGAGCTCTATTAGCAGAAGTATGTAATTAAGGTAAAAGGATGTGAACAGGCCAGCCAGTCCTAAAATTAGCTTCTGCTTTGATGTTCCCAGGTGCACATGCACGCATCCTTGGTCCCTTCACCTTTGATGCACTGGATTTCTTTTTCTGAGTGTGTGCATGCCTTACCCAGGATTTCAGCAAGTTGGTTCTGGCTCCGATTGGGGAACTGAGATAGTTTTCTCCTGTGGCTCATTAATCCTATTCGAAATGCCAATTGGAACCTTAGAAGCTTGTTTGTTTACATATTCTTTTAAGGATAAGTGTTACGTTTCTTATGTTGAGCTTATGAGAGCCCAACAAGCTGTTTCTTCTTTTAAGCTGTTTTTGGGTTCCTACTTTGAGTATTATGTTGTATTCATTGGATGCCCTTTCTTTAAGTGAAGGTAGGCAAGGCAGTTAAAGAGGGGGTTTTAGCTTACCTGTCAAGGAAGACCAGTACAGCTACAAATTCCACTCAGGCCCCTTTGGGGGTGAAGCCCTTAGAGTCCCTGCTGTTACTCGTGTGTGACCTTGGGCATGTTATGCAACGTGTCTTGTGCTTTAGTCTCCTGAGTAAAATGGAGATAACAATAATACCTACCTCAGAAGGTGGTTATGAGGATTCAGTTGAATGACACAGCAGAGATGAGGAAATCAACTGGCACATGAAGCTTAAGATGTAAGCGGTCACCCCAAAGAGATGGGGTGTCAGGGCACCGACTAGGGTAAGGCAGGTAAGACACTTACCTGGGGTGCAGAATTTAAGGGGCACCAACAACCCCAGTAATCAAGGTTAATGCAATAGTTAATGCAATATTTTAAAAAATCAGAATTTATGGACAAGTTAATGATGGACAAAATATTGAGTTTTTAATAAAATCAGGATCCAACCCTACACTTGTACACCCCTGCCTTACTCTTTGCACTTTAATCCCCGTCCTGGTGGTTGCTCAGGGATGGTCCTGCCCAGGGCCAAGGGCTCAGCAGCTTTTTTAGGAACGATGATCAGTTTGTACTGACCCACTTTGTAGGGCCACTTACTCTTGAGTCATTAGCACATACTTTCAAAATGACTCTCTGGGACCATGAGTGCAGTTGAATCCTAGAATATTGCTAAACTCACAGTTTATAAGGAGACTGATTCTTTATCGTTGCTCTCATGTTCTGGTGCTATAACCATCCAAGCTGCTCAGCTGCAGACATTGGAGCAACTGGCATGTCCTATTAACACATAAACTATTCCGGTATTAAGAACCCCTTTGGACCTTGTATTATCAGGTTCATTAATGTAGCTATTCTTTAGAGGGATGAGGTAGAGTTTGTAGTTCTCAAGCCAACCTGCATTCTGAAGACAGAATGAGGAGCAGGGAAAGAGAAAGAATATACCAGAAGAGGCATCAATTTCTGCTCTTATTTCTCTGGGTATTTTAAGGCTGTGGTGAAACAGAGGTGTGCCATTAAAACTCCCTGAAGCGAAGAAAGCTATGAGTTTTACAAGCACGTCCCCAAAGAAGTTACTCAGGTTTCCTTGGGGTTGCTGGGCTATGTTGCTTTGAAGAAAAATAGCACTGCCCTTAGAGTAAGAATAGCTGAAACCACATGTCCCAGTGAGCTTTCAGCCAACTGCTCCTGAAGGGAAACCAAGCTCAACTGCTAGAAAGGTTTTTCTTAGACAGTGTTTGATTAAGCAGTAGGATACTTCCCAGCCCTGGGAATGTGATCTCTCCAAGATAGAAATAGTAGGGCCCGCAGTGGAAGCTGGAGGAGCAGGAAGGGCTTGTAGGCTGAGGTTGTACCTTGTTGGATAAATTACTTGTAAGAAAATTGGACTGGGCTTAATGTTCAGTTCTTATTTATTGCTCCAGAGATCTTGAGCTTTCTGTGTGTAGCTGTGGCCAAAAAAACCCCTGGCTGTTCTCTCTTGACTCCTTTTTCTGGAATTAAAAAAAATAATGACTGAGTCAGTGAAATGGATATTTGGGCTCTTTGAAGGAAGACAGCGATGGTTTCTGGATCTTTAAAATGATTGCCCCGTGAATGAAGTAATGTAAAGCCAGTCACTCATGCTCTAGGATTTCCGGTTACTCTTGCAGTGAAGAAGCTGAGCACATTGGTGGGGGTGGAGGATGGGATCTCTACGTTGGAAGTATTGGGGGCTGATAGGAGGGCCGGACGTTGACCTGACTGATGTGCGAGATGAGTGAGCGCCCTTCCTCTTGTGTCTCTTGCAAGCACTGAGCTCTGGGAGGTTCAGCAGTGAGCAAAACAGAGAAGGTCCCTGCTCCGATGGGAAGCAGCAGGATGTGATGGTTAGGAGCTTGGATTCTAGAGCCACACACTTCTGGGTTTGCATTCGCAGCTTTACTATATTATCGGAGCCAGCCGATATCTCGAACAGTCCTGAGGTGGGGCGTTAGGATTAAGAAAAGAGACAGAAGAGAGAGAGTTACCAGGACTCCAGTAAATACTGAAGCCCGAGTTCATTTTCCAACATCCTTATATACATCCAGGGTACTGCAAAACAGAAGGGATAAACATGCATTACCTCCTTCAAAAGTAGATCATTAACTATCTACTAGATACTTTAAAGGTCAGGGAGACCTTAAGGGGTAAGCCTCCCAGAACACTTCCTTCCATTAACCCAAATAGCTACAATCTTCTGTGTCTCTTTAGGAACTGGCCGAACTTGCCTGGTACCTCAGTGTTAAGTAAACATCCTACAGGTGCAAAAAGGAGCAAAACAAGATGCAAAACAATGCATCACTAAAGCCAGCCTGCACGGCTCCCAACACTATATTATACCTAGTAGCTCTGTGTTGGGGGAAATTACTTAACCTCTATGTGCTTTAGTGTTCTCATTTGTAAGATGAGGATAATGCTATTACCGACCTTATCTGGTTGGTGTGAGAACTAGTGCTTAGAACTGTTCCTGGCACCTAATAAGTCTTTTATACAATATAAGCCTTAGTTTTTATCAAGTGCTGTGACTATCAAGCTTACTTCCTCATGTGTACGCCTATCACAGATAATAGGCATGTTAATAAATGCAGACAAAATAACAGCTAGTGATAGGGGGTAATGCGGGGTGCAACATTAGATAGGCTGGTCAGGGAAGGCCTCTCAGAGAACTTGATATTTGAGTCAGGACCTGGGTTCCCACGAGTTGGCTTCATGATGACCTGGAGAAAGAGGGAACAGTACCCACAAAGGCCCTGAGGCAGGACAGAACTCAGTGAGTTTGAAGAAGAGTTAGAAGACCAGTGTGGCACAAAAATGGGAGATGGCTCAAAGACAAGGCAGAGGCCATATCATGTTGGGTTTTGTGAATCTTGGAGATGAACTTGGATTCTATTGTAAGGGTGGTGGGTCTTCAGCTGAGCAGTGACATGAACTAGTTTTGAAAAAGCTACTCTGGAACCTGTACCCAGGTGTTTTGTCAGGATGAAGTCAGGTAGAGTGCCTGCAGTCTGAGGATGTCAACACTGGAAGCTGTGATGTTGACAACCTTCCGGGTATGCTGTTGGGGGAGAGAGGTGTCAGGGCACTTCAGGGTTAGACTCTATGATCATGTATTAAATGGAAGCAAACTCTGTAATGCCACCATCATTTATAAATATGTATTGGGCCCCATGACCAGAAGGGCCCAAGGTTAAGTGCTTTAATTGACATTTTGGTTTCCTGGAATTTGAAAGATTGCCTGTTGGAGTGATTTCCATTTCTTATTAACTTGAAATATTCCAAGGATTTCTGCTTGAAAATACCTGTAAGAGGTACCTCTAAGAATGTTTGAGGATGCCCTCTGTTGTTTCTTTTGAACAAAGCAAAATGAAAGTGTGTGATTTGAATTAGGGCAGGTAATAAAGCTTTTACTCATTAATGATGGTGCTGCTTAGCTTCTAATGTCTCTTTGTGGTTTACCTGTCCTTTAAGCTAAGTGTGTTTTGATTGATTCTTGTATGCAATTAAGTTTTGTTCAAAAGAATAACAAAGTCAAGTGCAAGAGTAATTAACTCTAGATCATGATCAAATTTTTTGTTACCACCAATAAACTCACCAGTGAGGAAGGTCTTTTAAATACATTTTGCATGGCTTACATTTTAACACCCACCACTCTGTTTAAAAAGTAGTCATGTATAGTAAATGCCATCATTTGAAGGGCTTAGTGACGATTTGCTTTAATTGAGAAAGCCTTATGACTCAGCAGCTCTTACAGTCTCAACATGTGGGCCAACTAGGGAGGGGCAGCAAGGGGGTGACAGCCCACACCAATGCAGTTGAGTTCACCAAATGCTTCTGGCTCCATAGCACTCAGAGTAGAGCTATGATGAAACACTTGCAAAGGGCAATTTTGAAGGGACCAGGATAGGAAGCAGCTGTAAATAAAGTCTGCCCTTTGCAACAGAGACCCTGTTCATCATTCAGTGGCAGCTGTGTGCAGCCTGACATTTGTTTCTCCTTAATTCCATCTCAAAAGTATATCGAAGTACTTTGCATTAGTACATGCTGGCCATTGTCACCATCCTCTGGAAACACTGAAAAGGAAGACGAATGTGCCAACTAAGGTGACCCACTTGATCCAGTCACAGAAGAGCCCAGACTTAGGAGACATCTGTCGGTTATGACTTAATGTTAGCCCAAGTCTGAGTTACATTTGATAACAAATGAAGCAGAGAGAAATCAGTGCAAAGAAATGTGTTTCTTTCGATTTTATGCCTTTCATGAAATATTATGTGCCTATACAAGAGCTAGAGGTGACAGACCATTTTGTGGTAGAAATTCTTTTTTTCATTTAGGCCTCGCCTGTGCTCCAGAAAGAGAGTCAAGTCCTGAATTTTTAGAATGGAAATCAAGACCATTGAGTTCAAATTTAGGCAGCAAGAACATTTCAATCATTTTTGGTACAGGAAGAAAATCAAAGTTGATATTTCTTATGGAAAGTTACTTTTTCTTTGTAATTTTTTTTTTAAATCTTTGTAACAAACATGAATGATTTATATAAGCTTTTGCAAATATGCAAACTAGTGCCTATGATGCCGTGTTAATTTGTCATTGTCTGAGTTTGGCTCCAGAATTTAGAAGATTTGATGATTTAAAATTTTCCAGCCTCCAAGATGGTCCCCAATGAGTCCTGTCTCCTGTTATTCACACCCTTGTACAGTCTTTTCCCCCACATCAGCGTTGGTCTGTGTGACCAGCAGCCTAGTGACAGCAGAAGTGATGTTATGTCACTTCTGAGATTATGTTGTGAAAGTCGGCCTTCTGTGCTGGGAATTGTTCCCCCTCCCCCCATCTCTCGCTCTAGGGGAAGCGGCTCGTGAGCAGCTTTGTTGGGGAGGCCCCTGCAGTGAGGAACCGAAGGCAGTGAGTGAGTTTATAAGCTTGGAAGAGAAACCTCCAGACCCTGTCAACAGCAGGTGACTGACTACAGTCTCACTAACACCCTGAGAAGGTGTGAGAAATCCTGACCCAGAATCACCTAGCTAAGCCTCTCGGATTCCTGACCCACAGAAACTATGGGATAATGTGCTTTTTAAAACTTTTTAAAAATTGAGATAAAATTGACATAACAACATTACATGAGCTCCAGGTGTACAACCTAATGATTTGTTTTTTGTATATATTGCAAAGCGATCACCATAGTAAGTCTAGTTAATATCCGTCACCACATAGTTGCAAATTTTTTCTTGGGTTGAGAACTTCTAAGGTTTATTCTCTTAGCAACTTTCAAATATACCACATAGTATTATTAACTATAGTCACCATGCTCTACATTACATCCTCATGACTTATTTATTTTATAACTGGACGTTTTTTTACCTTTTGACTACCTTCACCCATTTGCCTGGCTCCCTAAATGTTTGTTGTTTGAAGCCACTTAGTTTGGGACAATTTTTACACAGTAATAGCTAACTCATACAAACTGATAGCATAAAGTTGGTCAGTTTATACAACCATCCATTCTTCCATCCATCCATCCCACTTTCCACGCTTTCAACAAACAGTTGAGGACCTACTCTCCCAGGCGCTGGGCTTAGTGATTAGGATGCTAAAACGATGCCACAATCGATGTTCTGAAGGAGAAAATACTTAGTTTTCTCCAAAAAAACTATAGTTGGATTCTACCTCACCACTTTCCTTGGATTAAATTTGAAGTTTAAAAGTAAATATTTAAAGAAAGTTCTTTTATATATCTTATTGTTTTATGTTGTTTATGCTAATTCAGAATAGGTTGTTACCTGTCAGTAAACGTCAATTTAAATCATGTTTGGTTTACACTTATAAAAATGAATTTTTTTTTAAACTGAGCCATCCTGCCACCTGTTGGTAGCTCAGTGGCTGCTCAGCTCAGTCTGGGACTCGAACCGCTGTTGCTCAGAGCTCAAACTCTTGAGCGAGCTCTTAACCAACTGAGGCACTTGGCCAGCCCTAAAAATGAATTTTAAATGAAATGATTGCAAAATATATTTTATGGCATCTGTGTTTATAAGTTGTATAATGCTTTAAATGGATCTTATTGTTTACATGTTTTCACTGATTATATGAATTGTTCCAAAAATAAAAAGACACTAGGGAATTTGAGAAAGAAAATATGATTTCAGCCAAATCTATACATAATAGTAAATAGAAATATTGATGGAATGCTTTTTTTATGCCAGATTATGTGCTGAGCAATTTCTGTATATCTCTTCTGTTAATTCCCACAAGGTATTATAATTATTATCTCTATTTTGCTCATAATGAAACTAAGATTTAGAACAGTTCATTAGCACAAAGTCCAAAAATCAGTAAGAGTTGGCAGTGAGTTTCAAACCCAGACCTCAAGGTCTTAGGTACCCTGCTGGACATAAATGTCTATGCTTGTGTATTGATACACAGTATCATGCTGTGTGTTTCAGGAGTTTGTAGTTTTGCCAGGAGACATTTAGTTTTACTGTTTGCTATGTGTACACTGAGCCCTTAAAGCATGGTTTGGCCAAATTTGTATTAGAATATCATGGATGCTGCAGTTGTCAGAACTATTAACTGGGGCATCTTATCAAATCCTGTGCAATGCAAAGAAACTTTTGGGTACTTCTTATAAAGGAGCTGAATTGGGGGAGTGGGGGACAGGGAAAATACACCACTAGAGGTCTCATGAAAATTTACTTGATGTCATTAAATTTTAATCACTGTTAAATGAGGGGGCTGAGATGAGTGGACTGATGTCTCCTAGGAGGAGAACAAGTTCCCTTACCTTTTTCTCCTAGAAAGCTGTATTTGGCATCTACCTGGAGGGCAGGACACTGGTGAAGTTGTTCAGAGAACAGGGCCTCAATGACGTAACTGGCCCTGGTTTTCACCCAAGCACCATTGTTTACTAGATGTGTGAGTTCCGTCCAGGTGCCCAGGCACTTTTGACTTATTTCCCCATGTATACAGTTAGAATGACATTAACGCGCTTTTATGTTGTTCTGAGGATTCTATGAAGATATGCATATATGTAATGAATAAATGTTGACTATTAATCTTGTTTCATTTCTGTCTCCTTCCTCTTCATCACCACCCTCATCTTTAGCAGCCTGTCTCACCCAATCCTAACCCTCCAGAGGGCTCATAATTGTAGCAGGCATACATGAGATTTCCAGCCGAATAGAAACTTCAGATAAAAAGCAGGAACAAAATGGTTCCAACCCAGTGAAGGTCAGATGTTTCCCTTCCTTGGCCACTGGGTGCAGAGGGGAAGGGATGCTGGGGTAGGCATGGAGCCGGTTAAATCCAGGAAGCCCCTTTGGCGCTGGTTAAATCCGGGAAGCCCCTCAGGCGGGAAGCCATGGACTACTCCCAGCAGAAGGCGGGAGGCGCCCCTCTCTGGAAGTGATGGTCCGCCTGAGTCAGCTGCACCCACCTTTGTGCTGATGACACAAAACCCTCCGATTGTTTGTGGTTTGGTTTTTTCCAATTGCATAAAAACATGTGCTTGACTTGGATGCAAATTTTATTTCCTTTCTGGGTGAAGGGTCTCAGATAGTAGAGTATGTTGGCTGCCAGCTCAGCGTGGCTGCCAGGGACTGACTGCTGAAAGGAGAAATTTTAAAAGGAGAATGCTGAGTGAGGCCTGAAGTGCTTCAGGGAGCATTTCAAGTTGTTGGATCCTTTTACAATCAGATGGTCTCCGGGGGTGATGATGAGCTCTGGGAGGTGCCAGGCTTTGTTTTCCTCAGGTTCAACACCACGGAAAACACAAAGCCACAGGCTTTTAAGGAATGAGGCACAATTCTACATCGGACCCACTTTCTTTAAGGCTCTGAGGCCTAGGGGACCATCTGAATAACGAGTCGTGATTCAGAACCATTTGTAATTCTCAAATGCAGCTGATTCTTAAGCATTGTTGTATTCATCATTCTTTGATGATTCTGGTGGTGGCACAGTCATGACCATGGAAACTCATTGTATCAGGTAGCTCTCGCTGTGACCCTGTTGTGTAACAAACTGCCCCCCAAACCCATAGCCTACAGAAACATGGATGTCTTTCACTCAGTCGTGGGTTTGTGGGTGGCTTTATGTTGGGCTGGTCCTGGCTCCAGAGTCTGGGGTTGGGTTTGGGTCTGTTCTGTGTATTTCCTCTTTCTTCTCCGCCTCACAGCTGCTCTGACATACTCTTCTGATGGTGAATCATCAGTGTAAGGAGGGCAAGCCAGACTGCAAAAGCACGTTTGCAGCCTGTCTCTGCTTGTGTTGGGTCATGCCTGGGAACATTGCATTGGCCAAAGCAGACTGCAAGGTCAAATCCGACGTTAATGGTGCCGGGAAGTGTATTCCATCCATGTCAGGAAGAACTGCAGAGTTACATGGCAAAGGACATGGATGTATAATTTTAATAAAGGGATGGCATGAAGTGTCCAGAGCAATGGTTCAGTTTACCATACTGTATTAGACTTGCCTGCTTTCTTCCTCCCTCCCCCCCTTCTTTCTTTCATGGTATAATATACATAACTTTAAAATTGCCATTTTAACCATTTCTAAGTGTACAGTTCTCTGTGACATTGCTTACCTTCATTGTTGTGCAACCATTACCATTATCCATCTCCAGAACTTCTTTATCTTTGCACACTGGTAATCTGTACCCAACGCTGACTTCCTATCTCCCCTCCTCCAGTCTCCGGCAGCTGCCTTTCTGCTCTGTCTCAGTGAATTTGACTACTCTAGATACTGCATATAAGTAGAATCATAAAATGTTTATCCTTTTGATTGGCTTATTTCACTTAACATAGTGCCTTCAAGATTCACCCATGTTGTAGCATGTATCAAAATTTTCTTTCCTTTTTAGGGCCGAATAATATTCCATTACATGAGTATGTTTATGCCAAAATTTGTTTATCTATTCATCTGTCAGTAGACACTTGGGTTACTTCTACTTCCCTAATTCTTTGTTTCTGAGTTCCCATTTTCCCTAGACTGGAGCCATCTGACTTTGATACTCTTTTCCACCCTGGATTCTGGGTCCAATTGTGTTCATTCATGTATTCATTAATTCAGCAAATACTTATCAAGCACCTACTCTGTCCCAGCAGCTGTTCTAAAGGAACGTGAAATCTCCCAATACTTAAGAGTTGTGCTGTAATTGGTAGCCAATAGCTAGGTGTGGCTATTTAAATGTAAATTAAAGTGAAATAATAATGCAGTTTTTCAGTTGCAATAGCTGCATTTTAAGTGATAGTCATATGGGGCTAGTGCCTCCTGTATTGGATAGTGCTGAATTAAAGGGTTTAGGGAAAGCCATATAGCAATGGTCAAGTGACAATTCTTTCCTTCTAGAAACTCTTCGTCAACCACAAGCCTATCAGGGTGTCATCTTGTGAGTACACACTTGTCATAGTCTATTCACCCAGGTTTGAGCAACAAGCCAGCTAATCAGAGCCTTCCCTCAGCACTGAGGTGGGTAAACTGAACAAGTGATTCAGTTTCTCTGGGTCACCGGCAATTTTATTCTCTGGAGGCTTTTGAGACAATTTGATTGTCACAGCTGGGGGAAGAAGGAGGTGCTACTGGCATCTCATAGTGGGTGAGGCCAGGGATGCTGCTAAACACCCTACAGAGCACAGGAGAGCCCCCCACAGCAAAGAAGTATGTAGCCCCAAGTGCTCATAATTGCAAACATGAGATATGTTCCTGTTCCTGGTGAAGTAGTTGCAGAGAAGGACTGGGGACCGACAGCCATGTTCTCTGGCATGTAGAGGAAGCTGAGCTGCTGTCAGAAGAAATGAAGCCACAGAGATGGAGAGCCTCCGGATGGGCTGCCAGTCTCCACCGCCCTTCCCCTAAGACCAACCAGCCTCTTTCCTTGGCTTGGATTCTGTGAAGGACCTCAATATTATAAAACTTTACTTTTTCACATGAGTGATTTTGAGTTGGGTTTTAGCCTTTTGCTAAACGTTGCTAATACAGCAAGTTACCTAGAAGTTCCTTCTTTTGGTTCTATCTTGTGTAAATTGAGTATTAGAGTTAAAGGAGCTCTGTACAATGTCTAACACACAGTAGGCAGTCAGTGGCAGCAAGTTCACAGGGATGTTTTAACTACATTCCAAATAAACTGTTAACATTCCCTATGAATCAAATATTATTTTAAACAAACAGTGGGGCCTCATCTATTTTACTAGTGGCCTCTTGGCTGGTGATAATCTTAGTTTTACATGTTTTTACTGGTGACCAAAGGGCATCGGTAAAATGTCTTCTCAAAATCTTACCGTCTCATGCAGAGGTGGCAGATGAGGACTTCCGGCATTGCATCACCTGGGTGACTGAGAGACCTAGATGGACTTAGAGGGGGCCCTATGGTTTTAAAGAAGACTGGGTTTTAATAATTTGGAAACTGTATGAATCAACTTGATTTCCCAAAATCAACAGCCTCAGACTTTGGTTTTTATCACTCAAGAATTCCTTGACAGAATGTTCATGGGGGAGACACATTTTTGTCCTGGAGGTTTTAATCACAAGGAGTTAATATATATGAAAGTGAACTTTAAAGTCCTATCCAAATGTCCAGTATTTTAGGATATGCCACTCACTGTCACAGTCTCTTAGGAAATAATTTAGCACAAATTCACAAACAACACAATGAATATACTGTGCTGCTATATAAAACTATTTCAGTGGTCTGACTTAGACTATCCATGTGAATTTACTTTTATTTAAAGTGAAAAAGGAATAGAGTGAAAAGTCTCTGATCCCTGAATTCTCCAGTTCTCCCAGATGGAACCGCCTTTAATGGTTTCTTGTTCTAGAAATCGTTTATAATATTATAAGCAAATTCTTTTTCCTCTTCCCTCCTTTGAAAAAATACACAGAAAAAAAAAGAAAACAATACCTATGTGTGCATATATATATGTGTGTATGTATAGATACACATATATATGGAATGTATGTATGTATGCATGTAAATATATGCATACACACATACATACTGTATGTACTTTGTTATGAGATGTATACATCAGTTTCTGCTCCTTATTGTTTTCAGTTAATATTTACAACTCTGTTTTGGAGCCCTTGTCCCTTAGCGCTGAGATTGGCTTCATTCTTTTCAATGGCTTGGAGTTTTCCCTCTTGTCACTGTTCCATATGTAATTCATTTAACCAGTTCCCTGCTGCTGAGCATAGAGATTCATTCCAGCCTTTCGTTTTTACAATAATGCTGCAATGAGTAATATATCCTTGTACTTTGATCTTTATACACATATAATTGCATTTATTATATAAAATAAAATCCCAGTAGTAGGCCTTCAAAAGTTAGGTACATTTTATGGTTTTATTACATTTTGCTAAATTACCCTTCTAAAAAGATGCAACATTTCCTACTTTTACCAGTGGTATATGGACATGCTTAAAATTTCATCCTTTCTTTTCCTTCCCATTTCTCCCTTCCCCTTCCTAGCCCCAGACCCAATCTGTTATAGAAGGTGAGAGGCCTTCAGTTGAAGGGTTTATCTCATCGAAATTTGTAGAACACAAATCGCTGGCACATCCTTGAAAGACGCAAACCTGCCCCCTTTCCAAGCACTCCCCGAATTTCCTCCCTCCAGGGGTGTGCAGTGCCATGGGACACCCGCCTCCCTCCCCCATTAACTGCTGGCTCAGCTGTATCTGGGTGAAACCCCCTTCCTCACCCTTTTCTCCCTTTCATTCTCTGGGAGGCTTTTAAGAGCTGGGACTCATCTGTAGCGCCTGAGAAGTTGAAATCTTTTCACTTGTCTTGGGTGCTTGCCAGCACTTAGAGATAGGCATGGTTGGCCCACTGCATTCTTTGCCATTTCAGAAGAAGCGGTGTCTGTTTGCATGCACAGTGTCAAGAAACGGTTTCCAGATGACTGCTTTGGCCTGGGATTTCCATTAACGCTTTCACTGGGGAGGTGGCTTCTCTAGCTGAGCTGGCAGGGGACCCAGATTTCCAGCCCACGGGCTTCTCTCTCTTTCCAAGCCTTCCACCCCAATTGGAGGAACCTGTAACCTGACTCTATGGTATATAGAGTTTAACTGGGATGCATTAAAAAAAATTTTTTTTTAGTCCTTTTGCCATAACATTATTGATAAACCCTCTCTTGAGTGGTCTTCCATTTATGAGCAGGAATTGACATTCTGGGCCCTTCCTCCATTTCCTCCCAACATTTTATTATGAAAAAAATTAAACATACAGCAAAGATGAAAGAATTTTGTAGTGAACACCCATATGCCTGCTAATAGATTCTGCCATAAACATGTTACTATACTTGTTTTATTGTGTAGTTATCCTTCTATTCATCATTTTTGGCTCTTTTAGTGATAAATCTCTTGCGTTTCAAGGTATCATGGCACTGGTGGTTAGGAGTATGAGCTATGGAGCCAGACAGTCTGGGTTTGAGTCCTGACTCTGCTGTTTACTAACCCTGTGACCTTGGGCAAGTTACTAAACCTCTTGGTGCCTGCCTCAGTGTTTGCATCTGCTAAATGGTAATAATAGTAATGCCGACTTCATGGGGTTCTGTTAGATTAAAGAAATTGGCACAAGTACATATAGCATTTAGAACAGAGGTTACCCGTATTAACCATTTAGTAATACCATAAAGTAAGTGCCAAGTTAATATTAATTTCATGGATTTTTTTGGTTTTTTTTTTTTTTAAGATTATATTGGGGAATTAGGGGAGGGGAACAGCGTTGGGGAATCGGAGAAGGGGAACAGACAAGTTGTTGTCCTTTGGTTCTTCAGCCTAGTTGTGGGGGATGTTGCTTCACTGGCCCATGTTGGAATTATCATTGCGCTCTTCCCGGCTGAGGCAGTCGGTCGCCGGCCATTGGACCGGCTGCTCATAGTGGCTCACGGCAGCTTACGAAATCTCACGCCAGCTTACGAAATCTCACGCCAGCTGCCGTCCAGCCCCACTGCAGCCTACGCTGTTGCCAGCGACTCGAGGCAGCCCAGCTCCAGGTCGAGCTGTTGTTCACCATCTTAGCTGTAGAGGGCACAGCGTCACTGGCCCTCATGTGGGATCCAAACCAGGGCCCTGCTGCTTAGAGCTGGCGTCCCAAGCCAACTCTAACCAATGCGCCACTCGGCTGGCCCTTGTGGGGTTTTTTTGTACTCATATTTTTCATGGATTTTAGGGGAGAAGCTACTGTGTGCCTACTACTATACCAGACCTTTTAAGTACATTGCTTTATTTGATCCTTAAAACAATCTTAAACCAGATTATCCCTATTTGCAGATGAGCAAACCAAGGCCTACTAAGTGGCAGCAGTGGGATTTAATTACAAATCTATTGTACATCAGTGGCCATAATCTCTAGGCTCCGCCCTTCCTCTTTTAATCACAAGATGGAGAAATATCAGGATTGTATAAAGTGGCAGAGATTTCTGTGGCTGGGAAAAAACCCTTCACCTGCACTCTGGGAAACAGGTAGAATCACCCAAGGTTATATGACATTAGTGTGACTTTGAGGTGTTTAAGGTCAATCTTGCAGAAGAAAGAATGCCTTGCTATTTTTTTGTATCTTGTTTAAATACTTTTCATCTTATTAGCATTTCCAATTCCAGGTCCTCCTGCTGCCTGGAGTCTGGCTGACCCAGCTGGATCGGAATTTCCTTGGGGTGTTTTGGCAATGCCATCACTTGTCAGCTGTTTAACATCTCAGATGCTAGAAAATTACTCCTAGTTTGCTGTCCAAAATCTTTTGTGGCAAGAAGGGCAGAAAATAGAAAAAAATATGACTACTGACACTCTCATTGACCTGGATGTTTTGAGGAGAGGGCTGGCCCCAGGTGGTCACTTTATTTTTTTAATTTTTATGTTTTTAAAAATTTTTTATTGGGGAACAGCTATGTCATTGGTTACACATTGCTTTCATGCTACAGTGGCATAGTTGATTCTTTTAAGGAGGGTGCAGCTCACAGTGGTCCATGTGGGGATCGAACCGGCAACCTTGGTGTTATCAGCACCATGCTCTAAACAACCGAGCTAACCAGTCACCCCACAGGTGGTCACTTTAGGGTGAGCTGTGGCCTGGATAACATTTGTGTCACTGAGAAGTTGTCCAGAGTAAGCTATGTTATGTGCATATGCGCCTTCAGGCAGTAAAGAGGAGATTGAAATAAAGCCCTCAGTTTTGCCTTCTCACTGTAGTTCCTGCCTTAATTCAGATTCAGCCTTTTCCCCCTTTCCCATTAATTCTAGGTGCCAGTATGTCTTGAACACCCCTTAACATTAGCTAATCTCTCTTTGTAATTGAGAGGCCATAGGTTTTCATGACATCATTTGGCTTTCATTGTGTTCGCTTTTAGAGTTACCTTATTTTTATGGCAGCTGATTGTGTGTGTCTCCTTATAGAGGTGATATAAAGTTTCTATTTAAAATACATTTAATTGAACTTCTGGTAAGATGGCAGAATAGACAAACGCTGTGCCAACTGCCTCCCAGGATACCAAAATTACAAATAATTTATACAACATTCAACCTCGGAAGTCCCATGAACACTAGATGAACAGAATCTCTAAACGAAGGACTTAAAGAGGAGGCCACGTCGAGTCTGGTAGGAGGGGCAGAGACGAGAGAGGGAGAACCCCGTGAGGGACACCTCAGTGGTGGGGAGGCTTCTCCAGTTGGGGGAGAGACCCTCTGGCCCTACACTGAGCTCACCAGCCCAGAGTTACTTTGCTGGGAAGAGGAGTTCTATGATAGCTGGAAGTAGAAATTAGTGAGGACTCTTTTTGCTCAACTTGGTGAGGCTGAGGGCGGCTGGAGAACCAGTGGAGCCGACAAATGGAATTGCTCGCTGGTGAGCACTCACCCGGTCCCTGGTGGAGGGAGTTGCTGTGTGAGCAGGGCCCAGGAGCCTGCGGGAAGGACTGAACTGAGTGCCTTTGGTGCGGGAGCTGGAGGTTTATGGAACCATTGTTCCCCTGGTGTGGAGCTTGCACAAGAGTAGTGCACAGGAGGCCGCCATTTTTTCAGGGCTGGGCCCTCCCACAGAGGCTCAGGGTCTGGGACTGCATTGGTCTGGTGGAATTGGCGCAGGAGTGCGTGCATGCGTGCATGCGGCCTTGGATCCCCACCCTCCGCACTGCTTGTGCTGCATAGCCAGGGAAACATCAGGTGGGTGTGCTCCGGCTCCAATAGGCTGTTCATTGAGACACGGGAGTGCGGGAGCCACCTTGGGTACCCGCTCTCCGCATTGCGTGTGCAGACTTGCCAGGCTGGTGATTGGCTATCAGGCTGCTCGGCCTGATCTGCGAGTGGCTGATGGGGACAGTCTGAGACTGGGAGTTTTCCTAGGAGTGTTGGGCCATGAGCTGTGCGCCTGCGTGATTTGGCCGGGGCTTTGCTGGCAAGATTGTGCAGGCTGGTTGCCGATGCAGGAGTGCATGCTGCTCTGATTTGGTGGGGGCCACTGACCACATCCTGTGGTGCCTTGGGGGCCTGCAGCAGACAGCTCACAACAACCTGTGAGGACTTTTGGTGGTGAGCACAGTTCCAGAGCACACAGCAGCTAATTGTGGGAAGCTCACTACAAACCTGAGAGGGAGGCTGGCACATGACAAAAGATCAATAAAACCAAGAACTATTTTTTTGAAAAGATAAACAAAATCGACAAACCCTTAGCCAGACTCACCAAGAAAAAGAGAGAGACGACCCAAATTAATAACATCAGAAAAGAAAGAGAAGTGACAACAGATACCACAGAAATACAGAAAATTTAAGAAAATACTACGAGCAACTATATGGCAACAAATTTGACAATCTGGAAGAAATGGATAAATTTCTAGAAGCATACAATCTACTAAGTCTGAACCAAGAAGAAACAGAAATTCTGAACAGACTGATTACTACCAATGAAATTGAATCAGTAATCAACAAGCTTCCAACAAACAAAAGACCTGGACCAGATGGCTTCACAGGTGAATTTTACAAAACATTCAAAAAAGAATTAATATCTATTCTCCTCAAACTATTTCAAAAGATACAGAAGGAGGGAAGGCTCCCAAGCACATTTTATGAGGCCACTATTACTCTGATCCCAAAATCAGATAAAGATATTACAAAAAAAATAAAACTACAGGTCGATATACGTAATGAACATAGATGCAAAAATCCTCAACAAAATACTAGCAAACCAAATTCAGCATCACATTCAAAAGATCATACACCACGATCAAGTGGGATTCATTCCTGGTATGCAAGGTTGGTTCAATAGCCGCAAATCAATTAACGTAATACATCACATTAACAAAATGAAAAATAAAAATAATATGGTCATATCAATAGATGCAGAAAAAGCATTTCACAAAATACAGCAGCCATTTACGATAAAAACTCTAAGCAAAGTGGGAATAGTGGGATCATATCTCAACATAATAAAGGCCATATAGATAAGCCCACAGCAAACATCGTACTCAATGGGGAAAGGCTAAAAGCTTTCCCTTTAAAATCAGAAACAAGATAAAGCTGCCCACTTTCACCACTTCTATTCAACATAGTTCTGGAAGTTCTGGCTACAGCAGTCAGACAAGAAAATGAAATAAAAGGCATCCAAATTGGAAAGGAGGAAGTAAAATTGTCATTATATGCAGATAACATGATACTATATATAGAGAATCCCAAAGACTCCACCAAAAAACTGTTAGAAATGATAAATGAATTTAGTAAGGTAGCAGGATACAAAATTAATGTTCAGAAATCAATTGCATTTGCATACACCAATAATAAACTGTCAGAAGAAGCAATCAGGAAATCAATCCCTTTTACAATTGCTTCAAAAACAATAAAATATCTAGGAATAAATTTTTAACCAAAGAAGTAAAAGAACTGTACTCAGAAAATTACAAGACACTGAAGAGAGAAATCAAAGAAGAGATAAATAAATAGAAATACAGATCATGTTCATGGATAGGAAGTATTAATATAGCTAAAATGTCAATACTACGTAAGGCAATATATAGATTCAATGCAATTCCTATGAAATTATCAAGGACATTTCTCTCAGAAATAGAACATATAATCCTAAAATTTATTTGGAACCATAAAAGACCCCGAATAGCCACGGCAGTCTTGAGAAATAAGAACAAAGAGGGAGGCATCGCACTACCCAACATCAAATCATACTACAAGGCTACAGTAATCAAAACAGTATGGTACTGGCATAAAAGCAGTCACATCGACCAATGGAACAAAATAGAGAGCCCAGAAATAAACCCGTTCATATACGGTCATTTAATCTTTGACAATGGAAGCAAGAATTTACATTGGAGTAAAGAAAGTCTATTTAATAAATGGTGCTGGTAAAATTGGACTGACACGTGTAAAAAAATGAAAATGGACCACCTACTTACACCATATACGAGAACAAATTCAAAATGGATTAAAGACTTAAATGTAAGACCTGAAACCATAAAACTCCTAGAAAAAAACATAGGGAGTAAATTTGCAGACATTACCCTCAGTAATATTTTTACTGATATATCCCCTAGGGCAAGGGAAATAGTAGGAAAAATAAACATATAGAATTACATGAAACTTAAAAGTTTTTCACAGGAAAGGAAATCATCAGTAAAACAAAACGGCAGCCTACTGAATGGGAGAAGATAGTTGCCAATAATATATCTGATGAGGTGTTAATATCCAAAATTTATAAAACACTCATTCAACTCAACACCAAAAAAACAAACAACCCAATTAAAAAATGGGCAGAGTATATGAAGAGGCATTTCTTTAAAGAGGACATACAGATGTCCAACAGGCATATGAAAAAATGTTCAACCTCACTAATCATTAGAGAAATGCAAATAAAAACCACAATGAGATACCACCTCACTCCCGTCAGAATGGCTATCATGAATAAATCAACAAACAACAAGTGCTGGTGAGGTTGTGGAGAAAAGGGAACCCTGGTGCACTGTTGGTGGGACTGCAGATTGGTTCAGCCATTATGAAAATCAGTATGGAGGTATCTCAAAAAACTGGAAATGGTCCTACCGTTAAGACCCAGCAATTCCACTCTTGGGTGTCTATCCAGAGTAACGCAAGAAACTAATTTGAAAAAATATATGCACCCCTATGTTTATTGCAGCACTATTCACAATAGCCAAGACTTGGAAACAACCGAAATGCCCATCGGTAGACGACTGGATTAAGAAACTGTGGTACATTTATACAATGGAGTATTACTCCGCTATAAAGAAGAATGAAATTGTACCATTTGCAACGATATGGATGGACCTAGAGCAGCGGTTCTCAACCTGTGGGTCGCGACCCCTTTGGGGGTCGAACGACCCTTTCACAGGGGTCGCCTAAGACCATCAGAAAACAAAAAGATCCATACATTACGATTCATAACAGTAGCAAAATTACAGTTATAGAGTAGCAACAAAAATAATTTTATGGTTGAGGGTCACCACAACATGAGGAACTGTGTTAAGAGGTCGCGGCATTAGGAAGGTTGAGAACCACTGACCTAGAGACTATTACGTTAAGTGAAATAAGTCAGTCGGAGAAAGACAAATACCATATGATCTCACTTATATGTGGAATCTAAAAAACTGAATGAACGAGCAAAATAAACAGAAATAATCTCAGAGATATAGAAGAAAAACTTATATAGAAGTAAAACTATATATGATGGCTGCTAGTTGGGAGGGGGGTGTGGATGAGGGAGAAAGGGAAGGGATTAGACAGCATAAATAGGTAACTACAATATTGCCACAAGGATATGAAAGACAGTTCGAGGAATATAATTAATAATGCTATAAATATTTTGTGGGTGTCAGATGATCACATGTCTTGTTAGGGAGACTGCTTCATGAATGGGGTAGAGGCTTGATTACTGCACTGTACACCTGAAGGTGATGTTGTATCATATTGTATGTCAACTATAATTGAATATATATATAGTCACATGACATGGAGTATAGTGTGGGAGTGGAGTCAAGGGAATTGTAATAGATATGTATGATATGGTGAGGGTGAGTGGGTTGGCGGATTGGGGGAGGGGAATTGTTACTTTGAGGGGTAAAAAGTGTAACTATTGCACTGTGTTGTACAGCTGAAACTAAGTAAAAAATGTTTATTTCACAATAAAAAACAATCTGTAGTATAAAACAATAAATAAAATAAAATACATTTAATTATATAAAAAGAAAGTTTTTTGTTTTTTTTTAAGGCTAAGTTTCAATGGTAGAATAGTACTCAGATGTGGCAAAATCCATGAGGATGGAATGCAAGTGATGGAAGTTTTTTTAAACCCTAACGATCCTCAGCGTTGTCTGTCCATTCTCCGTTGACAGTGAATGCTTTGGGCAGAGGGAATATTTGTCAGACCCTTGGATCTGTTTTGAAGATGTTTGGTGGAAAATCGTTTACACTCTACATCTGTTTCTTGGCTAAGATAAGTACCGGGGGTGCCAAAAAAATGTATACACATGGCTTGTATTCATCTTTTGTTATTGGTATGTATTGAGTATTACAATTTTAATACAGTTTTTTCTTTCTTAAAATGTGTATACGTTTTCTTGTTACGCTGTGTACATGCAGTAGTTTCTGGCCTCTTTGGAAGGTTTTAGAGCAAGGTTAATTTTGCCTTGGGGCTTTGGCCAAGCATGCTTGTTTTCATGACACAACCCTTGGTATCGTTAGCACCCAGACTAGGTGAGTTGGATGCATAGAAATTCTTTGCATTTTTTACATGGCCGTACATCCAAGAAATGGGTGCTGTAAGTCTGATAAACTTGAGGTGGCTTCATAAGGCAAAGAACATCAAAAAGTGGCATCGTCAGCGTGTTCTCAAAAGAATCCAGGATAAAGCTGAGGGTTTGCAGGATTCTTAGGGCTTCTGTGTAGGGAGATAAAGGTGTGCAGCTGCTCAAAAAGTCTGCCTGAACTGAGTTAGTGCTAAACAACCTGCAGTTTGGAAAGGAGGGAAGTTTTGGGCAAGATCCTTACCTTGAAATGAGAACCGGATACTCACTAGTGAGAACTTGTTGACAATTCATGGAGCCTTGAAAACAAGAACAAGTGGGAGGTGAGGGCAGGCAAGACTGAGACGACAGAGAGACTGAGAGATTTTCAGGTGTATACAGGGAGACTCCTTTCTTTGTATGTCTTGGTAAGAGAGGAGCCAGTGACTCAGGCCCCTGCTCTGTGAACAGTTCTCTCTCTCTGACGGACTCCCTGACCCGGAGATCTGAGGCCTGTTTGGAATGTCAAGGTGATTCAGATGAGTCTCATTCCCTTTCCTTTCTGCTCCTAAGGTCTGATTTTGATATCAGTGTGAAAGTGACTTCTTCCCACAGTGAGGGGCTATGGAATCAGATGGTGCACGGTTTGGCTTCTCTCAAGCCCTGAAGCTCTTTAGGTTCACTTATGGATCTCTGACACCACGGTAGTTGCTGGGGACAGTGACATTGTAAAAGAGACAGTGACATGACAGTGAAAGCCATGGGTAGGGCAGTTACTGCGTTTCTGGGTAAACATTGTGTTTGTTTATCAGCCTTCAGGGTAGCGTCATGATCGTAGCTGCCTGGCAGAGATGGGATGTGATAAGGGCTAACGTTAACACTCTTGAGGGTTACAAGAGGAGGACCAGACTCACAGGGTGGTTACAGGCCAGGGATCAGGAGTTCCACTGGTTTTCACTGGAAGCCTGGCTTAGCCTTATGGTCTCAGATAATCTGCTTAAGTTTTATGAGCTGCGTTTGTGTAACATGTAAAAAAAGGTTGACCTTCAGTCAACAAAGTATTTTTAAGTGCCTGCTATATGCCTGGCATGGAGTCAGATCTTGAGATAAATGGATGAAAAAGGCAGGCAGAGCTCTTTGCCCTCATGGAATTTTTTCCCCTCTCATTTAGGATTGTTGTGAGGTTTAAATGAAATAGTGCCTATAAAGGGGCTTGGCATAATGATCTTAAAATTCTAAAATAATTATTATGGAAAAGTTATGAACTGCCCATTTTATATTGGGTTGTCATTATTTTAACAACAGGACTCTTGGAACAAATTACTTCATTATTTTATACCCAGAATTAAAAAACCTGATATTCTTTTAATGTTCTTTTTTTGCCTGCTCGTGAGATGAAACCTAATTTCTGTGCCCGTTGTGTCATGATTCTTTAATTGACATTTTGAGGTAATAAAACTTATATTTTTAAATAACTGAGTTAGAAGATATTTGTTGTATCTCTCTGTGTGTGTGTGTGTATGTGTGTATGCGTGCACACACAACTCCTGAAAAAACTTGAATACACTTGAATAATATGGTTCAGAGTAGTGTCCATAAGAACAAACAAGCCAAATGTGCTTTTTTCTTATTCTGAAACTACTGATACAAGAAAGGTAGTGAAAGAAAAACCATCTTTAATGAATATTATGCCAAGTCAGGTAATGGAAACTATCCCAATTGGAAAAATAACCTTTCCCAAGTAACGTAGCTGATTGCTTAGATGGCTCCCAAGCTCTTAACTGTAACCCAGCAATTTGAAGTAAGCTTCTTTCTTCTCGGCACAATGGGACATTTTTGATGTTTCTCCAGCAGAAACTTCATTAAAGGGCAGCCTGACAGGAAGGTCACAGGGAAGAGGGAAGGGGTCTGTCTTTATTGGAAGTTTTGTTTTTGAAACATGTGAACAACATGACCAGATGTAGTTCTGTATTATCATATCTGTTCAGCTCCCAACTGTATTGGCAATGAGGATACTGGTCTCCACAGATTGCCTTCTGAGGCCCTCTCTAGGCACCTGACCTTCCTGATCTCATTGGTATCTCCAAAAGGGCTCCGTTTTATTTTATTTCCCAAGATACCCAGCATAGCACATACACAAAGGTATTTCTGTTGTTATAGCCAGTTATGCAGAATGCACAAATTATTTTTCAGTGGATTTTTTTATTTTGTATTTTTTCCTCATTTACAGCAGGAATCTTCAAGACTCTAGTCATTTATTCAGTGCTGACAATGCACAGTTCACATATGCATGTTCGGTGTTGCTGGAGGAACCTGACTTGAAAAGAACAATGCTGGCACTGAGTGAATTCAAAGGGGTAAGGGAAATGCATGCTGGGTAAATAGTACCAAGCTCAAGGTGACTTTTATTTCTATAGATTTGTATTGAATAATTTTTTGATTGGACAGAGACCAGTCTGTTTGTCCTTTCTGATGCAAATGGAAATAGCCTGATGCAGGGGTACACTAGATGGAAACAGGAATAACCCCACTCTTCTTGTCCCTAGAAGCATGGTGTCATGGAAATTCAAAAGGTTATTCTGGGATTTCATGTTACTCCAAAGCATAACTTCAAAGCCTTTCAATATTTGCATGCCTGCCATGTCAGGTTGGCCTATACTCTGTGCTGCCCATGGCATGGAAACGACAGACAAGTCCCTGCCCACCAAGAGCTTACAGTGTAGGGAGAAGGCACAGGGTCATCAAGAGTGATGGGGTGTTAACAGAAAAGGAAGGAGTACATGTCAATGGGGCATTTAACTCATTCCACAGAATTTATTTCCTGGCAGCCACAAAGGAGGAAAGATAGGAAAAGTACATGGAAACAAAGTGGGGAATTTAAGGGAGAAGTGGGAGAATTGAAATAGGTGCAGGGTACCAAGAACCTCCCTGCACAGCTCTGCTCAAGGCAATCTTGTGTATTTTTGTGTGGATAATGAGACCCACAGTTTCAGCTTCAAACCTGGGTTTTTTTTCTCCTCTGTGATTTCAGAATAAAATATTGTAATTAAATCATGATTAGGCACTTTCTCACTTTTTTGGAGTCATTCCAGAGGACAGACTTCCTTTTTGTTTGGCGACTACAACTTGTGAAAGGGACGAGTGACCAATGACGTCCTAGTTGTCTTAGACTTGTTTGTACTCATCACTTTGTTAGAAAACACTCTAAAGACAGATGTCTGCCCTCCCTTCCCCCAGCTCTTTTCTCTGAAGATGCCAAAACCCTCGTGAGGAATCTGTGAAATGTGAACTATGACTTGGTTCTATGAGGTTCAGTGAAATAGCTGGAGGTTTTCCCAGCAGAAGGCTGAAGAAGGATTGTCTAGACATCACTTTCTCCTTATCTAGGCAGGCCTTTCTGGGATCTTTTCCACATGGGGAATCAGGCTCACAGGAAAATGAACTTGACTGTCTAAAAGCCCATCTGGGCTGAGTTTAGATCCCTTCTGAAATGTTGTTGGTTGAGAAGAGCAAAAAGGCCTTGCCTTTGTTGTTTTTGTTGGTATTAGAGAGACTTTATTCATTTGTCCATTAGGACAGCATCTAGCACCCACTATGCACAGACATTGCCCTTCGTCCTGGGGAATGAGAGATGGGCAGAAAAGTGATGTTCTTTGTGGTGAATCAAGTAATTGTGCAGATAGGGGATAATGACAATGTGTGTAAAGAGCTAATAGGAAAGAACATTTTAAGGGAGTGGAAGATGAAGTGACCCAGCACGGGAAAGGGAGGTCTGGGGAAGCGTGGAAGCAGTGAGTTGGAGGTGAGTCTGAAATATTTTTGAGAGCTAATGAAATGAAAGGGCTGGAGAAGCAAGCTGGTTCAGAGTCCCAGGGCCTGTATATTTTGGAGCTACCATGCCCGCAGGGGCTGAAGTTGTAACCTTATTTGTGCTTTGGTAGATGGGAGAATCACTAGAATTCTTTGTCTACCAACCAAGGAACAAAATAAGTATTTTTACTCACTTGGACAACGGACATTGGCTTTTTACCTTAAATGTGTGGCCATATAATGTAGAGCCTGGTTGTCTTCTGTCTGAGTGTTGGAAGTAATGCTAAGAAGGACATTTAAGACCAGCTAGCCCCTGTTTTTTTAGTAGTTCCTGCATGGAATGCTGAATTTTTATACTGGTTCAGTGTATTTTGTGCTAAAATAATAAATGACTTCATCATTGCAACAAGTTATAATTTCAAACCATAGGCACTGTATGTATATGCCTCTTCTTGAGATGGATTGCATGTGTGACTCTTTGATACCACAATAAGCAGTTCTTTATTGAATACAAGCATTGTTTAAAATACTGTTGAATCAATTTCTCCATGGAATTATTTCTGCGTGTTAAGAATATTGAGCTAGTTTAAGAATGTCTTATACCATTTTTTTTCTTGTGCAAGTCTTAAAAACTTGGTTTAGATTTGCAGGTTTTACAAATTTCCCTACTTATTTTTTAGAGAGAAGGGAGAGAGAGGTATAGCTGTTCCCCCCTTATCCATGGGGGATATATTTCAAGACCCTCAGTGAATGCCTGAAACTGCCAATAGTACCAAACCCTATAAATACTATGGTTTTTTTTCTTATCATACATATGATAAAGTTTAATTTATAAATTAGTCACAGCAAGAGATTAACAATAATAATAAAATCAAACTATTATAACAATATACTCTAATAAAGTTCTGTGAATATGGTTTCTCTCTCAAAATATCTTACTGTACTTACCTTTTCACTTAAAAGAAGCACTTTACAGCTTCTCTTTGGCAGATATGAATTGCCAGCATCACTACTCTTGTGCTTTGGGACCATTATTAAGTATAATAAAGGTTACATGAACACAAGCACTGCGATACCACGACAGTCGACGTGATAACCAAGACAGCTGCTAAGTGACTGATGGTTTGGTGACATACACAGCGTGGAGCCCCGGGACAAAGGGATGAGTGACATCCCAGGTGGGATGGAGCGGGACGGTGCTAGATTTCATCACACTGCTCAGAACGACACACATGTTAAAATGAATGAATTGCTTATTTTTGGAATTTTACATGTAATATTTTTGGACCGTGCCATTGACGGCAGGTAACTGAAATCACTGAAAATGAAATCGCAGATAAGGAAGGACTCCTGTAATCTGAAAGAGAATCACACAAACCATAATCGTACCATGGAGGAGATTGCAAAAAGTCGACACACCTGGATAACACCAGCGCGATCTAGAAGTAGAATATGACAGCAACCAGGGAGACCCCTCTGGGGCTCATCCCCCTCCCCGAAGGTAACCACTACCCTGACTTCTAGCCCTTCTGTGGAGTTTTACTTGTCTTGGTACTTCGTGGAAATGGATTTGTTCATTCAGGATGTATCCTTTTGCACCCGGTTTCAAGTCCTCGGTGTTACATTTGAGGTTTGTTCATGTTGCGTACAGCTGTAGTTAATTCATTTTCATTTTTATAGTATTATAGCATGAAGGTAGCAGCATTTACTCACATGTTCTACTTCTGACAACATTTGTGTTGCTTGTAGTTTGGGAACATTATGAATACTGTTACTGTCATTATGGCTGTACTCATCTTCTGGTACACATTGAAAGTACTTGAATTTCTCTGGGGCGTGCCCCAGAGTTGAATTGTACAATCGGGTCATAGAGCATATGCATTTATCTGATTCCAGTAGATAATTCCAAATAGCGTTCTAAGGTGGTGGTTACAGTGTACATTCCCACCAGCAGGATATGAGTTTCCATTGTTTAACATCCCTACCAGCACTTTGTATTGCCAGACTTTTAATTTTAGCCATTTCAAAGTATGCCTACTCTAAAGTTTTAAAATTGATCATTATGTTATCTGGGCGTTGTGTTGAAAAGAAATGAGGCTGAAGTTTGGAGCCCAGAAACCTTGAATGAATTTCACTTAAACCGTAGTGGAAGGGCCGGCCCGCTTAGGGAACTTTTGAGATCTTAAGTGAATGAGGGGCAGTCTTCTTAGACTTCAACTTCCAGAATCTGACACACCAGGGTCTGAAAGCCAGTGGCAAACTTATGTGAACCTACAAAATTATTTAACTTCTGTGAGCCTCAGTCTTCTCATCTGCAAAATGAGGATAATTTTAAATTCCTCACAGAGCTGGTATAAAGAGTATGTACGTCAGTCCACCAAAAAAGCATGTAGTTCCTGTCCCTTAGTCATCATAAAAAAGGAATCATGAGGTCACTGTGAATCACAGGAAGACGTGGCTGGCGACATTGCTTTGGAACACTCCTTTTTTATTTTAGTTTATCTATTTTTAGGGGAAACAAAGTTATTTCATCCAGAGCCTTAGACGTCAAAATCCAGTCTGTCCTTTGTGAAACTACCTCGTTTGTTTGATGTTCAGGTGGCTCTGTGTGTTGTTTTGAAGGGTGGCATGTTTATGGCTCAGCCGGACCATAAACACTCCCAGAGCCCAGGGCTGCTCTGGATTTGTGTTCAGTTGACACAAGGGCAGCGGAGAAGGAAATCATCTTCAGCTTGTGTTTTGACACAGAGGAGCTTTGTTTTTCCTTTGTCAACTCTCTGCATCCTCCACTGAGAACAAACAAACATTCCAGCACTGGTAAATATTGTGACTGGCACTCCAGTGTCGTTTCTTCCTTTTCCCCCATTACATGGTGACCGTGGGTGGTATTTTAAAAGATCAGTGGTTGTCATTCTGATATTCAGAAGAGAACTGTAGCAATTCCGGGAATGAAGAAGTTATGGCCAGAAAAATAAGAACCACAATATAAATTTTTCTTTTGAGGGAAATTGTGAGGCATTTCAGGGAGGACAAAGCAGAGAAGAGTCACATGGGTTGCTTGCATTTCCTCCCCAAGTACCTAGATTTATCATGCCAACTCCCCTGAGCTGGAGAGAGACCCCTCAAAGACGGGGGCCTCATTTCAGGTGGTTTATTTTGTAGCTTCCCTCTGAGCATGGCCTCACTTTCCTTCCTGAGCTCTGCCTGGGGGAGTCAGCTGGGGTGGAGGTGCAAGCCAGGCTCAGAGGTCAGAGAGGAGTCACCCCTCATTTTGTAGCCTCCCAGAGTTTGACCTGCTGGAATTTCATTTGTAATTAGTTAAGGTTATTTTTAGTAGTTTAAAAAAGTATGTACCTAATATGTTTACTTTCCCCTTGTCTGTCTTTAAGACAAAGTAAGGAAAGAAAATGTAGATGGGAGTCAATAGAGGTTAATATTGCTGGGCTTTGACTTTACAGGTGTGCATCCCTCGGGTCTCCCTTAATTAGATGAATGATTTGGGGCAAGTTCTTGTGCTTCAATTTACAGACAAGGAAACTAAGGCAGACATTGTTTAGGTAATTTAGGACTAAGATTAGTCAAGTAGTACATGACAGAGCTGGGATTTGAATGGGAGGCAGTTTAGTTGTAGAATCTGTGCCCTTAATCACAATATTGCTGTTCTCCCACTGTCTCACCAAACAACACACCTTCGCCCCCCGCCCGCCATAATCATTTCACAGTTTGGCAGAGCTCTGCGGATGCAATTTGAAGCAACAAACCTGTGATCCTACAATCCACTCTATATGTGTGCCTTGCCAGTTTCATGACATACTGTGTCACAAACATTTTTCCATGTCAGTACCTATAGCTTTACCAAGGTGAAAAATTAACCACGTTGGCAAGAGCTGGCCATTTGGCCCAGGCTTGGCAGGGGCCGGCTTTCTTTCAGAGCAGCCCAGTTCTGGCTGGCTTGATGCCTAGGAACTGGCTTTCTTTCCCACAAAGTAGCTTCTGAGAAGAACTGTGGGAAACAAATGACTTCAGAGCTTTTTAGAAACAAAAGTGCAAACTCTAACAAATTTCATCTGGCCCAAAAATGTTATTACCCAAAATCTTGAAAATATTTTCTTATAGGATTATTCCCTCAAGGTTGTTAATCTGAGCACGGTCCAGGCCTATTAGGCCTGACATTTTGCCCCTTGATATTGGTGTTTTGTGTATTTGAGTTGCTGGTGTGTGGGGGTTGAGATAAAAATATTTCTCTGGAGGAAATGAGGTCATTTTTTTTAATATTATAGCTACCAGTGGGACTCTATCATTTCAGAAAGGGGATGGCAGTTTACACAGCCAAGACGAAGCTTTTAAATTAGCCCAAGAGACCTTTTAAAAGGTAGCAGTGAGCTTTTGGAGCCACAAATATTTATTGATTGTATCTGTCCTAAAGATTCTTGCTGTAGTTAAATTTTACCTCACGAGCATTGTCTTTCTGGATAAATGTTATTGTAATATCATCGTCCTCTTTCTTTTAGTTGTTAGCATTTAAAGCCATTTTACTTTCGGTGTTATAGAGTGTCAGCTAGCTAAAATGTTTCTGTGTTGAGATTACTGTGTGAGAGAGAGAGGCTTATCTGGCCTTGGGAGCCTGGGGCAGCATGGAGACAAACCTCCATTTGTTCACAGGAGGAAAGAATGTGGCGTACACCTGCCTCCCTGGATACACCTGTAGGGCTGGTTTCGCTGATGAACCCTCCCTGCTCAGTGCTTGACACTGGCAGTTTACTCGGCCCTGGCAACGGAGTGTCAACAGTGACTGGACCTCCTGAGGCACTGAAGTTTCTGTGTCCTCTTGCTGGTTAAGTCTCCAGTATGTGTGTAATCTCTCTTGAGCTGGTGTGGTGAAGTCGAAACTTGGCTTATCACGGGGCCTAGATTCTCCTGGAACATACTTTAGATAAGAGTGGAAACATGCCAGGCCCAGCATTTGCTGCCCCTGAGATACAGAGGCGCTTTAGTTTTCCTCACAGACAAAGAAAGTCTTTTGGTTTAATTTTGAAAGCTGTTTGTGAATAGGCCAGAAGGTATAAAGGTAGCCATCCTTACCTCATCCATCGAGGCTGAATTTTTTAGCAAGTGATTAAGAAACAGGAAATGAAGGTGCTAATAACCTTTGCTCACTTGTGCTGAGTTGGTCTTGAGGTTCCCTTGTTTGGTATTGCCCTCTCCTTGAAAGCACCATAGGCAGCTAGTCTCTGATGGACCGCCCATCTTGACCTCTGGCAAGTTACGTAACTTTCTCTGAGCCTCAGTTTTGTTTTGTTTTTTAAGATTTTTATTGGGGAATTGGGGGGATGGGAACAGCGCTGGGGAATTGGGGGAAGGGGAACAGACAAGTTGCTGTCCTTTTGTTCTTCAGTCTAGTTGTGGAGGACGTTGCTTCACTGGCCCAAGTTGGCACCATCATTGCGCTCTTCCCGGGCGAGGCAGATCAGTCGCCTGCCTCTGGACGTCCGCTCACTGTGGCTGCTGGCCGCTCACGCTGGCTGCTGGCTACACACAGTAGCCCATGGAAACCCACTGCCACATGGGCTGCAGCCTACGCCATCGCCGGCGACTCACGACTGCAGCCCAGCTCCAGGTTGAGCTGTTGTTCAGCATTTTAGCTGTGGAGGGCAGTGTCACTGGCCTTCATATGTGGTATCCGAACCGGGGCCCTCTGGTGTCCCAAGCCAGCTCTTAACCAACGTGCCACTCGGCCGGCCCTGAGCCTCAGTTTTCTCATCTGTAAAAACGGGATAATAATGATGGTAGTGAACTTATAGGGTGGCATTAAGGATTAAGGTTGTAATATTTGTAGTTCTTAGAACAGTGCCTAGCACAAAATAAGTGTTTGTAAGTGAAAATAAACTGGGAAATATGTGCCCCTGAAATTATGTGATCTTCCTGGCTGCTAAATATTCTGACACCAGAAATTAATCATTAGACCAAAAGAATTTTTTTCTTGGTACGTTAAGATTTTTTTCCTTTTAAATATACATTCCTTACAGCTCTTCCTGTTCGCTTTGGAGAGCAAAAGTATCGGAAAAAAACAAGTGCAAGAGCTTCCTCAGAATATTGGTTTAGTTGTGGTCAAAAACAGGAATTGTGAGTCATGGAATCCAAATTAACAGGAATGAGCCAAGGTGAACTGACATCCGAAGGATGGGGTCGTTTCTGACAAACAGACTCAGGAATTCAGGCATAAAACAGCCCTCTTAACCTGGAGTCCATGGATCTGGGCATTGAAATCAGGGGATCCTACCTTTGGGTGGGGTAAAAATTACATCTCCATTTTCCCTCACCCCTCACTGAACTTGAGCATTTCATTCGATTATGAATGCAGGCAACAAACACAGCAGCGTGGACAGTACTCAGGGCTCTGTCATCAGTAGAGTCTCAGCTCTTTTAACATGGCATCACCATTCTGTGTGTGCGCGTGTCACCCCTTAGAGATCATACGAGTTGTTAGACTCACTGCTGTCTATTGTTATTCATTGCCTTGATTTAGAAAAACCATGGTTATGTTACAAATTTATTTTTAAGTGTTTTTAAAACTATATATCAGTATAATTGGTTTCCTTTGTAGTCTTACCTATTTTACTTTATTCATTTTTAAACGTCATTCTGAGAAGGGTCCATAGATTTCATCCAACTGCCAAGGAGTCCAGGCACAAAAAAACAGTACGGAGGGAGTTTTAAAGGTGAATCTCTTAATTTGAATCTCTGGAGTGGTGCTGTCCAATATAAATATAATGTGAACCACCATAATTAAAATATTTCTGGTAGTCACTTTAAAAAGAATAAGTGGAACAGGTCTAATGAATATTAATAACAATTTTATTATTTTAGTAAATAAAATTTTAATTGATAAATTAATTTGATAATCAAGTTAATAGACTATTCAAAATATCATTTCAACAGATAGTCAGTATTAAGTTACTGATGAGATAATTTACATTTTTCTTCATAGCAAGCCTTTGAACTTAGGTGTGTATTTTATACTTAGAGTGAATCTCATTATGGACGCTACTCCTTCATTGGAAATACTTGATCTTTATTTACATTTAACAGAATTTGGTGGGAAAAATAGGTTCAGGTCCAACTACAACAAAAAGTTTTCCATTAACTCATTTAAATTTAAATGAGTGAAGATGAAATACAACTTAAAATTCAGTTCCTCCGTCACCCTGCCACCTTACAAATGCACAGGCCTGCACGTGGCCTGCATCTACCAGCAGGCATTAGGCAGCTGAACAAGAAAGTGTGATGGATCCAGGACCTCTGGGGATGAGAAGAGGGGAGGGGGCCTCTGGGGAGAGATCATTAAGGCCACACATGCCCTTGTTACTTGGTTTAGTGAAGCTGCTGCTTGCTGAGCCCTCTCCTGAAGGTGTTCCGCACTCTGCCTGTCCCCTGCAGACCCTCCTCCGCAGTGACAACACAGCATACAGTCTAGCCGGGCTTTGTGTGAGCAAAGGGAGGCTTTTCCATTCAAGCGGTGCCTTTTGCTGATCAGTAGGGTGGAATTTTGTAATTTCCATTTCAACCTTTGAAGAGGGATTTACAAATTCTTGGAGAGGAAAGATTTTAATTTTTTTTTCCCCCCTGAGCAAAATCCTCTGTCATAACAATGGAATTTAATTCACACTTGAAGTTTTTAGTGCTTTGTTGTTCCCCCCACTATCCACCCCTTTGGTGTCTGCCCACTCAATGTAACCTTTTACCCTAGTCTTTACTTCCTGGATTCCCAGTTCAGCTTCTTTGATGTCATTCACTAGCTAGGGCAGGTGCTGCCCCTGGTCTTTTAGTCTTCTGGGGACTTGAGAAGAACTGCAAACCCACGCAGGGGACCTCCCCCCCCCCCAAGTTTCCGGGAGACTCCATGCTTCCCATCACTGGCTAAAGTTGTTAGAAATGTCTTTTCCTGTCCAGGGGTTAGTTTCCCCAGGTAAACCAGGTTGTTTCAGCGAATATTAAGTTACCTGCTTGGGTAGCGTATCTGTACTTTCATTTCCTAAGGTGTGTGTCTGATTTGGATACTGGACGTGGCATTTTCATTACTTTGGATTAAAATTGACAAGCTTTGAAAAAAATCAGAAACCAATAAAGTTGCTAGCCCTGATCCAGTTTCTTCTTTCTTAGATATAAAAGTTCAAAAACTTGGGGGGACAGATAGAGAGGGAGGACATTCTGATAACTGTCAGTAAGGGAATTCTGTCCCTGAGTAAGCCCTGGTGTGTTAGCTTTTGAGAGAATGTTGAACTGTTTTGGCCCCTAGAAGCCTGGAAGCATGACTCCTACCATCCCTGAACATTCATTCTACTGTGCTTATAATAATGGGCAGTTTCCCTGCTCTAGAGGAGTTGTAGTCTCAGTAAAAGGAAGCAGTGAACTTGGACAAGTCTAAATGCTGATCGAGGCAGAGATACATTGTCAGTGGATTCTGGTTTTTGGGTTTTTTTTTACTTCGATACCTAAGAGAACCTTAGCAATTTCCAGCCAAGTAGTAGTAATAACAACAGAAATGGAATTTATGCATTCCTTCAACAGATGTTTAGTAGGTGCTTACTATGTGTCAGGTACGTTGCAACCAAGACAGTGGACACAGTTTGCTTAGGTGTGTTTTGCAGGTGCCGGGGCTGTATGGGGTATGGCCCAGGCACACCTGCGTTTCAGTGAGTTGAGTGAATAAAAATTTAAAGGTGAACGTTATCATGGCTGCAATGGAAGTATGCCCAGAAAGAGATCAGTGCTTGGAAGAATACAGATGGGTATGGTGAGGACAAACTTGAGGGAGTGACAGTGCCTTCTTTGCATATCTTTTTTTCTCTGCTTCATTCATTCTGCTCTTGGGATGGTTACTGAGCCATTGGAGGTCTGAGACGGTGGATGATTCAGTGCAGTCATTTTTCTTTGGGACATAAAAGTCAGCTGCATGATTCATGGGTAGTGTGTCTTTACCATCATTTTCATGCCCCATAGACTTGTATTTTAAATGATTGTTAAGAGATTTTATGATGCTTAAATCAAAACAGATTTTAAATTGTTAGAACAATTTAAAGCAATTTAAATTTTAAGCAATTTATACAGTTGCTTAAGTATTCTAGGCATATAGGGTTTTAAAGTCTGTTGGTTGAAGATAGATGTCTTGGCTTGAGACACTGATTTTTTTTTTTTTTACAATGATATTGCATAAGCAAATTCAGTTTGAATTATGTCCTTATTTTTTAAAGGAAATATTTCCAAAATTCCAACATGGATTTTAATTTTTTTGAGTTAGCCCTCCCAAACTTTCCAGGAATTTTCAGATTCTTGAGTCTAACAGAAATTGTAGTTTATTGAGCCTGGCCAAGTAACGTTTAATCCCATTTCAAAGTAACCATAAACTCTCCTTGGGCAGTTTGGATTCTATTCTAATGAAAGGGCAAATGCAAGGGCATTGTACTCAGGCTGTTGCAATGGGGAGAACTTTCATTAATGAGGAAAGCCTCAAAGTAGACAGAGGAAACCAGGGGTTTTATAGAACAAGGGAATCACTGGGAAAGGGTGGAAGTGGGCAGAAGCGTGGTCCTTTGCAGTTAGTCCTTTCTCTGAACACAAAACAGTCACAAAGGGGGTTGGGGGCGGCGGGGGGGCGGGGCACATCTTGAACAGGCTCCTTTCCTAGAGCATTGGGCTCAGATAAAGTTCAGCATGGTCACAGCACAGATTGCAAAGTATTTTTAAAAAAGGTTTGCTGATTAAAGCTTTCACTTAAAAGCTTCAATGGTTAATCAGAAATGTGCAATTTATAATTACTGTAATTTAAACATAATAATTTCATGATAGTGTGTGTCAGTGTATTCATTTGATGATTTTAATACAGAATTTTTAATCCTTACAATTTATCTTGTACCAGAATTTAGAGAAACGCTGTTGTTTATGCTCCCCATTACCTCATCTTAGTTGATCATATGATTTTTCTAGGTCGTTAATTATATTTAGAAGGATAGTTATATTTTGCAATTCTGTTTGGGGTTTTAGAAATTCTAATCCCAGAATTCCTATAGACACAACCATAACTATAAAAGGGCAGAGGCCTGTTATCTTAGCATTTTGTTGGTCTGCTTTCAGGAATTGTTTGCTATGGCTTATAGATCTAATTCTCTTGCAACATTAGGATTCTGTTTCTTTTAGGGACCAGCGGGAGCCTGCACAAGCTGGGGAATTAGTTTACATAACAATCAGGGTAAAATGTTATTTATGTATAAGTTACTCTGAGCCTAAAGGCCTTAGGGCACCAAACATAACACAATATAGAAATGAACCAATTTTCCTTGACATTTAGCTGTAAATTGAAATTAATTCATACAAAATACCTGAGATAAAACACTTTAGCAGTGGAATTTTGGGTACTGCTTAGCTTTCATGGTTTTGTCATTTTAGATTTAGTTTCAAAAGAATGTTATAGAAACTCATTTGCTAGATAAAATTCTCCAGCTCTCCACTTTTCTCCTGTGCTTTCTTACACTGTAGGTGAAAAAACTATTTTCGTTTTTGAAATTCTTACGTGTTTTGTTCCATGTGGCTTATATCTTTTCTGTTTTCATTCACTTGTGCCTGGCCCTGTTTCTACTTTCTGGAGTCAAAGCAGGCTGGGATGGGGGTGGTACTCTGCTGTGTGTGTGTGTGTGTGTGTGTGTGTGTGTGTGTGTGTGTGGTCAGGATACCATTTTTGGGAGAAGGGTGACTGCAGAACAGCAAGGCCTGTCTATTTGTGGGCAAATGACATAACCAACAGCTCACTGAATGCCTTGCCAAGACAAATAGAATGGAGTTGTCCCCCTTGGTGCTCACACCCATGCTGCATTTCATTTCACCCTTGGCTCTGCCTTCCTCTAACCTGGAGAAGCTTGCTGAAATTTGTACCCAACGAAAAGAAAGAAACAAACAAAAAGACCAAAACAGGATGTACTGAAGTTTTAATATTCCAAATCAGGAAATAAATGATAAAAGGCAGGGAACAAATTCTACTTGGCACAGAGTTCAGAGGTCAGTGTCAACAACCAGAAAGAGGCAGAGGAGGATATGCAGTTTCTAAACGCTCTGTAACTTGTGCTTTTTGAGATGTGCGGTAACACATTTTTTTGTTCTCTGCTACATCCTTTCTGATTTCCAGCTGTTGGCGTTAGTTGCCTGGGAGAGAGCATGCAGGATCGGGAGGAAATGCTAGGGCCACGTCTGTGGAGCCCTGTCCAGGTGGCTGCAGGCCCTGTGTGGCCAGCTAATGCCACTCCCTTCCAGTGTGCCCTCCGTAGGCTTACCTTAGTGTCAGCCCACAGGGCTGTCTCATGTGTTTTTCCTCTTATGTAAACACTAAATTAGACAGCAGGGAAATTTTTACTCTTGTATTATTTTTCTTTGAATTTATATGAGAAATACTATTCTAATTTATAATAAAGACTTTTTAAAAGTTATTACCACCCTAATGCTTGTTTCTCCAGTGTGGCTTTATTTACTTCTCTGTTTTAGCACCTAGAGTAAGAGTTGACACATATGAGGTACCCAGTGAATTTCCAGTGAATGAATGTATGGCCCACAGATGTTGGCCTCAGAAGCTCCTGTGCGGTCATTACAAATGCAGATTGTTCGGCACCCCCAGGCCTTCCGATCAGAATGTCCAGGAGAGAGGCCAGAGAACCTGCATTTTAAAATAGTCTTTCCCTAGTCAGATTTGTTTGTGCCTCCAAATTTGATAACAGCTGCCCTAACATAGCAACTAT
>NW_017731522.1:1225660-1240000 GCF_001890085.2 Hipposideros armiger | reverse complement strand
TATCTATCTATCTATCTATCTATCTATCTATCTATCTATGTCACCTATGCAGTGCCTGCACATAGTAGTCAATAAATATTTATAGAATAGATTACTGAATAAATAGTTGAGTGAGTAAAAAACACAAAAGACTTTAAAAACTATTAGCATTTATATGGCACTTTCAGTGTCTGCTATCTTACTTGTGTAACTAACTAGCACATTGCTTTTTTAGGGGCCACTTTTCCTTAACTTTTGCTAAGAAATTGAAAAATTTCTTAGCTTCATGGAGTTGAGTGAGGATTCCTAAGCACTTCCCTTGAGTTGGGCCCAGGGTTAGCATGTGTCTCCCTGGCACTCTGGTTTGTGTTTGAGAAGTCAAGTTTAGCTACAATCCCTCAAGCTAGATGATGCTAATCTGTTACAATGGAAAAAAATGTTCCCAATTCACAGATAAATTGGGGCCTTTGGAGTTCTACAGAATTAATAGATTTCTTAATTCCAGAATTTCTGAAGACTTGTATTGTTGTTGGGGTATAGGAAATAAATTGTTAATTGACCATGGAACCCCTTTTTACTATCCTCCAGTGTCACTTCTCTACGGAACACTTCGGGAAATGCTAGTCTAAAGTGTTTTTCACATTGTAGGACAAGATTCTTGACTGTTGGTAGTGAAATTCACATAGTGGGTTACAACCGGAATTTACGTATACCTATATATAAACATACACATAATTAGTGCATCACACATGGTAGGGTGCTTTTTCCTGAAATGTTTTTTTTTCTGGGTGTGTGAGTGTGTTCTGAGAGTTAAGAGATAGAAGAGGACATTTCTAAAGACTGTTTCTGCCTCTCCAGCCACCAAAAGAAAAACAAAACAACATAAAAATATAGCCAATATGACACGAAACATGCAAGCATGAACATTATAATTTGTTCTTCAGATAACAGCAATATTAAATTTGTTTACTTAATAAATACGTAGCACTCACCCTGTGTCAGCACTACTGTGAGCATTTTACTAATATTAAAAATTTGATGCTCATGACAACCATGTAGGATTTAGGTGCTATAATTATTATTCCCATTTTATGAATGAGAAAAGTAAAAGTACTTGGCTAGCATTCTTTGTGATAGTTAACCGTAAAATCAGAAAGTGACATAATTACTCTAGTATTTGACTTTGACCTCATATTTAATAATGGTAAATAAAAATCAAAAAGAGAAGCCAACCATGTTATATTGGAGTTGGGATCACCAGAAATGTTCTTTCTGGCCCCACAGTGATGGGGCTGGGGGACAAAGCAAATTAGATGAAGACCCTAGAACCATCAACTTTCTGAGGACTATTAAAAGAAGACACCTCTAGAACATCAATAAAACGTCTTCAAACATTGCTTGCCAGTTTCTGGCTACCACATGTGACTGCCAGTCGTCCTCAGTAAGGAATAGTTTTGTTTTATAACTGAGGATTACTCCTTTTGTTGATTTTGTACCTGTTTTGATTTGCAGACGAAAGTAAAAGTAACACTTCTCCCCAACTATGCGGTGTATACGATTAAAGCATATGCTGAGTGGAGAGCAAGGGTTTAGCACACACTACCTGAAAATATGGCCCCTTGGCATAGTCAATACTTCAGGCTGAAGGAGTCTGAGAAATGGCATTTGCAGGAGAGACTGTGGGTCTGACCTTCCCCGAAGCGGGTCCTATGACCTCCACCTGGAGGAAAGGCACGGAGCGGAATGAGCGCGCCTCGCCAAGCTTCACCCAGGTTACTGCCCTTTGCTCACAGCCTTCTGTCCTATCGCGTTTCCCCGGACTTTGCACTCTTCATCAAACCTAGCGTAAAAAAAGCTCAGGTCTAACTACTTCTTGAGCTTATGAAGGCTCATTTCCTTATGAAGGCTCTCCAGGTCACTAAAAACTTCTATTAAATTTGTATGTGTTTCGCTCATGAATATCAATCTGTCTTTTGGTACAGATCCCTAGCTGAGAACTGAGAAGGGTAGAAGGAAAAAAAAATGTTTCCTCCCCTACAAAAGAAAGTGGCACTCTTTTTTTTTTTTTTTTTTTTAGCTGAGCCATCCTGCCACCTGTTGCTCAGCTCGGGCTGGGAATTGAACTAGCAACCCTGTTGCGCAGAGCTTGCACTCTTGAGTGAGCTCTTAACCAACTGAGCCACTTATGCAGCCCCTAAGAAAGTGGCACCCTTTGAGGAAGTGCATGCTCTTCCTTGAATGCCCCATAGTCATTGAAAAACACTTTTTATTCTGCAGAGGTTATTTTATTCACTTATGAGAGAAGCCATACCCAAGAGTGTCAGACTTTAGAATTGTGGTTTTCATGTTAGTGGCGGTAGAGTAGCAGTGGTCTCTGTTGTCCCCCAGGAGACATTAGGTGATGTCTGGACACACTTTTGGTTGTCACTACCAGGAGGGTGCCCCTGGCACCTGGAGGGTAATGCCAGATGCGGCCTAAACATCCTGCAATGTGCAGCAGCACAGCTCCCCACGACAAAGAGTTACCTAGCCACAAATGTAGATCGTGCCAAGGCTGAGAAATGAGCAAGCCTGCTTTGGAGCAATCTGATGCAATTCTGTGTAGCAAACTGTCCTGGTTCTAACGAGGAGCCATAGTATTCCAATGCTTTGCTCCTTGATTCCATTAAAATTCTTTTTCTTGGATACTGTTTCATGTCGATTTGCAATTTTTTTTGGTGGGGTGAGAGGCTGTGGTGGAGAGAAGAGGTAAAAGATGGTGTCAGTTGACAGGAAAATTGTGATACTTGGAGTTTTTCTCATCGTTAAACTTTGGAATAAGGGGGCCGTTTCAGGTTTGGAGTTTGGGAGGTGTTGAGAGATCTGCTGAAACATGCACTATGAACAAACTAAATCATGGTTAGGACATTTACAGTTGTCCCCAGGTGGAGCAGTATGATAAGTGCTTTGCATATATTTTGCTTATTTATGATATCCAATAAAATTCAAAATGCCACCTATTTAAAATATGAGGAAAGAATCTCAGTAGACTTCCTAATTCTTTGTTGAAGCATGGCATACATAGATAACTCTTTGAGTGGGCATTCCTAGTGTCACTTTCCTTGTGAGCTGTACTTTGGGATAAAGAGAAGTGAGGTTTGGAGAACGTCCTGAGTGTGACTCTCTTGCCATAAGGCCTTCCTTCCCTGAGGGTTGCCTAGCCCACCCAGCTCCTGGGTTGTCCATGACGGAGAAGCTCTGTTTCTAAGAACCAAAGGGGTAGGGTGGACAACAGGCAACCCACAGCCTCCCCCACACGGGTATTCAAAGCGTACTCTCAGGTTTATTTTATTTAAGTCACTTAAGATTGTTTCTTACCATTTTAGTCACTTAAGATTCTTCTTTCTTATTTTATTCTTCCTTTATGTCCAGAGACTATAAAATGATCCAGAAACTTAGGAATATTACGAACAACCTTTTATCAAGTGGCCACAATGTGCTTATTTAAGTTCAAAGAATATGAGGAATGTCAGCTTTGCTTCCAAATCCTCATTAGCTCCAAACTACTTGATACCAAAAAAGTCTTTTTACTCCCCAAATCAATCACCCCTTTCTTTTTTGTAGAGTCTTAGATGTAGATGACATTCCAGGGAAGCTCAGAGAGGCTGGTCTGAGTGATGGAGATGCAGGAGTTGGTGTTTTATATAGCTCATGTCACTCCTACTTAATAATTTAGATGGGCTCATAATTTACCATTCACCATTGAAATATTTTCTCTGAAGTCAGAAAATGAACCACCTGTAAGACCATTGGACAACATTTCTTTGGAATACTTTTACATTATTCAGTCTGTAGTTCAAGATCATCTGCAGTTGTCTACATTTAGCTGTTTGTAATTTGTCCAGAATTAGCATTGGTGATCTCTCTGGTTATTGTTTTGTTTTTTTTCCTGATAGTATAAACATGAAAGAGTATGAAATAATGAACTTGGGGTTAAAATGTAGATTATACATTTTTCTATTATATCGGTCTTCCTGCTCAAAGTTACAGCAATGTGGAAATCTGCAGGACTTGCAAAAGATAATTAAACAAAAGGGAAATAAAAAGACTCTTTATGTCCAACTGTAGGTCCACATTAAGTTCAAAAGAGTGTATTTCAGTGATGATCTGAATAGCCCATTCGATGTGTGATCTTCTAGTTTAAAGTATAAGTAGATGTTTAAAGCATGTTTTTCTCTTTAACAACATTGTCATAATGAAATGATTTGAGGGCTGGTCACAAAAGAGTTCCTAATGCTTGTGTTTACTCCAGCAGCTTAGAGTTTTCTAAATTAATGAGTTAAACAGGACAGGATATAACAACAGCAGGAGGGAGGTCTTGCTGTTTACCTACAAAGGCTGCATCCTCAGTGATTCCCCCACCCCCCTTGAGGACTGGCGTTCTTTTGTGCTCTGCCAGCCTGCCACAAAAAAATGGTTTCAGTGATGCAGTCTCATTTCAGGAAATGTTTAATGATCTCAGGAATACTATAAATAAATCTTATGTCACTATTGCACCAAGGAAAGTACATCTTGAGGCCTTAGATAATTAGGACGTCCTACCTATGATCATTACGAGCAGTCTGCATTCAAAGGGGTGCATGTTTGCCACTTTAGTTTAATTTATTTTATTCTGGGCTTTAAATTGTTCTTCCAAATGCAGCAAGGCAAAACGTATCAAGACTCACTGAATGTCACTAGTGGGGAAGTTGTCATTTTTAACAGGGTCATCATGAGAGTGAAGGAGACATTAGGGGTTGGTCACCCCGTCCCAACCTCTGTGTAATACTGGAATGACATTGAGCAGGTGAGAACAGAGCCTTTGTTAAAGGTTCTTAAAGAAGCATGTTTCTAAATCTCCCCCCAACCCCAACCTACTCACCTGCACCAGTAATACTTTAGTTAACTAAGGTAAATGTAAGGAAATTGTTCGTATCCACAGATCAAGTTCTTTATTTCTCATGGCAGCTCTATTTTTTGTTTTTTAAAGAATTTTATTGGGGAATTGGGGATGGGAACAGCGCTGGGGAACTGGGGGAAGGGGAACAGACAAAGTTGCTGTCCTTTTGTTCTTCAGTCTAGTTGTGGAGGACATTGCTTCATTGGCCCAAGTTGGCACCATCATTGCGCTCTTCCCGGGCGAGGCAGATCTTCGCCGGCTTCTGGAGGACCTCTCACTGCGGCTGTTGGCCGCTTACGCTGGCTGCTGGCTACACACGGTAGCCCATGGCAACCCACTGCAGCAGGGGCTGCAGCCTACGCCGTCGCTGGCGGCTCACGACTGCAGCCCAGCTCCAGGTTGAGCTGTTGTTCAGCATCTTAGCTGTAGAGGGCAGTGTCACTGGTCCTCATATGTGGGATCCGAACTGGGGCCCTCTGGCGTCCCAAACCAGCTCTTAACTATCGTGCCACCCGGCCGGCCTGGCAGCTCTATTTTTAACTTGGGTAATTGAAAAAAATTCTCAGTAGCTTCACGTTTATCTTCCATTTACATATGTGAATTTGAGAGGGAAGGCTGATCATATTGACATTTAATATGGAATTTACTTCTTAAGGTTAAAGTTTATGGTTAAATATTTTGTTTTTAGAAGAGTATATTTTGTTCATATTCTATTGATTCTGACAACTTTTCTTTTTCTTAAAAAAACCCCTTAAATACATAAATAAAAATAAAAGAATTGTCATATTTTGTTATTTATTAAATTGAGCTTGAGTTCACCTATTTATAACTCTTTTGGGCTAAAGTAACCATCTAACCCAAGAGTGTCCTATAGGTAAAATTCTTACTTAACTTTGATTTGATTTCATTATCTGTCTCTTCCCCCTTGAATAACACATCAGCTTTCGCAATAACGCTCCTATTTGTCAGAAGCTAAGTTAGAAGTAAAAATATATAATGAAATGAAATAAAATAAAATAAAAGGTGTGGCTTAAAAATTCTATTTAGCAAGTGACTTGTGATTAGCCAGCGAGCAAACACACAGGTGCACACAGGAGCCTCGCGGCCATGGCTGCCTCTGGCCAGGTGCGCAGCCCATCATCCGTGAATCGGCCAGCCAAGGAAGTGCTCGTCGCTTCAGAGACAACCTCCTTCTCTGCCTGCGGGCAATCAGGCCACCTCCAGAAAAAAGCTGACTTCCAAACAATTTTCTGGTGAGCCAGCTGGGGAGCTAGGGGATGTCCTTAGCTGAACACTGCACTGTCATTCAAAACAGACAAAGCCATTCAGCTGTTGCAAATTTGAGGGAAAGGGCAAGGGAGATGTGACCAGGAGGAGAAGGCTGAGCTCGGAAAATTGGGTGAAAGCATATTCCACGTATTTGTGTGGCCACCATTCTTTGGACAGCTCTTTGAAATCTCAAGGAGTCATACCTTGCTGTTGGAATTTAGATTTCAGAATATAGGCCTTTCTCTCTTTTGCTAGTCTGCTTTCCTGATGAGATCTCTCTCTGGTATAGCCACATGTGAGTAGGCTGTGCTCTCCCTAACCTGTACAAATTGGTTAATCATCAGGATGAAACATACTTGTCCGTACAGAATAATTCGATAGAAAAATTTTTAACAGTTTGAATCAAATTTTGACAAGTTTTCTTTATTTTGACTGGCAAGGTAAATATAATGTCTTCTTTGCTATATTGATGGTTCAGCCCCTCGGTGCAGTAAGCCTTTATGTCTCTGCTCTCTACCCCTCACATCTGAGTTCTTCTCTCTGTTCCCATATTTGCCATTTAGAGACAATCAAGGAACAGGGTACTTTGGAGAGTCCTCCCTCCATGACTAATTAAATTAATTAAAAGGTACCCACTTCTCAGATGAAAAAGGCTATATGCATCTACATAAGAATTGATTTACAGTTGACTTGCTATACATTGCAAACATCTACGGACACATGGGTGATTTCTGATTCTCTCATTTTCTTTCTGTGTTTCACAGTCAATCCCCCGCCTCCCACCGCCTTTACAACACTTTAGGCCCTTGGAAAGATTGTTGGCCTAGGTACTGTGTCTGTGTACTAATGGATTATGTTACTCTGTTTTTAAAACCCTTCATGGTTCTCTATTGATTGCAGGATGAAGGTCAACGGCTTTAACCTGTTTTTTTGTGATCTGACCTCTTTCTGTTTGCTGCCTAACAAACCCACCAAAGCTTAGTGGCTTCAAAAAACCAAAAAAACAACAACCCAATAATTTGTTATTTCTCATGATTTTTTGGGTTGGCTAGATAGTTCTTGGACTTGTTTCACCTGGGCTAACTCATCTTATATGTTTAACAGGAAAGGTAAGTGAGGTAGAAGGTCAAGGTGGTCTCCTGCCCTGTCTGGCCTGTGGTTCTGGCTGTCCACTGGGGCATCTTGGCTCTTTTCCACATGGTCTCTCTACCTCTGTTAGGCCAGACTGGCTTTCTTGCTTGGCGCTTTCAGGGTAGCATTCCAAAAACAGTGAAGGTAGAAGCTGCAAAGTCCCTTGAGGCCTAAGCTATAGCAGTCACACAGTGTCTGTCACCTTCACCACATTCTATTGGTCAGAACAAGTCCCAGGCCAGCCAAAATTCAAAGGATGAAGAAACAGACTCCACCTCTTGATGGGATTTGCTGCAGGGAAGTCAGTCCGCCAAGCCATTCCTCTCTGCTCTTTCCACTTGGCCCCTTTCAGTGTACATTCTAGCCACTAAACTCCTTTCAGTTCCATAAACTCACCTTGTTCTCCAGCTTTTGGCCTGGAATCATGTATTTCTGTCTACCTGGAATATTCTTTCTTGCCTGTTTTCCAGTTAGCTTCTTTCTTTCTTTTTTTTTTAATTTAAATTTATTGGGGTGACAATTGTTCGTAAAGTTACATATGTTTCAAGTGTACAATTCTGTAATACATCATCTCTATATCACATTGTGTGCTCACCACTTAAAGTCAGTTCTCCTTCCATCCCCATATATTTGATTCAGTTAACTTTTGTTCAGCTTCGTTGTCATTTAATAAGGGTGCCCTTCCCTGCTGATACCCTAGGTTTAGGGAAATATAATTCCTCTTCTATGATCTAATAATTCCCTTTTCTTTCTTTGCCATAGTGTCATTCATCATGCCTTTACTAGAATTTGTTTGTTTGTTTGTTTTTGTTTTTCCTTATAAACTGAAAACCATAGGAGGGCAGGACTGGTGTCTAGTACCTAACCTAGTGACTGGCTTATAATAATCGGTGGTATTAAATTAATACTTAGGGAATGCAGATCAGATTAGTACAGATTCCTTATTGGTGTTTGCTCACAAGATGATTTTGATATTCCCCTTTGGAATATCCTCCTCACCCCTCCCTTTTAAAAAAACCTTTTCTGTTCAGACCAGTAATCTGGCCTCAAAGAAATAGAAGAGGGACTTGGTATTATAATTAGGTTTGAAGCCTGTTTCTTAGACTTACTTAACCATTTGACCTGTTAGTTTAGTCGCTAACATCAAATGAAAGCCTTCCCTGTTGGCTATAATATAGGTGGTTAAAGATGCTAACTTAAGAAAGACTTTCCCTTAGCTCATCCGCCCTATTATTTCTTCCTTTTCTGAATTTATATTGCATTTAGAATCAGTGTGTCACCCTAATTGCTCTCTAATTATTCCATGTGCAAGTCTCAGCTTCTCACCTAGATTCAACTCTTTGAAGGAATAGGAGCACGTTTTGTACCCCATTTATTTTCTTCTTCACAGGGCATACTTTCATAAATAATAAACACTGGCTCATTCAAGATGTCTTCCTTCTTTCTTTTTTTACTCCAAACAATATATTTAGTATTTTAAATTTCAGAGTTTCAATGACTAGAATATATTGTAATCTAGTCAGTTGTGGTAGCCAGCCTCCAAGACCCCCCACACCTCCAACAATCTTACTTCTTGTATTCATGCCTTTTATAGTTCTCTCCCGACATTTGAGCCAATAAAATATGGTGGAAGGGACAGCATGTCACTCCCAAGGTTAGGCCATTAAAGATAGTGTGGCTTTTGCTTTGCTTTTTTAGATCACTTTCTCTCAGGTAAGCCAGCTGCCATATTATGAGCATATGAGGGCAGCTTTTTGGAATGATCCACATGGTGAGGAACCCAGGTCTCTTGCCAGCAGCCATCTTAGAAGCGGATCCTCCAGCCCCAATTGAGCCTTCAGATGTCTGTAGCCTCTCCACCATCTTGACTGCAAACACGTGCGAGCTCCTGAGCCAGAACCACCCTGCTAAACTCCCAATGTCCTGACCCGAAACTGTGTGAGATAATAAATGTTTATTGTGATTTAAGGCTACTACACTTTGGAGTAATTTCTTACACAGCAATAGAGAACGAATACGTTAGCCATTTTGCATTCTCTCTGGACTCTAAGAAAAAAACACGGCCTTTGTCAGTAGCGGGATAGGCTGAGTTTAGGCCTGGAAAAGGTCGTCCCAGCCATACTGAGTTATTGAGAGAAGTATAACTATAACCTTTCCTGGATGACCAATTCTCAATGGAACATTTTGTCAGGTGCTACTTAAGAGACAGGTAGGGCTGTCTTACCTCTCATGTCATTCATACTTTATAAGATTGAAACTTTAAAAAGATAGAATTGTTGGGCCGGTGAGTGGTGTATTGGTTAGCAGTTGGCTTGGGATGCCAGCTCTGAGCAGCAGGGCCTGGTTTGGATCCCACATGGGCCAGTGACACTGTGTCCTCCGTGGCTAAGGTGGTGAACAACAGCTTGACCTAGAGCTGGGCTGCAGTGAGTCGCCAGTGACAGCATAGGCTGCAGTGGGGCTGGCCTGCAGTTGGCGTGCACTTTTGTGAGCTGCCAAGAGCCGCCGTGAATGGCCATCCAATGGCTGGCCAGCGACCCTCACCCGCTGCCTTACCCGGAAAGAGCGCAATGATAATACCAACATGAGCCAGTGAAGCGGTGTCCTGCACAACTAGACTGAAGAACAAAAAGGACAGCAACTTGTCTGTTCCTCTTCCCCAGCGCTGTTCCCTTCCCCCAATTCCCCAATAAAAATCTTAAAAAAAAAATTGTTAAGCAAATGAAGTCTACTGTAGGATAGTATAGCATAGTGCTTTCTCTATCTTAATTTTGAATCAGCTTTGGTTGCATGTAACAGCATAAGAAGGAAGGAGAATTTGTTATTTAGAAAAAGGAATGTCTCATGAAACCCAAGGGTCAGGATGGAGTAAGGCCTCACCAAAGTTCTGGAACTGGAATAGAAAGTTGTGAGGCCTTTACTTCATTTCTTCTTGGCTCTGGATAGCTTTCTCTCTAGATAGTCTTTCTCTGATTTTCCATCTACAAGGGAGAATTGGAAGCCCCCCAGCGCCCTTAATTTATTATGTCAGTTTTAGTCACACAGAAGCTCTGTGTTCTAGTTTTCCCAAAAGAGAGAATTTGGTAGGGCTTCAGCTAGATGTTTATTCCTGAGCCAATCAGCGCGCGTGCGTGCGTGTGTACGTGTGTGTGTGTGTGTGTGTGTGTGTGTGTAGGACTGCGGCGGGGTGAAGGAGGTGGGGAACGGGGCCATAGGGCTGCTGGGAGCCCGTCCTGGTGATGGTATGTGTGTGTTGAGGGGGAGATGCTAACGGGGAGTAGGTTCTGAAGAAGGAGCCTGTGGGACAGATACATCAAAGGCATCAGCTACCGGAGGAGAGAACAAGTTTTAGAAAACAAGGTACTTTCTCAGCTTTAGGAGGCAGCAAATTCTCATCCTGTTGTTTCCAAAACAGTGATCAACAATAAAGCCCTGGATGAAATATTCTTCCTCTCCCTCGTTCCCACTTAGATCATGGGCTGTGCCTCTTACAATCAAAAGCTTTAGTGTTTGGGGGTGAAATAATACTTATTACACATTCTAAAAGCCCAAATCAAAGACTGTACTGATGATGTACTCTTATGACATTTATAAGGAAAGTCAGTATTCTTGGCTGTTCCAAACTATCGCCTGTAAGCATGCATTTGAAAAAGGAGAAGAATCAGGAACAAACCTTCTTCTGGTTCAGTGTAAACTCAGGCATCTCGTGGAGTTCGGGCTGAAGACACGAGGCGGCTCTGAAGTTCTTATCTGCCACATGCGACTTAGGGTCAGGACATCTGAAGTACTTTCTCCATGAACAATATAATGAAGTGATAGAGCATAATCAATAGAACATAATCCCCAGGTCTCCAACAAGGCCTTCTTTAAATTGTTTTAAGCAAAACAGAACAGCAAATGAGCAAGAAAATGATGTATCAAAAAAGTGCAAGTTTGAGGTATTCTTCACTGAAAAATGAAAATAGTAGAATCTTTTCAAATGTTTGTAAGCATTTGTGTCCACAGAAAGGTAGGTAATTTAATGAGGTTCTTTTTTATTCCAAAATGCTTGGATTCTCAATATCTTGATTTATCTTTAGTTTATTTTTGGAATATTTGGCAACTCCAAGCTTCAATGAAGTATTTTGGTATGAGATAGTATTTCAATGGGAAGTGTGTATTTTAAAACACATGGCTTAATTTGTGTCATAAGGCTTTTCTGTGAGTGTACATCCACACTAACTCTAATTATAGTGCAATGAAAAGACAACTGTAAGGAAATATATGTGGAGTTTTTTGCTGGGCTGTACCCAGAATTGGGTTCAAATTCACACATAATGGCAGGTTTTTTTTTTTGCCCTGGGGAGTAATTCAATTGTGTTTTGGCCTTTACTACTAGCTTCTCCTAATCAGATGAAGTATTTACCAAAAGACCACTTCCATTCTTGGGCTCTCTTCAACTTTTTTTCAAGTTATATGACATGGTGAAAAATTATGCTTACTTTCCATACAAGTATAGTTTTTTTGGGTTACACAGTTTATTTTTAACGAACTTACCCATATACATCCTTGTAGGAAAGGTGTAAGGTACACCTGATAAAGGAAACTATAACTTGATCTCATTGCTTGCCCAGTCACATCAGTATTAGTATATCAGAGAATGGTCTAGAGCCCAGGATTTCTGACCCAGCCCACTTCCCACGTACAGCCCTTGGGTGGTCCTCAGCTTCTTCCTCTATTGCCCTGAACTGGTTTGCCCCGAGGCTCCCTTGTTTGTGGGATTTGTTTTAGTTTTTCACTTTTGCAGCATAAAAGGGTCTCAGTTACTCGAGGTAGAATTACCCAGTGTCTTATGTGGATTGCATTGAAATCTTGTTATAAATCTTTTGATTCCATCCTTGTTCTCTGTGTGATGGCTGAGTGTTTATCAATTGGGAAGAGGATACTATATGAAGTGAGTTATGAGTCAGATTAAGGACAAAGGATGAACAAAGTGTGGACAGATTGGAGGACAGATGCTCTACAAACAGGTTCATTGTCACAGGCATTTTTCATTGAATACATTGAAAGGCATCAAGGATAGCCTCTTGTGTCCCGGACACCCATTATCTTTGTATTCCTGAAAATTCATGCTAATTACATCCTTAATTAAAGTTGTTCCAGGCATTTTCAGGGGCCCTTTGAAGAACAGGATGATTTTGTTGTTTTGCCTGGAGGCTGGAATAAGAGCACACTTGCAAGGAGTGGTTTTCCTTAAGTAACACCTCCCCATGTTACTGCATTTTTACCTGAAAGGTAGATTTTAAAAGGAGAAATGGAACCTTTCATTTTAAAAGAAGTCATTGACCCATTTCTCTAGAGATTAGAACCCTGGAGATTAGACCTGATGTGGTTTGACATGTATCACAGAATGTTAGAATCCTGAGGTGGAGGAAACAAATGAATACAGCCACACTGCAGGATGCCTGCCACGATGCACTGATGAAATCGCAGAGGCTCATGAAAAAGGATGTCCAGTTTCTGTTTAAATAATGCTACTGGCTCCAATCTATGAAACTCTCTCTCTTGAACATTTGTCCTTCTATTGATGTTGCCCCTAATTCTGTTTTCAGTTTGTGGTCCTTGGTGTGCTGGTTAATGGTAACCAACCTGTCTTGGGCAGGGAGTGCCAATTTGTAGTGTTTTCCGATTTCCGTTGTGTAAATACTCCCACCAAGGGCAACATGAAGTGACTAATGGGAAGGCACCGAGCACAGGATTGGGAAGTCCCATATAACTGGCTCTTTGGTGTTAATACGTGGGGCTCCTGCCACTGCTGATAATATGTGACTTTATGTTATTAGTCATAAAGTATCATGACTGATAATATAATAACTGTAAATGAAGATGGATAATGGTTCATTGGAATTAGGAGTTTAAAAAGCTCTTTGACATGTAAGCAACACAGGAACAGTCTGAAATAAGGGCTGTTACTCCGTTTTAATACAGCCTCTATTCCCAAATACTTGGATTCTCATTCTCTGCAGCAATCTCGGGGAAATCTAAGGTCATCCTAAACCTCAGAGCGTGGCTGCTTCTAAGTGGCAGGTCTGAGATTCAAACCTGTGTCTCTCTGATTCCAGAGTCTGTAATCACTGTAAAATACAAATAATTATTCAAATGTTTAAAAAGTTGATTGCATTTTCCCTAAGCTTTCTCTTTTCCAGCTGTAAGCATCCACAATTCTTATGAAATAATTCACAAATTTATTCAGTGTAATGAGCACCTGTTATGTGTTAGGCATTGTTCTACACACTGGAGGTGCATCAGTGAACAAAATAGTAAAATCTCCTTATCCTCGTAGAGGGAGATGGACAACACATTCATGTAAAAGCAGTGAATGTTGCATATTAGGAGGTGAACAAGCTATGAAAACAACAACAATAACAACAACAACAAAAAATAGAGCAAAGGGGATTATGTATACCGGAGGGATGTGGGTTGCAATTTAAATAAGTGATCCTTATCCCCTTAGATCACTCGATTGTCAGACCTGACACCATTGCCTTCTCTGGAAGGGACATGCTGTGGTAAGGCGCTGTTTCCTGAGCACCAAGTGTGGTCTGCCTGGCGCACTGTGCAGACAGGGCTCCCTTCCTTCCCTTGACTTGTTCCCTAAGGGGTTAGGAATGCAGCCTAAGAGGCCCTTCCCTCTCCATGGACCCGGTCACGTCCTTGGCTGATGCTGATGTTGTGGTCAGCCTAAACCACAAACCCCTTTCCCCAGGACCACCTGCCAGCCAAGCCTGGTTTTCCTCATCATATCATTTTACCATCGAGTGAGTGAGCCTGGAAGCAGTACTTTATATTTATCTCTGTGGTTTCTCATTATGTAAAAAACCTACAGGGGCAGCTTGATTTATTGGCAAATAAATCTGCATTTGTGACATCTCTAGTTCTTAATGTTCCTCAAAGCAGTGTTTTCTAAAGTGTGGGACTACTCATGGTACGTGAGGGGATTGGCATTAAATGTCACTGAATCTTGTCGCTTCCCCTTGCAGTTCACCTTCTGTGGGGCTGATTAT
>NW_017731522.1:1219191-1225460 GCF_001890085.2 Hipposideros armiger | reverse complement strand
AAAATTTTTTATTTACATCGTATTTATTTTTAGGTCTACCTTTTAGTTAGAGTAGATGATACTGATTTTCAAATTAAATCTATTCACATTAAAAACTGTGTTTATTGAAAGAAATATGAAATAAATAAGAGGTGGTTTTCAAGTATCACACATGAAAGTAGCTCTCCAGTGTCTGAAGTTTGTTAATAGTTGTCTAAATAATGCTGCAGAGTCAAAAGCAGACAGAAACCCTTTTAAGAGCCAGGCTGTAAAATAAGTAACAACATTTCAAGACCTAAAAATATGTCACCATAATCATATGAATAGTGGTTAAGAGCACGATATTGGGTAGGGTGCTTAATGCTTGGTGCCTCAGTTAGCTCACCTGAAAAATGGGGACAAAAGTATTTACCTCAAAGGGTAGTTGTGAGGATTAAATGAGTTAATGCATTAAGGATAGTTACGGCTATATAAGTGTGAGCTTTTATTATTATTGTTATTATTAATTATTATTTTGATGAGGATGGGGTTCTTCATTTTTATCAGCCTAAATCACATGTTTTAGTTGTTAAAGGAGTATCACTTAGCATTCTGGGTCATGAAAATAGAAAAAAGGAATAAACCATATTGTGTTAATATTATGAACAAAGTTCCCATTGTTTTTCTCCTAGCTTTGCATTGGGGAATTATGTTTTCCCTGGCCCTGGGTTGTTTATAATTGTTCTTGTTGTGTCAAGGTGGGCTTTTCTGCATGAAGTCTGGACAAGGTACCCTTTATTGTCATTTCATTTGACCTTTCAGCCAATTTCTTACGTATAAATAATACATAAAAACAAGCACCTGGATTGAAACCTTTTATTACTTTGGACTTCAATTCCAAAGGAAATGTCCAGAGTGATTCAGTAGATGAGGAACTGGAAATTTAAAGGTGGCTTAAATATGGATCTGCTTTTCCTTCTGCCATCTCATGGCTTAAATGAAAAGTTAAACCTTTTTCTGGATTGTCGGACGAGCAATTGCTGGATGAGTAAAGGAGGCAGAGACATGGCTTGGAACTGCGTATCCCATGGTGAGCTCTGCAGGATTTGGGCTCGCCTTGTGATAGAGTGCTTTCTGGGGCAATACGAGGATCCCGGTGGTCAGACAGGTTTGGGAAAGACTGAATACATCAAGTTCAATCGGTTTATCTATTTGCATGTCTCCTCAGAGCGTCTTATGTATGCAAATCTATCATACTGCTCTAAAATGGAATATACTAACAGTTAACTTCTATTTAGCACTTATTGTGTGCCAAGCATGGTTCTGAGCACTTCACACGTATTACCTCGTAAGTCCTCACAACAGCCCTATGAGGCATGCACATCTATTTATTCTCATTTGACATATGAGGAAACTGAAGTGTGTAGTGTAGGCTGTGGGGTTTCCTGAGCATATCTGACCAGAGACAGGCTTTGTGATGCACCTGTGTGATCACAGCATAGAAACCTGCTCTAATGCTCTCAGCAAACCGACTCATGTGGAGATAATTGTGGACATAGAATGGCTTAACTCTGACCTGTTACCAGGCCTCCTGGTTTCTGCCCAGGAAATGATGGCTTCGCTTAGAATCCCCACGTTGCATAGATTTGTCACCCAATGATATTCTTGCTTGATTTGATGCTAGAAATTCTTGAAGCAGGACTCATATATCTTAAAGTAACAGGTCTAATTTTTCAACTACAGTTTCCTGGATGGGGAGAAGAGATTCCATTTTTGTAGAGCAGCCCTTTTTCATTTGAGAATTTCAGTAGCATCTCTTGAAGGTAGGAACTTGCTATGTGGAAAGGAAAAACAGGTTTGAACAGGGCATGTGATCCTACTTTAGTTCAGTGAAAGAGCATTTGATTAATAAACCATTTAAATTTTCCTAAAGTTAAAAGAATGGAATAAAGTTACATTTTGCATCAGGGTTCTAAATGCACGCTAATTGGTCAAGAGCCAAAATGACATTTTAACAGATGGTCTTAGCTTCATTTATACATTTATACATTTCCTTGAATTATATCAGTATTACACAAGTGGTGAAATCACATTGGGTAAATTACTGCCTCTGCTCCCCTCGACAGCTGAGTCTAATACTTAAAAAAGCTCTTCAGTTGTTTCCTACTACTCTTAATATAAAATCCAAGTTCATTAATGCTGCCTGCAAGTTCAGGTCCCTTTCCTCTGTAGCTTCAGGGCTGATGCTAGTTTGAATGGCTTCTTTGTGGTAATGAGAAAATAACACTCTTCTGGTCAGATTGTACACATGGAGAGCGCTGCTTTTTAGTTCCTACATGTTCCTTGGCCAGGTGCCCTTGTGCAGTGCACAGCTTGTACAGCTGCATGTGACTGACCAGCCTCATCTCAGAGCCCTCATAACATCCTTCAGTTATCCTTGATAATTCTCATCACACTTAAAATGACTTGCTGAGTGTCACCTGTTCTCGCTACAGGGTAAATTCCCTAAGGGATGGGCCTATATTTGTTATCTTTACCACTGTATCTCTAAGAACAGGCAAAATGCCAGGTACCTAGTAGGTTCTTTATCATGTTTATTGTTTATGATGTGTATTGAATGCAGGCTTGACAGTTGCATGAATAAATGGGTGGATGGAAGCAAATGGAGTGGATAGAGCAAGCATAGGTCTTACATTGAAAAATTAGAGGTCTTACCTGGGGCACATGAACCTGGGATCTTAGAATCAAATTTTCAGGCTGGTATGGAATATCAAGTTTTATCTCAGTGCTTCTCAGCCCTTAGGGAGGCTGTATTTTGTAAATCTCTTCTGTTGTGAATTTCTTGCGTGCGACATAACCAGATGTGCCTGCTGTGAAGAAAACAATGTTATGTTTTACTATATGTACGTGCTACCAGAGCTCATCCTGGACATATTTGCAAGCTGAGGCTTCCAATGACTGTTGGAAGTGGCTCGAAATAGACCAGTGGTTGTTATTTGACACTAAACTGGTGATGTTCTGACTTGCTTGTTCCCATTCCTTTCTTTTCACAGATTTTCTCTGGGCTGTAATGCTACATTGAGCTATTACATTCTCTTCCCAGGTGTATTGGTTTCCTAGGGCTGCCATAACCAAGTACCATAAACTGGGTGGCTTAAAACAACAGAAATTTATTCTTTCACAGTTTTGGAAGCTAGAAGTCTGAGATCAAGGTGTGCACTGGGCCATGCTTCTTCCGAAGGCTCTAGGGCAGTAGGTCTCAACCTTCCTAATGCTGCGACCCTTAATACAGTTCTTCATGTTGTGGTGACCCCCAACCATAAAGTTATTTTCGTTGCTACTCTATAACTGTAATTTTGCTACTGTTATGAATCGTAATGTAAATATCTGATGTGCAGGATGTGTTTTCATTGTTACAAATTGAACATAATTAAAGCATAGTGATTAATCAGAAAAACAACATGTAATTATATATTATGAAATATTTATAATTCACGAAGTGTCGTTTTACCTCCAATACTGCTGCTTTCAACACAGCAACTGCTTTCTACACAGTAGCTTCTCTCTACACATGTGTGACTGGTCCGCATAAGTACATTATGGCGCCAACCCTGTCACATACACCTGTATTTGTACGGGGTGTATGTGATGGGGTTGGCGCGATGATGTCCTCATGCCGGTTACTTGTATGTGGGCGTATCTGCATGTGGGCGGACCTGCCTGGAGACGGATAGAGGAGCGGTATCTCAGTTCCTAAGTCCATTGAAAATATGTGTTTTCCGATGGTCTTAGGCGACCTCTGTGAAAGGGTCATTGGACCCCCAAAGGGGTCGTGACCCACAGGTTGAGAACCACTGCTGTAGGGAAGAACCCTTCCTTGTCTCCTCATAGGCTCTGCTGGCAGTCCTGGCAGTCCTTGGTTTGTAGCTTCATCATTCCAATTTCTGTCTTCCTCTGCACATGGATGACCTCCCTCTGTGTCTCTGAGTGTCCTCTCTCATCTTATAAGGACAACAGCCATATTGAATTTAGGGCTGACTCTAATCCAGTGTGACTTCATCTTAACTAACAATATCAGCAAAGATCCTATTTCTAAATAAAGTCACCTGAGGTTCCAGGTGGACATGAATTTTAGGTGGATGGGGACGCTATTCAACCCAGTACACCAGGTTTCAACTCTTTCCTTACCTAGTGCATGAGCTTAGGTCTAGGCTCTGCTTTTCATTGTGTGACCTTGTGCATGTCGTGTCATCTCTTACAGACTCAGTTTCTGTAAAAGGGGACTCGTCATTGTACCTGTATTTTGGGAGGTGTTTGAGGATTGAGATGATGCAGACAGACACTGTAATACATGACCAGTACATGGGAAGAGCATTTAATATAGTCTTACTATTCCCTTTCCTTTATTGTAACCTGAACGTAAAGGTAATTTCTGAATTTCTTTTTACTGATTTTTCCAAATCAATTCTGCGTTTCTTCTGTGCTCCTTTAATTTTTATTTGTAGGTTGTAGCCAATTATTAATCATTTTGATTGATTCGGTGGACTGATTGCTCCTTGAGGAAGATTACAAGAGAGGTAAAAGCCTCTGTGTAGATTGGAGATTATTCCAATATGGCAGTAAAGTTTTTAAGAAAAATAAGTTAATGCTAAAACACAGACTGACTTAAGAAAATTGTCATTTCACGTCTAATTTTTCTGATAGTGTGTTGGCTTGAGTAAGATACCATGTGATAGGGTTTTTCCAATTTGGCAAAACCATGTTAAGTAATTCTTCAGTGGATTGAAATGGTATTAAAAGTCAAATATGTTTGCATTTTCTGTGCAATTATAATCTGAACTGAATTTAGTTTGGCAATGGAGTAGATTGTAAGTGTAAAAATTGCAGCCCGATTCCATTTTGTACTTAGGAAATTTTGTAATATAAATAAAAACCTGTGTATCATGGCAGAATAATTCAGTTTAACATTAATTTTCATTTTCTTCTGAAATGTGAAATTGAATAAACGTTGTTAAGAATCTCTTTAAGAAGGGGAAAAATGGGCCAAAATTAATTATACTGTATTGTTTTAAAAATATTTTTAGTCCCAGGAGAGAATGAAGCTTGTAAGTATGGAATGGCTTGAGGTGATTGAATCTAGGAGACCAGAGATTAGGTATTATAGCCTTAAGAAGAGGTGGCTCAAATTAGAAATTCATGTGGTGTTTGTATGTGACTGACAGAATATGATTGAAGAGCCAATATGTTTTGTTACACATGGCTTAAAACTAAAAATGGTACGTGTAGAACCATCTATTCTTGAATATCTATGTGTCTTTCCTGACTGTCACAGAAGTCTTAGAGAAATTAAGGGCACGGTCTGAAGTGTTTAGTTAGAAGACAGTAATATAGCAGAATGGAGTTGGGTGGAGGGCTAACATTAAATGGGTGGATGTGTAAATGAAGCTCAGTTTGCTTTCGGTGGCCCTAGGCGATGTGAACAGAATTATGAGGAGTAATTGGGGACATGCAAAGTCCTCTAAAAGGAGCTCTGGCCACCTAGTAAATTGGTCCGTTCACTGACATCTGAGCTTTCCAAGCCCAGGCTGGGTCATTCCAAGCAGAGTTTAGAGTGGACTCAAACATTGGATGAGAAGTTGGGCCAGGTGACTGCTTAGGTCCTGAGTTTCCAAGGTGATGACCAATGAGATACGACTGAAAAATGGTAAAAGGGCAAAATGATTGAAGGTCTGGGATATCTGGCTAAGAAGTAGAGTTTTGAAACACAAAGCAGTAACTGGACATTAGGGAGGAGGCTAACGGTGTGTGCGAGGAGAATTATTACAGCAGTATTTAATGGTTACTGTGAACAAAGTCTCAAATGGGAGAAATTGCCTTTTTTATAATTTGGCAAAATGAGAGAGAGACAGAGGGAGGGGAGAGAGAAAGAGAGGGAGAGAAGTAGAGAGAGAATGAATGAATGAATGAATGAGAATGTATCCAAGTTACCACCTGGATGCCTTCCCTTGTGTAGATATTTTGGGGGTTAAGAAATGGAAATTCAAATTATTCTTACATGTATAATTTCAGAATGAGAAGTCAGCATTTAATTTCCTGGAATGGGGCCGGCCGAGTGGCGCTCTGGTTAAGAGCTGGCTTGGGACGCCAGAGGGCCCTGGATCGGATCCCACAGATGAGGGCCAGTGACACTGCCCTCTACAGCTAAGATGCTGAACCCAACCTGGAGCTGGGCTGCCGTGAGTCACAGGCCACGGCGTAGGCTGCAGCCCCTGCTGCAGTGGGTTGCCATGGGCTACTGTGTGTAGCCAGCA
>NW_017731522.1:1216088-1217761 GCF_001890085.2 Hipposideros armiger | reverse complement strand
TTTTTTTTTTTTAATTTTAAAAGCGATAATATTGCAGAAGGATAGAGGGAAAAAAACCAAAGCCTCTAGCCTTAGGTAGCTCTTCATCCTTCAAGTTAATGGTCTGATGTATATCTTTCCAGATATTTTTCTATTTATATACAAAAAATGAAATATCCTTGGTTAAATTTAAGAAGGAAAAACAGATGAATTTAAACACTTTTTTGACATTAGTAACTTGAAATGTAAGAGAACATTTGGCATTCCAGATAAATTTTTAAAAAGTCAAAGGTAAATTTTTAGGACCATTAATATATTCATTAGGGATACAATTTTCAAAAGATAGGGTATTATATAAAAAGATAAAGAGTAGTTTCTCCCGCTCAGCTGGCTTCACCTTGCCTCCATCAGTGGGCTTGCTTAGAGGCAGTGCGTGTGTGTGTGTGTGTGTGTGTGTGTGTGTGTGTGTGTAACATATATTACCTCACATATGTATGACACAATTGGTAACATATTATTTCTAATTTTGCATCTAGCTTTTCCCCCTTACTGACAGTACACTTTGATTCAATATAAATCAAAGCTTGATTTTCTAAGCTCTGAGCCTCTTGCTTCAAGGTTGCTTAATTATTTTTAGAATTAAGGAAACACAAATGAACTGGGATGTCCACAGGGAGGAAAGACAGGAAGCAGAAAATACCATTAGTTACCTGATAGTCATCATTTTACCAAGCTGAGAGAAGGCGTTTTCAGGAAAGCATATGGAATACGGCTCTTGATGGAGCTACGTGCCACTTGAAGGATACACGTGGATAACCCACAGGGATGACTGACTATCAGTGCAGCTGTAAACTTCTCTTTTAATTAGGCAGGAAGCACCTGTGTGTTATTACTTCATCATTTTTCCTCTTGCAGTCCAGTTTCTTCAGGGATTAAGAAGAAAAAAGACCCAACAAGGTGGAATTTAAATTTTCTGTAGGGAAGAACATTCAGTGTCCAAAAAAGGGCAAGTAAAAAGATCATTTGCTGGAAGACAGGTGTGAATAGTAACATTAATGGGTGTGAATTATGGAGGGCAAATGACTATGCACATTGCAGGGGGCTATGTGTTAGCATCCTGTGTATGTTTGGATTTGCTTTTTTGATGTTTGCATTCATTTTACAGAATCAGTGAAATGTTTCCAAGCTGTTGTTCAAATTTGAATGGTACTAGTATATATATATATATATTTTTAATCTCCTCTGAGCTCTGAGCATTTCCATGAGATGGCACCAGCATCTCTTGACTTCATTCATGACTTCTGGAAAGTGGCTGAGATTGGTCACACAATTAGTAATCTTTCCAAGGAAGTGATCAGCATCATTTACCTAATAGTTTGCTTATGAAATTCACTCTGCCTTCACCTGAATTGTTATAAACATCACTTATAATACTAACTTTGTAAATTGTTCTAAGCATCACTTATAATAGTAATTTTGTAAAAAGAAATGATTACTATTTAATAGAGTGCCTGCTACATGCTAAGAGCGTTACAAATGTATTTCTGTATAACCCTCACTACTTCCCAGAGGGGCTGGTATCATCATCTTCATTTTTTTTTTTTTTTAAAGATTTTACTGGGGAATTGGGGGAAGGGGAACAGACAAGTTGCTGTCCTTTTGTTCTTCAGTCTAGTTGTGGAGGACGTCGCTTC
>NW_017731522.1:1200537-1210029 GCF_001890085.2 Hipposideros armiger | reverse complement strand
AGGGCAGTGTCACTGGCCCTCATATGTGGGATCCGAACCGGGGCCCTCTGGCATCTCAAGCGAGTTCTTAACCATCGCGCCACTCGGCCGGCCCTCTCTTTCTTCTTTTATGTTGTGCACATGTGGAGTTTGCCTGTCCAATGGATAAGACTCTCAGGCCATGGTAAATACCAGAGAGAAAGTAAAACAGAGGGTGACAGGGTGGGGATAACCTGGGACACGGTATCCCAGGAGGCCTCTTGGAGGAAGTGATGTTTGAGTTGAGACACAAATATAGGGCTAACTCAGACACATGAATATTGGGAAAAGGGTGTTCCCTGCAGAGAGAATTTGACAAGTGTCAAGGCCTTGAGGCAGGTACAAGTCTGAAAAAGCCACTGATGTTTGAGGAAGGTAATTGGGGTGCAGAAGGAACAGCTTGAAACAGGAACAGAGGACAATGAAGTGATGTTACCTAGAAGGATTAATGGCAATGCCAAATGAGGATCCACGGCTGGGCAGCATGAAACCCCAGGTCTACCGAAGACCTCAGCCTGAAAAAAGGTCACTCGGTCGGCCATGTCCACAGAGTAGAGTAGTCTAGATTTGAAAATAATATGTGCTTTTGCTTTTAATGTGTCCTGTTCGCTTGCAAATTTGCTTATTTTTCATCAGCCAAAGCCTGACTGGCTGACTTGTTATAAGATCCAGGAAAGCAGTAGGAGTGAAAGCACCCCAGAGACCTGAGTTGGCATCTTACTTCTGTCACTGACAACCTGTAGGACTTTTGACAAATACTTTTACATCTCTAGTCTGTAAAAAGGTAGTGATAGCCACCTACTTGGGTCATCGGACGGATCAACGAGAATAACATAGATCAAGTGTTTATTATCAGTAATATTACATATCATGTCAATGGAAACCAAAGGGAGGTAAGCAGTTATATTTTTAGTGATTGGAAAAATCTGATTAAGGGGTCTCTGTTGGCAGTAGAGTAGAACTAATATTATTTGTAATCAAGCCTTTTCTTTTAAATATCTTTAGCCTTCACCAAGTGGAGATTGTTCCAGGGGTTTTGTTTTGCTTTAAGTAAACAAGAAGCAAGATTTGTCTCACTGAATTTGTGGAGCAATACTAGAGACAACAGGGAAATCTCATTTTTCTCACCACAGTGCAAGTACAGAAGGACGGTATCAAGTTCTCCTTGTTGAAACTTAACTAGGAAGACCATGGACCTTGGCTTAGATCATATTTAAACTATTTTTGTTTTTGGTATTTCCCTTGAGAGCTTAGTGAAAGCATTGACTTTTGTGGATATTGAATAGGGCAGACATGGGCCCGGGAGCCTGGGGAATGGTCCCCTTTAGAAAAATGACATCTACCCACCACTCTCCCTCGCTACGGCACAGCTCTTGGGTCACAGTTAGCCAGTCTTCTCGCTGTCCTTCAGGCTGGGCTGCAGTCCTTCTTGGCTTCTATTTGCCTGTCTAACCCTGATGCCTCTGCGAGCTTAACCCTGCTGCTTCCGGCTTCAGTAAGCCTTCCTGGGGTCCTCTGACCCGCCTGCTTGTCTCCCTCCCAGGATTCATTTCAGGCTGCGCACCTCCCTTTCCTACTTAGTCCTACTTCAAGTAATATTTTCTCTGTATTGTGAGATGCTATCATTTTCAACATGTGCCTTCATGATAACAGCATATTTTCAGGGAGAAGAATGACACATCTCTGCATTAGTAGGTAATGCAAAACACGTGTTCCAATACAGAGACATTGCAAAGACCAAGCAAACGAAAGTAAGGCTGTGTTTTTAATAAGGGAATACTTTAATTGTGCATAAATCATCCCAGAAATTCCATTATCCCAGCATCCTAAAAGCACTCAGAGAGCTCTTCCTTGCACCCAGAAGCCGCAGTGGTTGTTAGACTCCATTTTGTCCCTTTTCTGTATCCTCTGTGCAGGGCTATCCTAGGTGTGCTCTGTACACCCATGCTGGGGTGCGAAGTGTGTTTTTGGTACTTTGCACAATGGTTTAAATATTTATACATTTAATAACAATTTTACAGAGCAATTGTACATCTGTTGAATTAATAAAAAAAATTTGGAGTTTGTGTTTTGTGTGGGTTTCTTTTCATTTTTCTAGTTACTAATTTTTATTGTATCTTGCTACTTTTGGAAATAGGAAACAACTGGTCCTTCCCCACAAATACTTTGAGAAGCAGTGGTCTAAAGCAGTATTTTTCAACTCTGGCTGCACAATAGACCCACAGGGGGGAGTTTTTAAAGAAATCCCCATGCCAGGGGACATACTGTAATATCATTTAAAATGAATCTTGGTGATATAACCCAGGCAGGCATCAGTACTCTTTTTTCCTTAATTTTTTTTTAAGATCCCCTTTTTATCATAAATGTGGGGTCCAGGTTGAGATTCCCTGCATAGAGTACATGACATTTTGCTGGGATGTTGTGAATTGCTGTTCATTTCCATAAAAGATGGAAAGTTTCCAAGGCAAGGCCTTTTCTTTTCGTTACTTGCTTCAGCTTTGTCTCAGAATTTTGTCCAAGGAGGAGATGGGCAGCCTCTGGAGGTGGCTTCCACCTTACCTGCCTTCACCCTGATCATGTGCCAGGTGCTTCCTGTACCTGGGAATCAGCATGTGGCCCTGCCTTATAGGACTTCCAGTCTAGAAGGGAGAGGGAGACAGGCTGTAAACAGGCTGTTAACTGTGTGGGTAGGGGCCTACATGAGGCAGGGTGGTCGAAGACCTGGAGAATGAGGAAGAGCTAGAGACAGGAATAAGAGAGAAAACACCTTCAGGGGGATGACCCGAACGAAGTCGGAGAAGTGGGCGGAGCTTGGAATGCCCGAAGTGTGGTTGGGCCCAGACAGAGTGGTGGGGACTGGACTGGGAAGGGCAGCAGAGGCCAGGTGACAGGGCCTTGAAGACAATGATATGGGGTGTGGATTTTGTTCTAAGGGCAGTAGCCAGCTGTTGGAGGGCTTTAAGCAGGCAGCAAGCTTCCTGTCACCCAGGTTGACATCTCAGAGGCTGAATAACCCTTTAGACATGTTTGATGAAAAGGGCCTTGAGATTGGGTGGCCTTATTGGCCTTTTAATCTTGAGAATCTGATTTCAGGTCAAGCAGGCAAAATAAAAGATAAAGCAGGGTTGGCTAGTGTAGGTCACTCTGGCTGCCACCAGCTCTCGTTGCTGCTTGTAAAGCACATTTTGTAGAGCTGTCAGCCATCAATGTGACGGTGTTTCCACACTGCCTGGATTTAGCTGGACAGGTGAGAGCTGAATCAAAAGTTACTGCAGCTCTCTGTCCCTGGAGCTCTCTGGTTCTCTCTCCCTCCCCCTCCCCCCTTTTACACAAATGGAGAAAAAGCTTTTCATGAGGTTGGATCAGAACCAGAAAGGCCTTAAGTGGTTACTGCATCCAGNGTAGCCCATGGCAACCCACTGCAGCAGGGTCTGCAGCCTACTCTGTTGCCAGCGACTCATGGCAGCCCAGCTCCAAGTTGAGCTGTTGTTCAGAATCTTAGCTGTAGAGGGCAGTGTCACTGGCCCTCATCTGTGGGATCCGAACCGGAGCCCTCTGGCATCCCTAGCCAGCTCTTAAGCAATGCTCCACTCGGCCGGCCCTAGTTTTATTTTTATTTTCGATTTTACTTCAGAGCCACATGTACGTACCCAAAAAGCCTTGCATGGCTGACGAGTTGCAGTTTGCTGACCCCTGGCGGCTCTTCCATCTCAAAAGTTTGCCGATCCCTGGGGTGGTAACACTGAGGAGCTTGAAAATAATCAGGGAATGGGTTTTTGTACCAAGGTACAAGAATGACCTTGGCAAACATGTGAGTTTAGATACTTTGCCTGTAAGTAGCAGAAAAATTTACCCTAAATCCAATTTAAGCAAACTAAAAAAAAAAAAATAATAAATTTATTAAAAACAAACAATAGAGACATGGACTAGCTTATAGAATCTGAAGGACACCTGGAAAACGGGATCCAAAAGGTAGAAACTGGGCAGTTCCAGGGCTGCTGCATGGAGGGAACTAACTGATGCACCATTTCTGTCAAGTGTCCCCTGGAGGATGAATCCACTCCAACCATTTTCAGTCTCTTTCTGCTTGAGGTTCAGATTCCATTAACAAATGTCCAAATGGTTCAGCGTGGGGGAAGTGCCCACACAGAGCCCCGTGGCGGGTGGTTTCACTAAACCAGAGCCAGTGGAGAAAGGATATTTTATTTTAATACAATTGGCTTGCTTCTACCAGGAAAAGGGAAATGGATGTTGGATAGCAGAAATCCACCACATATGAAAGAGACCTAAAGGTAGAAATCCCTCCATGATGCTGGAGAAATGATGAGCAGAGGCTTGACTTGATCGACACCTTTGTGTCAAGGATGTTGGGAAGGAAAGTTGGAGAGGTGGTTTGGGATTATGTCCTGACAGTGCTGGGCAGCCGTTGTAGGATTTTGGTCGATGTTGAGAGCCATTTCTTGTTTTTGCAGCGAGATATTTCTAAATAAATAGTTCTTTTAAAAGAAGTCCTCTTTTCTTAGATGAGTTTTACCATTTCCCCTAACTGCCTCATACCTCTCTCTATGTGCTCCATCATACTAGTTTTTGGCATGGTGTTGCCACAGCAATCACTTTGATTAATATATAAACAAATGGTGACTTACCTAATTGGTTGTTTTTCATGGATTTCTACTCAACACTGTTTTAACTCTGAGATGTGCATTTGACAGACTTGTATATAGTTAGCACAGTCTTTATTGTCATTTTCTATGTATTTGTTTTCAAATAACTGGTATGTTCTTCTCATGGGGATAAAACGTCTCCTTCCAAATTTGATATTCCCAGTTCTCTCTCTTTACAGAGGTACTCAAGTCTTTAGGTTAATAGCCAAAACAATTTAAAATATTTATTGTTTTATATTCAGTTATTCAGTATAATTTAATCCAAACACAGACCAAGAGTTATGAACTTGCATTGTGCAGATATTACCTGGGTTTGCTTATCTTATTTGTAATCCCCCAACCTCTGAAATAAAGCTGATGGCAGCTACTTTGAGAAGAGGTGGGCTGTGGAGAATAATTTTGATGCTAGCACTTCATGGTGTCAGTGCAGGGAGAGAGATTTTATTCATGTGAATACAATTTGAGGGTGGTCTCACGGGGAGGCGAGGGAGGCGCAGTGAGCAGAAAACATCCCATAGTAAGAATTCACACTCTCCTTGGAAACAGTCATACTTTAATTTGATTTCCAGTTATGCATGGGGTTGGCATTATAAAAAGACCCATCTCTAGAAAATGGGCCATTTGATCATAGCTGGAAGTCACCCTCTATATTTTAAAATCATAAACTTACCACTTTTATTAAAAAATTGATCTGCATCAGCATAACATTCTGGGGAATGAGCAGGCTTTCGTGTGTCAGCCCCAGTGTGTTGCAGATGGAAATGAGGGGTCTTAATGGCTAATGACCAAGAGAATCCTCTGCTGCTGAGGTGGTACATGGGCAAGTTACCCTGAGGAGTCTGTTGGAATGACTGACCCAAGTTTCCCAGAGGGGAAGTTGCCCAGCGAGTCCTAATATACTTTAGGTTGGACGGCTTAGTTATCAGTTTTTTCTTAGCTGAGTTTTGTAACCTAACTTATTTCATAGAGGGAGCAACACAGGAGATAATTTGTAGCCACAGTTGAAAAGTTACTCCTTTTAGAAAAGGTTTGTCGTGACCAATATTGGCAAGGGAAAGTGTGTTAAACAGCAGGAAGAAGAGGTTGGTGTTTTGTTGATGGATGTTATCTATGTATACATATTATCTTTGAGTGTTTCTTATAGTATGCTATATGTGAGCTAAAAAATATTCAGTATTTGGTCTCTTCTGTTATTTTAAATTTACTTACAAGAACTTTTCCTTGAGAGAATGCTTGTGTATGATATGTGGGGCACCTGTTTTCTTTATTGTGTTAACTTTGATTCTTTCTCTTTCTTCTTCTTTTTTTTTTTTTTNATCATTGCGCTCTTCCCGGGTGAGGCAGATTGGTCGCCGGCCTCTGGATGGCCGCTCACGGCAGCTCTTAGCAACTCACACCGGCTGCTGGCTGCTCATGCTGGCTGCCGGCCACTCATGGTAGCTTATGGCAGCCCACTGCAGCAGGGGCTGCAGCCTACGCCATCGCTGGCGACTGATGGCAGTCCAGCTCCAGGTCGAGCTGTTGTTCCCCATCTTAGCTGTAGAGGGCAGTGTCACTGGCCCTCATGTGGGATCCGAACTGGGGCCTTGCTGCTCAGAGCTGGCTTCCCAAACCAGCTCTTAACCAACGCTCCACTCCGTGGCCCTCATCTTCCTTTTTTAGATGAGGAAACTGAAGCCCAGAGAGGTGACATACCTTGCCCAAAGTCACTCAGCAGACGTTCAGTGTTGTACATACACCTTGCCAATATTCACCTACCATAAGCAAATTTATTTGACATATCTGGTTTGACACTCTCTTCTCATCTTGGTGATTTGTAAATTTAATGTGCTTATCAGGCATTTGTAGAAGAGTAGGTTCAAAGCCTCTTAAGGATGGTGGGCTCCCAGAGGTCTCAAACTAGCAGCCTGTGGGCAGAATTTGGACTGCACCTGTTCTGTTTTTGTTGTCATCGTTTTGTTCTGGAGGGGGAAGGGAGGAAGGGAAGCACTGTTTACCTTGAGCTGAGCATGAACGTCTTAAGGCTTAGCTTGTATTCTCAAGTTCCTCCGAAGGCCTCATAAGTCCCTATTTTCTTAGGCCCTGCCTGCTTCACTCATTAAGGTTACCCGCATGACCCCTGATGGAATTTGAGTTTGCGATGGCAGAAACCATTAAGCTGGGAGTATACCAGTTAGGATGTGTTCATTTGTTGGTTCAGATTAATATGAACAAATTGATTTTTGCCCTGAAGTAAACATTGCTGGTATGTACATTACTAATATAAAGCGAGTTAACTTTATTATCAATTCACTTTTAACATTTTTCACATAAGGCCCTTTGTTAGTAGAATTCCCTACCCTCTTTATGTTTGTTGAATATCTGTCTGCTGACCTGTGGATAGAGTCATATGGTGCATTGCTGAAGACTGATGTTTAGTTCATTATAATAATATGCCCTGAGGTAATTTTTATCATAAGGCTAAAGCTACTAAAAAAAAATAAATTGAAAGCAAATTAGTTATTTGTTCAGTATTAGTAGAAAAAGGAGAGTCTATTATTCTTTTTGCTTTTTCCTCCATCCCTCGCTTGCTAATGGACTGACTGTTCAGCTTTAGATAAATTGCATTCTGGCCCCATGTGAATGTCTTCTAAAATATCAAGAATATTCGAGAGCTTTAGGATTCCTTGACTAGACCGTAAAGAACCTGGACCACTGGGTTAGTAGTAGAAGTCCCCCACACTTCTATTTATGTACACGCCTTCTCTCAATGTGGTTATGTTCTCAAGGAATTTCTGTTCCATGAATTTTCATCTTTAAATATCTTCTGCTATGTTTTCAGTGTGTTTCCCATGAAATACGCGCCATAGGATACTCTGTACAAATAAGTTTGGGAAATGCTTTTTATTCCAACACCTACTTAGGGATTTGAAATGCATGACATGTTAAAGGCTCTGAGCAGTACCATATTTAAGGAACATATTTTGTTTTGCCTGACACAGTATTTTTCAAACTCACTTGATCGTAGAAACCCCTCTAGAATATGTCTATACCTCACCTTCCTATCCTCCAAATCAGTCCGTACCTATTAGCTTTCTGCAGAACATACTTTGAGATTACCTGTCTGTAGAAATTGCTTAAAAGCATGAAACCATGTCTTGATTTTTTTTTTCCAATGGGGGTGGGGGGAAAAAATCCCGATTCCATTTCAATGGATTTATTTTGTGAAATGCAGGTGTGTCAGGTTTGAACAACTATTAATGAAGAATTGAACTTCGTGGCTTGGTGGTATTTAAAATGGTTCTGCTAAATAGAAGCTTATGCCATTCTTCATGATGTCTGGTAGTGGATTGCTTGACCATAGGGGACTGTGTTTCTTTCCATTTTGGTGACTTGTAGCCAGTGCTCCAATTTATAAGACGTTGGACAAACTTGTCTACATGTCAACTCAGATGGACTTTCTCTGCCTCCTCTGGGAATATTTGTTAATATTTTGTCATGATTATAAATCTTTCCTACATAAATTTTTTTCTTTTGATTCTCAAAATAAACTTGTGAGGTAACTGCAAAAAAACTTTCCCATTTTTGTTAAGGAAACTGGTCCTAGGAGATTAAGCCCCTTGTTCAGGATCTCATGGTGAGTTAGTTCAGTGAACTACGTTTTCCATCTGCAGGTTTCCATGACCCAAACTAACTCTATTTTGTGTGTGACTTGAGAAATACATTTATGTTACTTAATTTTTAAAAAGCCAACAGTCAGAATTTCTTACTTTTTGGCACTCATTTTTTAGACCAAAAAGGGAGCTTAAATAAAACCAGATGTGAGTTACTTTTAACCTCACCCAAACCCAAGCAATCGTATGGGAATTATTCACTTACAGGTAATTTTTAATCCCGGGCTGCTGGGTTCTTCCTACCTCTTGACCTGTTGTTCTGTCTCCCTGCCCCAGCTTGGCCTTGTCAGAGCAGCTTATATCCCAACCCCAAAGTTTTAAAACATGGTATGTATGATTTAGGCAGCAGAACTCTTTTTTTTAAGAGGCAGGGCTTTATTTTATTTTATGTTTTTGTTTAGCTGAAGTAATGCATCGTTCCATTTAACTCTAAATAGTTTTTAAGACAGGGCTCATGGACATTCGATGGGCAGAGTTTTATAACCAGACCCAAGAGAAGATATGGGTTTGGTTATTGATAGCCAATTAACAAAATAAAAATTCCCAAGATACAATCACATTCATACCCCCCAACCTCATCAAGTATTATCATCATTAGTGGTTGGGAATTTAGGGTTTTGAAGGTACACTTGGATTAGTTCCTGATTTGGCCATTTAGTAGTTGTGTATGGGTGCCCTTGGACAAGAAAATCTCTTTTCAGCCTTGGTGTCTTCACCTGTGAATTGGGATAATTATGGCTATTTTGTGTGCCGCCTACCACAGTGCCTTACATATTGTGCTTAGTAATGGTGCATAATGAAATGTTATTACCGTCTAGGTAGCAGATGCAGTGCTGGAAAATCACAAGTCAATGGACTATAAAACAAAATTATGCTTTTGTAATTTATTTGGAAAAGAAGGGTAAATGAAAAATAAGAGTACAGGATAGGACTCATCAAAGTTTTTTTTTTTACAGATTTTTATTGGGGAATTGGGGGATGGGAACAGCACTGGGGAATTGGGGGAAGGGGAACAGACAGGTTGCTGTCGTTTTGTTCTTCAGTCTAACTGTGGAGGACGTTGCTTCACTGGCCCAAGTTGGCACCATCATTGCGCTCTTCCCTGGCGAGGCAGATCAGTCGCCAGCTTCTGGACGGCCACTCACTGCGGCTGCTGG
>NW_017731522.1:1180288-1193865 GCF_001890085.2 Hipposideros armiger | reverse complement strand
TCTCTTCCCTGAGAATGTATCGCTAATAAACCCTGCTTGCATATTAATCAGCTTGCTGACCTTTGATTCTTCACTGCGTTGGTAAGAAGAACCCAGACCCCTGTAACAACTCGATCAGTTTTAAGTCTACAATGGGGATAATAATAGAATATCACTGAATTGTTACAATGATGAAATGTAAAGTGCCCAGCACATCATCAGTACTATGAAAAAGTTAGATATTATTTGATTGCCTATCTCCCTTCATTGTACTGTAATCTCCATTAAGGCAGATGACTCTTATTCATAATTATATCCCTAGGAAGCTCTTGGTAATTATTTGTAACTGGATAAATAACTTAGGTGATATTTCACCAGGGCATCTCTTACTTTCTACTGTAAATTTGCTAAAAAAAAGAAGTCACTGCACAATCTAGGTGACTTCGCCAAGATTAAGGATTCTGTACTCCTTTCAAATTTGCTAGATGTACATGGGTTTTAAGGAATTTTAAATTATTTTCTGTGCCTGATTTTTAGGCAAATTGAAAACTAGGCCATGAGGCACTTAGGAAGTTTGATTAAAGCAAACCAATTAGCAAGGAATACAAACAAAAACGTTACAGGAAGCACCTTCTTTCCTCTCAAGAAAATGGATCTTCAGGGAAGGGGTGTGTGTGTGTGTGTGTGTGTGTGTGTGTGTGTGTGTGTGTGTGTACTCGCCTAGGCTGTATTACACTCCATAATGACATTTCATACTGCTTTCTGTGTGCTGAATTCTTGCTCCACCCTATGAGGTAGGCACTGCTATTATCCTCTTTTTGTAGATGAGGAAACTGCACCCTAGAGAGAAGAAGTGACTTGCCCAAGGTCGCACCCAACTAGGAAATGGCAGAGTCAGGATGTAAATCCACGCCTCACAGCCAGAACTCAAATCCACTGTTCCTGCACTGCCTTAAGACTTCAAGCAAAGAACCCTTGCCTGAATGGGGACAAATTCCATGGCCATTTTTACGGGACTGATCCTGTGACCTTGTTCGAGCCATGTGGTGACTCCCGTGACCCCTTTTGCTTTCTTCCTTTGAGCTTTAATTTCTGATTCTTTTAAAGCTCCTTAGGACAATTTTAGTTTTCTCTTGTATTTTCTTAGGTTAATAGTAGTGGTGAAGGTGGATGCTGCTTACTTTTAAATTAGAGATGAGGACGGGTGTCCTCACCCTGTGCTTTACCCTGGTTGGGGAGCATGCGCAGTTTGCTGCGCTCAGGTGCCAGCAAGTCAGGCGGCCCCGCCCCTTTCTCAGTTGCTGGAAGAGTCCCAGCTGCCTCTTCCAAATTGGAATAAGGGGGAGGGAGCCACAGGCTGATACAGGTAAGAGAGCCAGAGCTCCACCTTGTTCTGTTCACAGCTAAAACTCAACCCTTCTGCTTGAGATTCCTGCAGGGCCCTGGGCACTTCCTGCAGGAATGAATGACTCCACTGAGGGGTTAATTTTACATATTCAAGGGGCCTGGGCTATCCCTGCCTTCTATCCCAGCATTTGGGCTGCTGTCTTCCAGCATTGTTATAATTTCATTGTGAAGTCACCATCTTGGCTATTTTTGTTTTTGTTCTAACCTTTGAAGTTGGGATTCTATTTAGATGGGTGACTGACTGTGGCTTCTCACCTTGATACACACCCTAGAGGTAGGAGCAGTACTGGGGAGATCAGTTCAGAGATGTGGGAGAATTCTCTCTTTCAACTTTGCTGGTTTGCCTCCCTTCTATTTGTATAATGTTAATATTCCAACCTGTAAGATTCTTCAATAACAGAAGAATATCCAGATATTGATTCCCTATTATCGCTATATGAGATGTTATCATTCATTCACACCAAAGAACTCTCACTTAGAGATTTGTTTTTGTATTCCTTCATATTTAGTGTCATGGTGGAAAGTTAAGAAGGGTGTTGTCTTTTTGGGAAGAACAGTCTTGGTAGTTCTTTTTGTGTGGTGAAAGTGGTGTTTTTTAGTAGTAGTGAAATTTTAAACCCAATAGGTATTCACTTCTGAAGCTGAATGAGCGTGTGCTAGTAGAAGTGATAATTATTAGAACTCTGTGGGCTAGCAGGCATTTGTGGGAGTTCTTAGGCATTTTGGGATATATAAATGCAATTTTGTGGAGGTCGCTTAGGAAATGAGAACAGAATTAGCCTATACAAAATCTACCAGTTTTTCCAGAAACCGGGAATTGGACCAAAGCCTTGGTATAACTTGAACAGGAGTTATTTGAATATGTAGATAAACGATTTTCACCACTCTGAAGCTTAACAGGAATATTTTTCAATAGGAAAAAACCCTTGGCATTGCAGTTTTTTATTTTCCACAGTGGTAGCAAGTGGCGAGTGAAAGAATGTTTTTAATTGAAAGAACAGAACTTGATCTCAGCCAACCTTCGGTTGCTTCCTCGGTGCAGCATTTTGCCAGAGTTACAAACAAGGCTGTGCAAGAAAGAAAAAGAATGTGGTATTCACAGATACTAAAACATTACAGAAGCAATGCTGATATTCTAGCCAATTTCCTCACTATGTTACCCTCACCATTCCACAGAGGATGAGCAGAACTGTAATTCATACACTTCCTCGGAGCTTCCATATCTCCATTTTGGCTCTCCAGGGTGGATTCCTCAACAGTTCAAGGGCAACCCTGGGTTATTTGCCCTTCTCTTCCTATGGCGTCAGTTTTTTCTTTCGTGTCCATTGATTATTTTTGCTAGAGTCTTTTCTGAAGGACTCTGAGTTGCAAGTAATATAGTGCTCTTGATCCAAAATAGAAAGAGGGTGTATATTTTATGGGTACAAGATACATGAGGGATACCTGCGGTAAGGGGTATAGTCAAACCTTAGAAACTCCTGGGGCCACAGGACTTTTGAGCCTGGCTTTCTCCTTCTGTCCTTGCTTCATTCTTTTATTCTTCTCTTAAAATAGACTAATCTACCTACCACACCAGAGCCTGGCTGCCCACAGCCTCCAGAATACATGTTTTTTCCTTTCAGGGTCTCAGCCAGACCAAGGCTGGAATCTCTTAGTCCTTGTTGTAAATTCCTGGGAGAAAGGTTCTGATTGGTTCATAAGGGCCTATATCAATAAACTAGGCAGTGCAGTGGAATTCTGTGCAAATATGGTGGCTGGAAGTGAGTCTATTGTAACCAGCAGATAGGGGTGCAACGAAAGCTAGAAAATTGGGGTATCAATGTATTTGCCGGGCAACCCAGTGGTGTTTCACTGTTGGGTTTTATACGTGTTTGTTGGACCTCTTATTAACTCCCTCCCCATTTCAACCCCAACTTCATTAGAACCTAGTCAAATAGTGGTGAATATTTATATGCATGGTGTTGCACAGCCAGATATGGCAAATAATTGTGTCTAGTATACTGTTACTAAGTGAATGCGTATGGAATGCCTACTGTATACTAAGCCATATCTCAAGTCTAAATACTAGACAACTAATATGTGCCTTGTTTGATTTTCATCCGTCCCTTTATTACCTCTTCCCAGTTATAACCCTGTGTTTTCTGTGTACCTCTCACCCATTATGTTCATTGTTGTGAATGGGAAGTCATTTTGCAGGTTGGTTAGTGATGGTTAATTTATACCTTTCAGGTCCTGGGTGTTGGATGTGATTTTAAATAGTTAATGAGTTCAAAGAGGCCTGATTAGGTATGTAAGAAACTGCACGTATCCTTGCAGTAATAGCCAAGGTATCATGATTGAATATATACTGCCCACCAGTTGTCCCCAAAACACACAAAGACACATGCTTTCCCAGTAGGATAGAAAGCTCATTATGTTTTGGCCCAGGTCTAATAATTGTAAGCATGGGACACATGATAATGTGAAAGCTGATCTGAAATTCTTTTGGAACTTCAATTATTCTCTTTGATCTTAGCATACAAGTGATTAATTGAAAGATGTGTGAAAAACATTCCTTTCCCTTTTTCTTTGAAAGCAAGAAGATGGACTTAAGGGCATTTTAGTGCTCTCACTGTGGACTCGACTACTTATATGGTATCTGGAAAATTAACGTGTTGGGAAGAGTTTGTTTTAATTTGCATTTCTTAATTCAGTTTTAACTTTAATACTTCCTTGCAAGTCTAATTCAAAATGTAAACAAGCTAGCTGAAGTATACTATAAATTGTATTAAAAATCTCTGTGGGTCTTTGGTGTATGTATGGAGAATTAACATTGATGCCAAGGTCCTTGGGCTAAATTAATTTTCCATCATAAAAAATGAGGACAGCCTGTAATTGTTTCTTCTCTTTCCAGGCCTCTTCATTTTATTACCCTGGTATTGTTGTCTATAAGGGGTTTTAACCCAGTCCTGTCAAAAGGGATGGTGGCTTGGGCCTGGGTGACATTTCTGTTCTCTGTTAGTGCCTCTGAAAGAACCTCTTTTTTCCTTGAGGTGGACATCCCCCCTCTGCTTTCCTGTGATTTGTTTTCAGTTCCTGATAAACCTGATTTCTTCCCATGAATGATCAGAAAAGTACATGTTAGTAGTAAGAACTGCAGAGACAAAAAGGGCATAAATAATTGTGACCGTCCTGCCTCTGATGGCTGTTTTCATGGAGCTGAACCCTCTCAGTGTGGATTTCACAGAGTGAATGCATTTTTCTGTTTCTGAAAGACATCTATGTACAATGTATTGCTTTGTCGTTGGCTATGGTTGTTGGTATTTGTTGTTCTAGGTCAGTATATTTTGAGAGACTATGTATAATAAGTTTTTCAAAAGAGTAATAGGAACTTTTGCTGAAATGAATTGTACAAAGGAAGCAGCTATCAACCCATTCCAGTTTTCTGTACTTACCAACAATTTGAATTTCAGGTTATCTTTTTTGTTGTTGTTGTATGTGTGTATGTATGTATGCATGCATGCATGTATAATTATGAGCACATGTACAAATGTACACATATGCGTATACGTACATGCATGTGTATTTAATTTTTACAAGTAAATGCCTACATTATATTATGCCACACTAAACTCTTCTGTATCGTTGCTTTTCCTTAGGTGCAGTAAAATAATACTTTAACTTCACTTTTTCTCCCCACACCCTTTCTTTTGAAGTTTTCAATGTACTATTATTTGGGAAGAATAAGGATTTGATTCTTTATGTTCATAATTAAGGTTGGATTTCTGGGTGAAAACATATTGCAAAAAATAGATATATTGAAAAGTCCTTTTGAACAGGGATTCTATGTATAGAAAGAATCGTTGAACTGACTGGTATGTCACATTCTTTGGCTCCAGGTCAGTCTTATCGGAAGCATTCATTCTTAGGAGTTCTACAGAGAGAAAGTGCTGTTATGGCTTTCTCTTTAGGTGAGTATCTGGCTTTGGACTACGAGTTAATTTTAGGGAGCAAATATCTGTCTTCCCTGAAAACAGTATGTCTTTACAAGTGCTCCATGGGGTAGAATGTTGATGAAATGCTTATATGCTTTACATTAATTTTCTAATGCAAAAGAGTGGCATGTGTTTATTACAGAAATATTAGGAAGAATAGATAAAAAAAATTGCCTATCAATCAAATATAACCAATCAATCAAATATAACCACCAAATCAAATATAACCAGTGTTATCCTTTGGGATATGTTTTTCTAGATGTATTGTATATATGTGTATAAAATTAAAATTTATATCGAAGTGTATGTGTTGCTACTTGAGTTTTCATTTTTTCATGAACATTTGCCTTGTCAAAAAAACAACAACACGTGAATTTACTCTGTTATTTTAAAGGTGTGCTTTGTATGCCATTGGATGGACATATTATATAACTATTTCCTTAGTGTTGGGTATCTTCGCTATTTCCAGGTTTTCGCATTTTAAAGCTAAATCTTTGCCTAACAGATTAATAATTATCCTGGAAGAGCTTCCCAGATGTACAATTGCTCAGTTCAAAATTTTGATGATTCTAAGGCTTTTTTCCTTTTGAATCACATATAACCAACATTTCCTCTATGGATAACCTTCCCATCAGCGTGGTTGTGCTCTTACTGTTGTGGCTACACAGTTGTTGTTGTTATTATTATTATTTAACATCTGGTGCTTTCACTTTTGACTGCAACCTCAGTTTTCTTCCAAGTCCAAGTCTGTTACTCATGTCTGAATTTGAGGTCTGTTGCAACATTTGCCATTTGGCCACTGCCTTTAGGGAGATAAATACCACAGCTGGAAAAATGTGTGTTGTCCGGGGCTTCCTTGTATCAGCCAGGCTGTTTGGTGTTACTGATCTGGTCCTGTGAGCACCCCTTCATGAGTGCTGCAGTGGTCCTGAGTCTGTAGTCCTGTCTACGTCAGAGGAGTGCTGAGTGAGTGTTTCCATCACCGAACAACCAGGGTATCTCTGGGCTTCCAGGCAGCTAGGGAATGCTCAATAATTAATTGGTTTCCAGGGACTTATTAAATACTATGGTTGAGTATTATTTTCAGCTTAATGCCAATTGTAGTTTGATTGCTGAAGACTCCTTTCAGAAGATAAAATTGTTTAGTGTATTGATGGCATAGATAGGCATTGTTCTTCAACATTAATATGGAGGGGGACTTGGCATAATTTTGGAAGAGGCTTCACCATCTAGATGGCTTTGTTTTGACTTCAGTCATTAATTATGCACTTGGCACTTCAAACTATATTTAATTTAAGTTATTCACCTAAAGAAAGCTGCAAGGGGCCGGCCGAGTGGTGCGTTGGTTAAGAGCTGGCTTGGGATGCCAGAGGGCCCCGGTTTGGATCCCACATATGAGGGCCAGTGACACTGCCCTCTACAGCTAAAAAAATGCTGAACAACAGCTCAACCTGGAGCTGGGTTGCCATGAGTCACCGGCGACGGCGTAGGCTGCAGCCCCTGCTGCAGTGGGTTGCCATGGGCTACCGTGTGTAGCCAGCAGCCAGCGTGAGCGGCCAGCAGCCGCGCGGCCGTCCAGAAGCCGGCGACTGATCTGCCTCGCCTGGGAAGAGCACAATGATGGTGCCAACTTGGGCCAGTGAAGCAACATCCTCCACAACTAGACTGAAGAACAAAAATGACAGCAACTTGTCTGTTCCCCTTCCCCGATTCTCCAGTGCTGTTCCCCTCCCCCAATTCCCCAATACAATCTTTAGAAAAAAAAAAAGCTGCAGGATAGAAGGTCACTAGTCATATCAAGATTCTTTGTAGAGACTGGGAAAGAAAAAATTTGATTACTGTTTGAAGACAAAGGTAGTATCTACGGTGCCTTGTTTTCTGGAATGAATGATAGTAATTTTGAGAATCCTGCTCTCTGACTCTGAGGGGAAGGTTTGATTCTGAACCCTTAAGATGTCATTTGACCAAAGCCAGCAAATGCTGTGTGTGTCTCACCTGTTGTGTTCTTAACACCTTGGTGGAGGCATTGGGTGGAGAGAAAAGGGATTGAAAAGAGGCGCTGGAGTTTTAAATAAGCCACTCTGCCTAATGTACTTGCTGTGAACTCATCAAGGGAGCAAGTGCAGACACTGCCCACTGGCAAGACATGTTTGCTGAAGTGTCTTCTGTGCCTGGCGTTTTACTCAACCCACGGTGAAGTAAAGGACTCATGGAATCAATGTGAAGTTATGCAACAGCATGTACATATTGCGAAGTCCCCCATGAACATCATAGCTATCTAAAAGAGAGATACCTTGACTTGTTGAAATACATAAAGTTATTAAGTGTCCCCATTACCCATCTTTGTTATCGTTCAGCCTTATTTGGAAATGTCACAAGGATGGGTGTGTGTTATTTTGACCTTACGTGAAGTGAGGGTTCCGTAACAACAGTAAACATGCACACTGCGGGTTTTCATAAGGCAGTAAATCTGGATGATGTAAGCGTCTGTGGCCTGCCATAAAGATGTACTGTGAAATTTCCCATGCCAGAAGAGACACTCATTGCTGGGATTGACATTTTCAAGGTGATCAATGGTGATGACTGAGAGCGCCCCTTTTGGACTTGACATCAAATGGAGTTTGTGGCTCATCTGATGGGTTGTCTTATTAGGCTCCATGGGATGGTTGCACCACTGTCTTAGGTGGTTCCTGTTCTTCTCAAGGACTCTATTTTCAGAATACTCTTGGTATTTACTTCTTTTTTCTTGCACTAATCCTCAATTAAAAACAAATAAACCCTGTGTTCAACATCATTGATAAGGCTAAAAATATAATAGGATTCCCAGTTGTTGTCTTTCCAAAATCTGATAATTCATATTTGGATATTCTTTTAGTGTAATTTTTGTGGGATGATTTACTTCTCTTTATTTTTTATTTTTTTAAACATACATGTGTCCCAGCATTCACTGAACTGTAGCACAATTTCAACGGCATGTTTTACAAATATGGCGTAATGGAAATTGCACAGGATTTGGAGTCACACAGGGCCTGTTTTAGCATCTTTGTGTCATTGCTTATTAATTGTGTGACCTTGGGCAAATCGCATAGCCTCTTTGAAACTCATTTTCTCACTATTAGTTTTGAATCATAATATTTGCTGTCTTTTAGGGATTATGGCAGATTTGACTGTGGTGACATCTCCCATTCCACATACTCTTCTTACAGAGTGACTTGGACACTGCTTCCGGAGGATGTCAGGGGCAGTGTTGTCTATGTTTTTTTCTCTTTGAATTAAGGGGGGGTTTTGATAATGGTGGAAATGGTGGTATGAGAATTCCAAGACAGGATCCTAAAAAGTGAAATAGCGCCCACCTGATAGTCTTGGGACATTGGCTTTTGGAACCCAGCCAGCAGGCTATGAGGAAGCTCGAGTAGACACATTAAATACCTAACACTCTAACTTGTCCCATTGGATACCAGCTGAGGGCCCCGATGACTCTGGCCTCTGCTGTTGAGTCACCCTCAGTCTTCCCAGTGGAAACTCCAAGCATCAAGGACCAGAGATAAGACATTTCCACTGTGCTCCATATAAAATCCTGACTCAGAGAAATCGTGAAAGATGAAATTATTGTTGTCTTTCAAAAAAAACTGATATGTAATTGACACATAAAATGATTCTTTTTATGTGTAATCGTAATGATTTCATATTTGAATGTATTGTGAAATAATCACCACAATAAGCCTATATGTTGTGTGTGTGTGTGTGTGTGTGTGTGTGTGTGTGTGTGTGTATAGTTACCCTATTTTTTTCTACAAACAGCATGAGCTGGGCATTAAGATCACAACCTGTTGATGGCGATAAAGCTTATTTCCACTTTTGGCTTTTGTAGGGAGCGCTGCAGTGAACATCCGTATACGAGTACATATGTGAACATCCATAGCCCTTGTGAATATATGCCAGTAGATTTGCGTTCTACTCTTGCTTTTGGTGTCAGCTCAGGTGGCACCTCTCCCAGGAAGCCTTTACCTGATAGCCTGTTCCAAATCCTCCGAATTGCCTTTCCCCCAGGTTAAGTGCCTCTTCATGCTCCCTTAGGTACCACACGTGTCCTTATTAATGCGTGTCTGCTTTACTTTCCTTGTCCCCTCAATCAGTTTTCTGAGAGTAACTATGGCTTCCTTTATATTTACGCATGACCCATCGTAGATGCTCACTACATATTGACACATAGTAATTCATATGATTCATACAGCCTATGAATGAGTCAGTAGATGGATAGTTGATGGACCTTTACTACAACTGAAGTCTCTGTGTCTAACTTTGCCTTCTGTTCCTTGTCTTGCACATTATAAAGTCCAATCAGAATATGGATATTTGATCTTGGGGTTTATATTTCTCTTTCTTTGGGTTTATTTTTCTCAACTTGTTGGTTGAAATGCAGGGAGGTATTTCTCATACCCTTTCACTAAATTACCAGCAAATGTAAGTGTGATGGTTTGAATTGTTCAAAATTATATTGTTTTATTGACAGAGTATTCATAGGAAAGTGAGTAATAAAATATTTTTAATATCAGTGTTAATTTATTAAATCCTCACACATTTCATTTGACTTAGCCATTTCTGGTCTTCTTTTGGTATAAGAGCTGTAAATTTATTTTAATACCTGTGTGAGATGAAATTCAGAAGGGTGGTACTCCTATAATTGCCGTGCAGTGACTTTTGAATAATCCACACCTTTGTTTCCCTCTGATTGCATGGGAGATAGAATATTTCCCATTCTGTTGATTCTAAGGTATACATTAAAAAAAAAAAGGAGAGCCCAACAGTGGTTTTCCTGGTCTTTGGAGCCTATAGGCCTATTGAGTTAATATGTGTAAATTTACCCAATACCCTACCTCTCAATAGATAGTGACGACCATTATTATTTTTCTTTTTCTTATTATGACTAATTTTTGTGTTGTTGTTTTAGTTATTGTTGTTTTAAGGCCTCTCAAGTTAAACTCTTGTATTGTCCTCACATTGAAATATGATGCTTGTCTCAAGTTTCAGCTCTCTGGTGAGTGTCACTCCTCTGCATCACTTAGATTTAAAACTTGGTTGGCATAAGCTTAGAATTTGTTGAAAGTCATGAATGGTGTTCAAGAATAGTCATCACTATGGCTTATTATGTACCTTACTAGCTGAGAGGACAGAGAATTATGATTCTGGACTGAAAATGTTCAGTGTATTACTAAGCCCTGAAGAGAATGGTCTGCGCCTATCCAAAATCTGGAACAGCAACTGCTCCTCTACAAAGACTTAAACATTTTTAAATAGATGGGTTTTTTTCTCTTTCCGCACATTTTCCACTACCTATCAGACGATTGTTTTCTAGCTTAGTTCATTCAGCCATCTCACGCTGACCCAAGGCTAATTTAGTTACTCTCTCCATCTATCAGGCACTATATAATCTAGGTCATTTGAGAGACCACTCTGGATAAGGGTGGTGGTTCCCAGTCTTTTAGAGTCTGTAGAGTGTATATTAAAGAAAATTTTAGACACTCACTTAATTAGTTGTACTTTCAGAATCTGTTAGTTTCGTTAAACTACGATGAATCCAGTAATGCCTATTATATATTACATTCATATAATATATCTATTACATATGTACGTGTGTATGATGTTAATATTTTAATTACATTATTTATTTAGCATACAGATAATTCTTGAGGTACATATAGAATCCCAGACCCCTTGGAATAACTTTTTTTGTTTGTTTGTTTTAAAGATTTCTTTTTTTTTAATTGGGGAATTGGGGGAGGGAAACAGCGTTGGGGAATCGGGGAAGGGGAACAGACAAGTTGCTGTCCTTTTTTGTTCTTCAGCCTAGTTGTGGAGGACGTCATTTCACTGGCCCCTGTTAGTATTATCATTGCGCTCTTCCCGGGTGAGCCAGATGGGTCATGGGCCCCTGGACGGACACTCACGGCGGCTCCTGGCAGCTCATGCTGGCTGCCAGCCACTCACGGTAGCTTACGGCAGCCCAGTGCAGCAGGAGCTGCAGCCTACGCCACCGTCGCCGGCGACTCAACAGCAGCCCAACTCCAGGTCAAGCTGTTGTTCACCATCTTAGCTGTAGAGGGCGCAGTGTCACTGGCCCTCATGTGGGATCTGAACCGGGGCCCTGATGCTCAGAGCTGGCGTCCCAAGGAAACTCCTAACCAACACACCACTCAGCCGGTTCTGGAATAACTTTTTTATCTATCAGATTTCATTACTCACAGTTTATGGGAGCATTGCATTGCAATGTCTTGTGCATCTTGGGCAACCTTTATGCTTTCTTGTTTTTTTGTGTTTTTTTTTAGAATGGGGGAATTAGAGGCTTTAGTTCTTTATAAGTATTTTATTTTTGTGTGTTTTTTATCATAAAGAATATTGTTTTAGCATTTTAAAATTTACAGTGTGTGCGTATATGTGTATTTAAGACTTGTAAATCAATTTTCCCATTTTGGTAGGTACTAAAATTGCTTTCATTGATATTAGTTTTATTCCATTAACGGCTTGAATAAGTTTCTTTTATTAACTTCTCCCATTAGTAACTTGCAATGTACACCAACATGTTTTTCTTCTCAACTTAGCCTCTTACGAGTTCTTTGGACCTTGAGAGTTAGTGGATCTCTTGAATTCTCTGCCTGCCAGCATTAGACATATAGCAAGTTCCGGCTATATATATGCTCAACACTTTTCCTTTGTTCTGGCCCCAGAGAGGAAAGATACAGTCCTTCCTTTCTTCATCTCTCTGTGAATACTCTTGGGCTTTTTGTAAGGTTGTTGATATGGATTCTAGATGCTTACTATGACTCCTTAGATTGTAAGTCACATAAAGATTAGGAGCCCTCTTTTGTAGGAATCCTTAAAGTTGATGATTTCACACAGTTGTGTGGCTGCTCTTTTACCTTGAGGTTGGGTAGTGGGAATTTTTTTTATAGTAATGAGAATGTGATTTAGTTAATCAACTGGGTGTACATTTTATAAAGATTGGGTATTCCTAATCTAAAGAAGTGTTAGTTTGATGGTATGTCCTTCATGAAATACAATATAGTATATTGAATGGCAGCCTGAATGATGTAGTCAGTTACTGACACTGTATCATAGAAGCTGTCACACTCTCACAGTTGTTAACATCCCGAATATATGACCTTAATGAGGGTCTGCTGTGATTATCATTCAGTGTAGTGTACCTATGCTAGTCTTATGTGGGAATAAGTCCTTTGTGATGAATTATATTGATGCCTAAGTTTGATATCGGGCTGCCTACTTCAACCTCATAAGGTCTTCATAGCCTTCAGATCCTGACTGAGGCTTGAAGATGGGCTGACTTAACAGCCAAATTGGAAACACTGTCCTTAGATGCCAGTGGTGTCCTGTGATTGTGTTCAACGTCTTAACCAGGTAAGGGAATGTTTATTTTTCTGTTCCTTTAATTTTTCATGAGTTTTTTTTTACTGTCTCTAAGGAGAGCTGTGGTATCGACTAAATTCAAGGAAGTTAAAGAAATAAATTTAACTTTTATGGTGTGCTATAGTTTTTTATGTATAGTAAAAGTTACAAGTTTATGAATTTATTTCATTGAATTCAGAAGGCCGTGGTTTTATTTGCAGATGGAAATTTCATTGCCTTCCCCTGCCCCTGCCTTTTTTTGTTTCAGTGTAACTTGTAGTTCTAAAATATGCTTTTTTGAGTAGTTTTAAAAATATAAAAGTAATACATATTTATTACAAAAATTCTAACAAATTATAGGTATATAAAGAAGAAAACTACATTTTCCCTGTTACTGTCCTCTGTCCCCAACCAAAAATGCGAATCTGTCAGAGATAAACATTGTGAGATATATTTATAAATTTTTCTATACATATAAAATTTACAAATGATATTTGGAATTTTATTTCTAGATGGCAGATATCTTACTTTTGTCTAAAAATCTTTCTTTCAACTTAGACTATCCTTAATATTTTATGGTAACTACACCTAGTATTTTCTGTTTGCACAGAAGCTCTTTACAATAACTAGATACTCTATGAAATGATTAAGAAGTGACAAGTGGCATATACCCATTTTGAGATTTTTTTTTTTTAAATTTTTATTGGGGAATTGGGGGGATGGGAACAGTGCTGGGGAATTGGGGGAAGGAGAACAGACAAGTTGCTGTCGTTTTGTTCTTCAATCTAGTTGTGGAGGATGTTGCTTCACTGGCCC
>NW_017731522.1:1161960-1179983 GCF_001890085.2 Hipposideros armiger | reverse complement strand
CGCCACTCGGCTGGCCCTTGAGATTTTTTTTTGAGGAAGAGGTGTATAAGATCAGATTGGAGCAATTAAGTAGCTGACAGTTCCATTGTATTCAAGTTTTCTGCATATCAGCCAAGATACAGGTTTGGCTGCATTAGCTGATGTCCTCACATCTTAGTGGCTTCAATATTACAGAAGTTCATTCCTGTCTTATATAATGGTCCAGCCCTGCAATAGTCCTGGGCTAATGGGATGGTCCTGTGGGGATGGGAACTTGGGTTCTATCCCACTTACGGCTCTGCCATTTTTAGAGTATTCTTTTCTAGCATTCATGCTAGTGGGAAGGGAAGAAGGGGAGGGCAGGTCTCTTCACAAACGCGTCTTGGAAATTACACACTTCACTTCTGCTCACATCTCATAAGCCAGACCTCGTTTATATGGCCATAACCAGATGCAGTGGAAGATTTAATCATGGCAGCCATATGCCTGCTCAGTTGAGAATTTAGAGGAAAGGGAGAATGCATTTTTGTAGGCAACTCACAGCCTTTACTGAAGAGTATGACTTTATCACTTTGTTTAAAAGGATTCTTGAGATATAAACACTTGAGATTAAGTGAAAAATTGGTGTACCAAATATGTATAAGTTAAAAAATTAGTTTTCTATTTAAAATTTTTCCTTTTTATCATTAATTTATGTAGTTGACTGTCAAAAATACTACATACAATTTTGTTAATAATGAGACCTTCACATATGAATATTCTCGCAGAATAGGTGGGTTTTTTTTGAAGATTTTTTTTATTGGGGAATTGGGGGCATGGGAACAGTGCTGGGGAATTGGGGGAAGGGGAACAGACAAGTTGCTGTCGTTTTGTTCTTTAGTCTAGTTGTGGAGGACGTTGCTTCACTGGCTCAAGTTGGCACCATCATTGCGCTCTTCCCAGGCGAGGCAGATCAGTCGCCGGCTTCTGGACGGCCGCTCACGCTGGCTGCTGGCTACACACGGTAGCCCATGGTAGCCCATGGCAACTCACTGCCACAGGGGCTGCAGCCCACGCCGTCACCTGCAACTCACAGCAGCCCAGCTCCAGGTTGAGCTGTGCATCTTAGCTGTGGAGGGCAGTGTCACTGGCCCTCATATGTGGGATCCGAACCGGGGCCCTCTGGCATCCCAAGCCAGTTCTTAACAATCGCGCCACTCGGCCGGCCCCAGAATAGGTTTTATTTTGCGCAAGATTTTATTACGTAACAAGACTAAGCAAGATAGGGAGATTTGGAATATAGTGTTTTTGGTTTTTTTTCTCAATCTAAGTAAAAGGTTGGCCCATTACTGTCCTAACCTTTAAGTTTTGCTGGAAAATGGGTTCTGGGTGTACGCCATAGGAAAGAATTCAAGGAGGTGCAAATAAGCCAAGTACACTCTCAAGCTGAGAGCAGGCAGGCCTGAATAACAAAAGACTTGGGAATTTATTTCACTAAAAATCAAGGTACAAAATATTCAAGATTTAGGGGTGGCCTTATAGGTGTTCCCAGGTGGGTCTTTGCTGACCATTACTTCCTGTTGGGAGGAGGGATTTTTGTCCTTATTTGGCTCAGTTGGAACTGTCATTGCAACACAAGAGGTGGAGAGTTTTTCTAACCGCATTGCTAATATTGTAATCCATTATAATTAGCGGAAGTTCACCTTCAGGGGCAAGATGGCATCCTGGGTCTGCTCCCGGTACTGAAATCTAGTTCTATCTGGTCTAGTAGCTGCACTTTTTCTTAAGGATGTTCTCATCTTCCCCCTCCTTAGTCTCCCCTCACCTCCTCCTTCCCTTTTTCCCCCCTTTTCCCTGTGGCCCTGTTCTTTCTGCCTCAGGTAACATAAGTATAGCACATTATTCTGGTAAAGTTATTTTTGTTTTAGTGTTTGCTATAGTTAGAAAATGTAGATAAACAAAATGGTGATATCTCTACTCAGAGATAACCACTATGCAGCATTTGGTTTTTAAATAGCATCATGTATATATGAATGTACGTGTGTGTGTGTGTGTGTGTGTGTGTAGTATGAATATACAAGGTCTGACAATTAATTTCGCAAACTCATCCTAGAAAATGTGCTACCTACCTCATTGCTGAGTATCACTATGGTCACGTTTGCAGTACACCCCTTGGGAAGCTATGCACCGATGCCACCTTCAAAGCAATTTTGGAACCCGTTTTCAGGAATAGCCATCAGAGCTGTCATCGTATTACCCTTGATGTCCTGAATGTCATCAAAATGTCTTCCTTTCAATATTTCCTTTATCTTCGGGTAAAGATAAAAGTCATTGGGGGCCAGATCAGGTGAGTAGGGAGGGTGTCCAATACAGTTATTTATTTACTGGCTAAAAACTCCCTCCCAGACAAGTGCCGTGTGAGCTGGTGCATTGTCATGATGCAAGAGCCATGAATTGTTGGTGAAAAGTTCAGGTCGTCTAACTTTTTCACACAACCTGTTCAGCACTTCCAAAGAGTAAACATGGTTAACTCTTTGTCCAGTTGGTACAAATTCATAATGAATAATCCCTCTGATATCAAAAAAGGTTAGCAACATTGTTGCAACAAATTTGCGAACTTAATTGTCAGACCCATATACAGAGGATCCATAAAAATGTATACACATTTTTAGAAAGGAAAAAACTGTATTAAAATTGTAATACTCAAATATACACTGATAACAAAAGATGAATACAAGTCATGTATATACATTTTTTGGGAACCCCAAGTATATATGTGTGTGTGTGTGTATACGACCTACACCTGCATGAACATTTGTCCCATAGATTTTTAACTGTTTCATAGCCTGAATTTTTTTTTTACCACATGCTCTATATTTGATAAGGAATGATGTTCACAATTTTGCATCTCTATTCAGATATTCTTTTTATGGATGTTTTATAATTTATTTAATGAGTTCTATTGTGGAATATTTAGGTTGTCTCTGAACTTCTGCTTCTATAAACAACACTATGATGAATATCTTTGTATATACAATGTTGTATATTTGCCTGAGTATTTTCTTGAGACAACTATTACATGCAGAACTGCTTGGTGGTGGAATTTATGCTTCTGAAAGGTTTTTGATACACTTCATGATACAAATTTCTTTATATTCTGCCCAACCCTGGAGTTTTATCTTTTACTTAAATCTTTGTTAATTTTTGGTAGCAAAATTAGTTTTTCAATAGTTCACTATTTTCAGTCAGGAAATTCATGATAATTGTCTCAGATTTACCCTTCCTTAATTTTATCACGTACTTTGAAAATATGTTCTTTTGTATTTGAGGGAAGCACATTTGTTCCTTGTTCACCTACCGTATTTGCAGGCGTATAAGACGACTGGGCGTATAAGACGACCCCCTAACATTTCCACTCAAAATACAGAGTGTTATATACTCGCCGTATAAGACTACCCCCTCTTCCGCACACCTTCCACACACCAAATAAAAGGTAAAACAATATCAGATTTGATTTCAACATTTATATTTATATTCAAATGCTTATGACATGCAGGAAAACTGTCACAAGGCTGTATGTAATCAAACATATACATAAATCGCGATTCGTGATTTTGCGCTATCATACTGGGTGTATGGTCGGCTGTGTGCGATTTTGCGAGTGTGGTAAAATCGCATAACAGCAAAATCGCATAACAGCCGAGCATACACCCAGCAGCGCTGCTGATGCCTGAACGGTATGTGGAATGAAGTGGGCGGGCATCGGGAGGCCACTATGGCACGGGGCAAGCGCTATGGGCAGTCTATCTGAAGTGTACCTGGCGTATAAGACGACCCCCCACTTGGAGGCATATTTTTCAGGGCCAAAAAATCGTCTTATACGCCGGCAAATACGGTATTTTGTGTGTTTCTAAGTAATAGTGTAGTCAAGTTCTCCCTTTATTCTTCCACCCCATGTGGTACAAGTGATCCTTTCATGTTGGTAATGAGCCTGCATCTAGATACATCACGTTCTGCCTTGCCATTTGCTCCCTGTTGTATCTAAGGATAGGTAGCACATGACCGGTGGTGGGGAGAGGAGGTTGGGAGGCTTTATATATGCATGTGTTTCTCTCTGTTATATTGTGAATGCAGGAATTGCATTAGTTCACCATCAACTTTAAGTCCCTTTAATGTAGCCTGTGGTTGGTGTCTTCTCTGTTTATCTTCCTCTTTTCATTCTCACCCTGTTCCCTATCTTGTTTTCTACTAGAATCTCGTTTTGTTTCTTTCTGATTTTTTCCCCCGCCTGTTTAGGGAATGACTTTGAAAGAATTCCTTTTTTCTTTCTTTGGTAGACTGGGGAATTAAGAGTGAAAAGTAGATTTCTTCCTGATGTACTGGCCCCAGTAGTTTATTTGGGGGAGTCACATTTTACCAAATGCCATAGGCAATTCATGCGTACAAAAATCCAAGATAAACTGTTGCTGTTATTGTAGCTGCCCTTTCTCCTTCTGTCTGAGGGTAGAAGACTGCGGAGAGGGTTAGAACAATGGCAATCTTGGTGTGTGTCATCTGTTTTTTTACTTTGGATACTCTAATGCCAATGTTTAAAGAAACAAATCTCTTCCAAAGTATACCTTTTGAAAAATGTGAATACTAATAATTGACATAGTCCATGTAATCTGGGTGGTCTTCTAGCAGTGGAATCTTAGCATAAATTGCCAGTTTCAGCACAATTCCAGAAGTAAGTCTTTGTTATAATTGTTGCAAAGAATTATTTGTCTAACAAGTATAATTCTTCCTTGCTATGACCCACCCGACTTGTAAAAGAAATACTCTTGTTCATTCTTGAGAGTCTCTTTTCAGAATTATTTGATTTTACATCTTTCAGACAAGAAGCTGCTAGTACAACTTCTGCATGGGTATCTTTTTTGAAAGATTTCCGACTTGTTTAGGTAACACAAAATCCATCTTCAGTAAAGATTATGTAATGAAATACCTGAATCCTTTTTCATGACTTTCATTGACTTTTTGGCTCATTTTTAATATACGGATTTTAACTATGCTCTTCTCATGAAAGGCTATTGTAGTTCCACACCTGGACTTCAACCTTTCTAGTGTACCGTTGTTCGATCCACTGAATAACTGGAATGTTCAAGAAATTTGGAAGATAAACAGATGTGTAGTTGCTGTTGTGGGCTACCTGAATGCTTGCGATATGAACATGTGCATTTTCTGCATGGAGGGGTTCAGCATACATATCTTCCCTTCCTTCCCCCACCATCTCTCCCCTCCCTCTCCCCCACAATTCCTACTCCCTTCTCTCCCACTCATTTTCTCTCTCTTCTCCCTCTCTCCCTCCCTTACCCCTCCCCTTCCTCTCCCTCACCCGATCCTCTTCTTCCTCTCCTCCTCCCTCTTTCTTCCTCCTCTGCAGCCATCCCTCTCCCTTTCCTCCCTGTCTTCCTTTTCTCCCCCTCTTTTTTTTTTTTTTTATTGGGGAAAATCTCTTTCAGGCTCAGTGGATGGTCAACCAAGATTCTCTGCCTTGTGATGGGAGAACATGTGACTTAAGCTAAGCCAGTCAATCAGGCATGCTCTTCCTGAAGCTGAATATGGAACTGAGTGATGTAAAAACTACTGACCTAGAGGTGAGAAAAGACTGTTAGTTCCTGTTGCCTAGATCTTTAAAATTATTTTGGTTCCCATCCTTGCTAAGGCTGTTTCTTCAGCTTTTTCTTTTATTTCATAGCCACAAAGCAAACTTATTCTTCTTTTAAGTTAGAATTGGTTTCTGTTGTTAACAAAAGAAGCCTACCTGAAGTGCACATGCCATGAAGGTTCAGGGGCAGCCTGTGCAGCAGCCAGGGGGCCTAACAGGTGTGTTTATCCAGGTGTCAGGAGCAGGCTCACACCAACTCACCTCAGAGAATGATATACAAGTTAGAATGACCATCTATGACTATGTAAGAAAAAAACCAACCATCAGCATAGTATGCTTATTGTGGCATTTTAATGTATTTGTTCCCTGTTGGTAATGTATTTTGCTCCCTGAAGGTGGCTTGGTGAATAGGATGAGTTAGTTGTATGATCCATGACTGAAGCCTGTTCTTCTCTTGACAGTGCTTGTTTGGCACGGCCAATCTACGGCCCTTTGCTCTGCTAGATTTCCAGAGCCTCTCATGCGTTTTTGGCCACCACCTACCTACTTAGGTGAGGAGAATAAATTTGAGTGTCCTCTCTCCCTCAGCTCACTTTCTCACTTACCTAGATGAAAGACCCGAGGAGTTGAGGTCTCCACCATACATTTGAGAACACATTCTCCTATATACTTAGACTTTCTTTGGGTTAAATATAACCATCTGATGACCTTACTACAAATGTGAGGTCAGCTTATTATGCCCACATGCAAATGTGCAGGGCATGGGAGGCTGGGTGTGAATGGCAGAGTAGAAAGATCAACCCAGCCATCAGGGCGTTCAAGTCTAGAGGACGAGATAAGTGGTGAATGATAAAGATCTTGACCCGATTGACTGAACCGAGGGTTAATTGGCAGATCAAGAAAAGGGCTGACTGAGTTGATGACATAAACTAAGGAGTGATTGATCTCAACTGGGGCAGGGAAGACAAGATAGATCTTACAGAGAAGATCACATTTAATTTGACCTTGAAAGACAAACTGATTTAGTTTGTGGGAGGTGGGGAAGGTGCCAAGGCCTGACAGATTACAGGTGTGATGTGCAGCCCTGGACCACTCATGCTGTGTCCTGTCAGGGAAGTAGAAAGTGCGTAGGGTTGGGAATCAGGAGACCTGAGTTTGTTCCCGCCTATCTCGCTGCTCTGGTGTACGTGGACAGGAAGGTGTTGCACATGACCTTGAAGGACCCTTTTTTCTCTAAAAGTCTAGAATTCTATGGATGGCTCCTTGTCTTTGATTACTATCGGACGCACATGAGAAATGTGCCTTTCTATTGTTACCTTTCTTTCTGGGAACCACGGAAAACGCCAGTGAGGAAGTAGGGATGTGTTATTGTCCAACTCGTGGCCTGTGGACTGGGGACACAGTTGAGGGTCTCCCTGGGTTTAGTTTAATAGATGAGATATGAGATTCGATCACACAGTGGGTAGTGGGGCCACAACCTCTTGGGCTCTGGGTGGGTCAGGGCTTCATAAGGATGGGTTGGGCCTCCTTGATTTGGGGGCACACTGATAACGAACGGCCCCATTTCACCCACAGATCTACACTTGAGGTTTTGGTGTTTAGCACTTCCTATGTGTGGATTTGGGAACTGGGCCCGCTGACCTGCAGCTGCTGAAAACCCTTCTTGTATGAGTTCTTAGGCGAGTCAAGTTATAAGAAAAATAGAAGCTGGGGGTGTGCAGAAAGGAACAAGGCCGAAATTGAGACAAAATTGCACATATTTAGAGTGGTGTCAGTGACCTTTATAGTCTGTGTTAATTATATTATGTACTTGAAAACATTTAATGTCCTGAGTGTAATTTAGTTTTCTCATGAAATTGCCACATCTCTGCTGTTTGTCCTTCTCTCTCCTTCTCTCTCTCTCTCTCTTTCTTTCTCTCAGTAAAAGGAGAACTTATCTCTGATTTTTCTTTTAGTTATAAAAGGCTATGAATTTGTAAATGAAAGGAGTAGGGGTGAGTAGGTAACAGAAAAATTGGTATGGGGAAGCATCTCTTTTTTGTTAAAACATTATTATGTGTCCCCTCAAAAGAAGTCTGGGGGCCGGCGAGTGGCTCAGTTGGTTAAGAGCTCGCTCAAGAGTATGAGCTCTGAGCAACAACGGTTCGATGCCCGGCCCGAGCTGAGCTGCCACTGAGCTGCCAACACGTGGCAGGATGGCTCAGCTAAAAATAAAATAAAATAAAATAAAAATGAAGTCTGTAATAGACTTTAAAATTAAAATTTCAATTTTAATATTTACTCTTTTTCTAGCCAACTGAAGAACAATTTTGGATTTATCTCTTTTTCACTTTTTGCCCTCAAGGAGTTTGCTTTCTGTTTGGAAGAGAGGAATCCATATTGATGAACTTCCAGGTTACGAAAAGAATGTCCCTACTTGGTTAATTACCTTTTCTGTGGATCGTGTGTTTATGATTTAAGTCCTCATTGATGATGTCAGGGATCTGCTTCGTGGCAAATGTTCGTCTTTTTTTCTGTTGATTCATGAAACATGTATGGAGTATGAACTTTGCATTTAAGGCTTGAAAATTGTGGGGATCCAGAGAAATAGACTGATCCTTCTGTCTAAAACAGAAATTTTCTGAGAAAAACAGAAAACAATGATAATGAGGTACCACTTGTTTAGTGAGTTCTTTGTGTTTTTGCCTGTTAGGAGATTTAGCTATATCATTTAAGAACTCAGCAAATATTTATTATCTGCTTACATGTGTCAGGTACTGTTCTAGATGCTGGGTTTGTGGCAGTGAACGGCACCCAGCCCATGCTCTTGCAGGGATAAGGGTGCAGAAGAGGCACGAAAATCAGACCCAGAGATGTTTCATTTCCCAAGAAGACGTAGAAGAGGATGAAAGAGATGTGGCATCGTGACATGTGTCCCTGGCCAGGAGAACTACCTTGACCTTTTTTATTTTTCATGTAGGAGGTTACAACTATTTCTTGGAATTTTACCCTCAGTGCCGTGACTTGACTGTGATTTTTCTCTGATGGAGAAAATTTCAGGTTGTTTCTTCACTGCCTTCGCTGCCTTGGTGGTTTAGTAGGGGCCATCGCCCAGGGACCTGTGGTTGTCAGCTGGTCACCAGCTCCTCAGATGTGACGTGTGTGGGGCCTGGTTTTATGAAACATGGGCATTTGATAGCTGGTCCTCCTCCCCCATCTGTCATAAAGATCCTTGTTTTGGGGCCGGTCAGCAGTATTTCTTGTTTATAACTGTCCTGTCAACAGATAGCTCTCCTTCTGTGCTCCCACTTCCAAATACCTGATGTTTTAGCTGAGTTGTGACACATGGAGCCTCTAAAACGGGAGGTGAGATTGTGTATATACACTCAGCCAGGGGTCACTGAGTACTACTTCAATGACAACAACCACCACTACTACTATTGTTACTACTATATGGGGTTTTAAGGGAATTTTAATTGTTCTTCTTCCAAGACTTTTTATCACATAGACAAGCCAATAACTCATCTCATGTATCCCTTAAGAATGATGACTGGAAGAGGAGAGATTATAATAAGAGTGTGATCCCTGGAGTCCACCAGGACTAGTTCTTCCACTTACCACCCGTGTAAGTTTAGACAAATTTGTGATCCCTTCTAAGGCCGGTTTCCTTATCTGTAAAATGTGAATAATGATAATAAAAACAACAATCATAAAATGATGGTCACGTCTTAGTATGTACTACACATGTACCCAGACTGTCTACTTCAAACCTTTGGAGTCTCCTTTGGGTGGTACGAATTATTATTCTTAATTTATAGATGATTCTGAGCACAGAGAGGTAAGAATTTTGCCTGTGGGCACACAGCCAGCGTGCAGGGGACCTGGGGTTGGGACACAGATGGTCTGTTTGCCCAAGGTTGTTATAACACGTGCAGTTCTGAGCCTGATGTCACTTAGCACGTTGTAACATTTATTCAAAGTGCAGTAATAACACGATCACAAGCTAGGCTTTAATCATCACAGAAACCCTCTTCTACCCTTATGGAAGCAGCCCTCCCTGACTTCTCTCTGCACAGTTCTTACTCTCATGTTGAAATTCTGTCTGCTGCAGGTGGAGGTGGGTCTGGTACTCCACAGTCCTCAAAGCAGATGTTGAATGATTGCGTTTTAGGAGTTTAACTCTTGATCCTGGGACTCCCAGCGAACTTACATTGCTTCTGTTCAGTCTCTGCTTCCACCTGAATTCTGACTTTGCACCCACAAGTTGAGAAATGTTGGAGGAGGCTTCAGCCAAAGCCTCCTTGATGAGCTGACTCATCCCCAATTAGGTTGCTGGCTGCCTCTTGCGGATACTCTTGTTTACCGAGGAGCTTGTTTTTTTTTTTAAAGGCGGATTGTGGCAGGGAAGGCATTCCAGGGTGAGATCTGGACTGACTTTGATCACTCCAGCTTCCACCTGGAGGAGCTCGGGGAACAGGGGCGGATGAAAGCCGCTAGGATCCGGGGACGATGAAGCTTTGGAGGAAGAAACTGCCAAATGCAAAACAGCTCCCACCTTTAGCCCCTCCTCCACCCCAATTAGTTGCGTAGATAAATTGGAGGCAGCTCTGTCCGATCAGAGCTGGTCATTACATCAGTCCTGGCGGCTGTGATCAGGAGCATGCTGAGGGCTATTTGTAAACAGGCTGACAGCCCTGAGGCCAAGTGTAATATTTAAACTGTCACAAATGTAATATGCAGTCATGGTGGGAAAACTATCCATTTTGTCTCTGGTGTCATTTGTTCTTCACTTAGATTTCCTTCTGATCACGGGTATAATAAATGCTTATTTGAGGAGTGGAGAGAATAATAATTTATTTTGTCTTTATTTGGGCAACAAAGAATAGATGCACTTGTACATCCTCACATCCAAAATGTTAACCTGAAACCTGAACACCTGTCAGGCAAGGATTTCGTCCAGTCGGGTGGTTCCGTGATGTGCGGAGGTCCTGTTTTATTTGGGGCTATTCTGTTATTGCAGGTGAGCAGATTCTTTTCTGACGACCAGAAAGCTTCTCTGCAGTCATTGACTGAACAGTCCAGGTGACTGTTCTATATTTTCTATCTTCTTCCCACCTTGTGAATCCGTGCCTGAGGGCTACGACACTTGCTCCAAGGATGAGGCCTGCCCTCTGCAGCTGCATACAAGCTGAGGTCGTCCCTGGGGAACCGGTGGGGGTGGGGGCGGGGAGTGGAGAAAAACACATTCAAGTATCTGCCGGCTTTTGAGAGCGGCTTGTACTTAGAGGGAGGGAGGCTGCCAGGTTTATGGCTCTGCCTTAATTACTGGTGTTACTCATGCTAGTTAAGTGTTGGTAGAGAGAGAGTTGAGCTGTGTAGGATTTCATCTCTTATGTGGAATGAATTAACTCATAGTGGTGATTATGTCAAAAATGACTTAATTTATTTAAAGATATTTTCTAAGACATTGCCAAGAGCATTTTATATAAATCCCTTAGGGATAAAGTTTCCATAAATTTAGGCCACAGAGTTTATTGATCATGGCATAGGTTTTGGACTCAGACCTGCATTTGAATCCCAGTTCAAAATTGGATAGGGTTTTTTTGTTGTTGTTGTTTTAACTTAACTTTATTTTTAAAAATCAAAGTACTATATGTAGATAATTTTAAGAAGCTCGGAAAGTATTTTAAGATTTATAACAAAAAATATTAGCCCCCAACATTACTGCTCCCCACCCTTCAATGGGACCCTCAGGAGACTCTTTAACTCTGTAAGCTGTTTCTTCTGATATTTCCCTTAACATTTACAAACCATGTTTGTGTTTCTATTTCTTGCAGTTTCAAATGTAGGCATTATCGGTTGTTATCCCTAGTAGAAGTTGAGGGTTCATTTTTACACTCCACCTAAAACCCACACTTTCCTTCCTCTGCCCTCCTAATTTCTACATATCATTATCAGCATATCAGCATTTTTGGATAAACATTCACAGCCATATAGTATACTATAATTACATTACTTTTTATGACACTAAGAAATGCTTTGCTTTTTCTGTTGCTTAATTTTCTTTGTGCCCATCTTTAATTTTTTCCCATGCTCTATAGCAGAACTGAAAAATGCTCCCAACATAGCCAATCCATCAGTTTCTTAAAAAACAAAACAAAACCACAATAATAATAATAATAATAATAATAATAATAATAATAATAATTTCTTGTAGACTTCTCTCATGTTGTTTTCTGTCCTGCTCGAATCTGGACTGAGTCCTTTCTGTGTCCATTCCATAGTTGTAATCCTAGAATTTCCCTTTGTAATATCTTTGACAGGCAAGGGTCTCAGCCCTTCTCAGCCAGTTTCTCATCTGGGCTATGGGGATAATGTCTGTCTCGGGAAGTTACTGTGAGAATCAAATGAGCTAATATAGTTAAAGTAGTAGCAAGAAGTAGTGCTCAATCAGTATTAGTTGCTGTTTTTCTTTTTTATTGTTTTCTTCATCATGTTATAGTATGATCTCTAATTTACAATACATCTTTAAGAATCAGGAAATCGAGGCTGGCCGAGTTGGTTGGTTAAGAGCTCGTTCAAGGGTGCGAGCTCTGAGCAACAGGGTTGCTGGTTCGATTCCCTGCCTGAGCTGAGCTGCCGCTAAGCTGCCAACAGGTGGCAGGATGGCTCAGCTTAAAAAAAAAAAAAGAATCAGGAAATATTAGAGCTGGGAGAGAACTATGACATTTTATGGTGAGACCAGAGGAGATATGCATCTTTACCGAGATCACAGGGCTAGTCTGGCATAGAGGGGAGGTAGGTCCCCGCACCTGTTACGTTAGTCATAGTCTTGTGTTCTTGCCGTTTCCTGATGCAGCCTCAGTAGCCTTCGAGGTATTTTGTTTTAAATGTCATAGCCATTTATTTCCGTTTTTAATTTCTTTCTTTTAAAAAATATCGAACAGCTTCATTGATCTATAATTCAAATACCATAAATTCACCCATTGAAAGTTTATAATTCAGTAGTTTTAATGTATTCACAGAGTTGGGTGGCCATTACCAAAATCTAACTTTAACATTTCATCATCCCCAAAAATCTGTACCCTTTTGCTCTCATTCTTCTAACCCCCATCCCTAGGCAACTACTAATCTACTTCTGTCTCAATGGGTTTGACCGTCTTGGATATTTCCTATAAATGGGACCTACAGTATGACTACAATATGACTACAATGTGACTAGCTTATTTTACTTAACATGTTTGCAAGATTCATCAATGTTGTAGCATGTTTCAGTACTTCATTCCTTTTTGTGGCTAAATAATATTCCATGGTATAGATATACATTTTGTTCATTCATCAGTTGATGGACATATTGTTTATTTCCACTTTCTGGCTGCTATGAATATTCATATACAAGTTTTTATGTGGATACATGTTTTCATTTCTCCTGGGGACATACCCAGGAATGGCATTGCTTATTCACATGGAAAATCTATGTTTAACTTTTTGAGGAACTGCCAGACTGTTTTCTGAAGCTGCTGCACTATTTTATATTCCCACCAACAATGCATGAAGGGTCCGGTTTCTTTACATCATCAACAACACGTTATTATCTCAAGTATATTAAGTACACCAATTTTTTTTTTTTTTTGGTTTCTAGAGTTTGGCTTTATTTTGCAGTACAGACATCATTGGAGCCATTTAGACACAGACATTGAACTAGAGGCTCCTGTCAAATCGATACTGCATTGCAGCTTGGTCCATGGAAGAAGCCACACCCAGGACAAAAGCTTCTGCATTTACCTGCTTTAGGATAGCTTTCATTTCCTTTGCTCTCTTCAGTTTTATTAGGATAAAACGCTGCACACAGGCTTCCTCCAAAATGACTCTGAAAGTCTGGAGTTTGGTTAGAATTTTAGGCCCACATAAACCAAACTTGTGGCTGTGCTACATGGGCACTGTCGTAATACCTGACAGGACACAAAATGGAAAGCTGAAGGGAAAACTTAGAGATGCTGTCCCAAATTCTGGAATATTCAATTTCCAATCTTAACGTTGAGAAAAGATGGCATGCAAACTGTACTGATCCAGCTCTGGGGCAGCAAAAGCACGTAACTGCAAAGGCTACACGGATTAAAAAATACAAATGCTGTATCAAGTTCTCTGTACTCGTATCACGTTTTTCAAACTTCTTCACTAGAAAAAAAGCCAGCATTGGTTAAACTGTCCAGAGTGTGGTCACCTGCCAATTCTGAATAGCCACTCCATGAAAACAAGTTAATACATGATATCAGAAAGGGGAGGAATATTTATGGTGCAGTGCTCTGCAATCTGTTTTGATTACAAATGCAGACCTTACAATACTGATTTCATACAATATGAATCATCTGCCAAATTTCATGCTTGTCCTAATTTGGGTGATAACATGAAGTACACCAATTTCAAGTGTATGAAGTGGTATATCATTGTGGTTTTTATTTGTATTTCCCTGGTGGCTAATGATATTGAGTACTTTTGTTCCTGTGCTTATTGGTCATTTGTGTATCTTCTTTGAAGAAAAATATTCTTTAGATGCTTTCCCCAGTTATAAATTGTGTTATTTCTATCATTGAGTTGTGCGGTTTTTCATATATTATGGATACAAGTCCCTTATTAGTTGGATGCTTTGCAAATATTTTCTCCCATTCTCTGGGGCATCTTTTTACTTACTTGATGGTATCTTTTGCAGCACTAACATTTTATCTATTTTTTTCTTTTGTGTTTGTGCTTTTGGTTCATATCTAAGAAGGCTTTGTCTAACTCAGAGTCATGAAGATTTATTCCTGTATCTTCTTCTAAGAGTTTTATAGTTTTAGGCTTTATATTTATTTAGGTCTCTGACCCATTTTGAGTTATTTTTTGGGTAAGGTGTGAGGAAAGGGTCCCAACTTCATTCATCTGCATGTACATATGGAGTTGTCTCAGTACCACTGGTTGAAAAGAGTATGTTTTTCTCATTGAATTGTTGTGGCACCCTTGTTGAAAATCAGATCTACAGGGGTTTTGACATACTGTCACGCTGTCCTTCCCCCCTTCAAAGTGTGGGTGACTAATGTAACAATGTGCCTGATAATAAAATGAATGGGTTCTTAGCATCTCCTTTGTGTGAACCTTTGTGACCAGAAGGAGTAAACATCTTGGGGGATGCATTGAAGGTCAGATAAGGGAAGGATAGAGAACCAAAGTACTGTAATGTGCCAACTAAAAAACATCAAATGTGCCACTAAATATGAAATAGAAATGAAATTTGAGGGTTGCCAAAAGAATGTGATGTAGAATAAGCACAAGCAGCCCAGCTGTGGATGAGCTGTGCTTTAGCTTATGCTGCAGACTTCTGCAGAACTGAGAGCTTGCTTTGAGGCTAAAAGATGCAGAGGGCAGCAGGTACACTTGGCTGTGATGCCATTGTCTGTGTCCTGATCTACACTGTCTCCATTCCCGTATACAAGGTTGTCTCAGGTCTCAGCCAAGGGACAAGTCAGCACTTTGCCAATGGACAGCACCAAAGCCCGCCATCTTGGTTCCTGCTCCAGAACCCTGGAGACCTCTGCCATGGAATGGATTTAGATATTTTTATTACCATTGTCCTTTTCTTTAATTGAAGGCTAGAATACGTAAAGTACATAAAGTGCACTAATATTAAATGAAACTTGGTGACCTTTTAACCTGTGTGTTTTTCCGTGGCCATCACGCAGATCAAGGTATGCAGCACTGCAAGCACCCCTGAAGGTTCCCTTGTGTCTATGCCTACTCAAAGCTCCCTTCCCAAAGGAGTCACTGCTGTTTGGTCTTCTATCACCATACATTTGTTTTGCCTGCTCTTGAATTTCAAATAAACACAAACTGTAATATGTGCTCTTCTATGCCTGGCTTAACGTGTTCAATATAATGTTTGTGAGACACATCCATTTTGTTGTGCCTATTAGTAGTTCATTTATTATTGCTTTTATATTATATATACAGTATAGTATTCCAGTGTATGGATATAGCATAATATATTTCTTCATTCTTTTGTTCATAGTAATCTGGGGAGCTTGTAGTTTGGGGCTATTTTCAATTCAAATGCTGTATTTAGTCTTGTCTGGGTGTTTTGGTAGACACAAGTGCTCATTTCTTTTATGTATTTACACAGGTGTGGAAGAGCTGGGTTGGATGGTGGGTATGCATTTGGCTTTAGAAGACACTGCTAAGTGAATTCTTATTTTTGGTCCTCTTCTCCTGTTTACATCTCTAAGTTCGGGCTCAGAGTATGAGTTTATGGTCTCAGGCACGTATAGGTCAGGGATGGGAAAGAGGAAGAGAATTTGATAGAGGAAGAAAGGGGTGAAGAGGTGGGGTAATGTTAAAGGAAGATAGTGAGTGTTAAAATCTTAAATGAGGTAATATTAAGGGATGAAAGTGGAGAGAATGACCTGGAGACAGTATAATTATGAGTTGGGAACACAAGTTTTCAAGCTGGATTCAAATTCCAGCTCTGCCCTTTACTAGTTATTTAACTTCAGGAAACTTACTTCACCTCTGAGGCACATTTTTCTCACCTGTGAAATGGAACTAATAATAAGAACTTGGACCATAGGGAGACTGTGAGCGGTATATGAAGCATTGCCTAAAAGTCACAGCTGACATATATTTATTGAGAGTTTCCTATGTGCTTGTCACTGTACTAATGTAATGATTTAATTTAATCTTTACAACAAGCCTATGAGTTATATACTCTTATTTTTCCAATTTTACCAATTAGGAAGCTAAAGCCCTGAGAGGTTCAGGAACATGCCTCCAAGGTCCCACAGCTGGTGAGTAAGGAGAGTGAGAACTCTTGATAGGGTGACACCAATGCATTGATTGCGGACTGTAGGAGTCAGAGTGACATGAAAGAGGATGTCCTTGCTTGGAGACGTGAACAAGTGGAGAACTGTTGTCCATTCCGGCAGATAAATTACCAACAAGTGATTCATCCAGACTTTTCTGGAGTAATCCAAGAAGGAACATTGACTGTTGGAATGAAGAAAAAAGGAAGTTGGCAAGTCTTGTCCCATGATATTTCGCCTCATCTCCAGGGCAAGGTTTTGAGTTCTTTCCCAGCATTCACCAGAAAACTTTGTATAGAGGTGATGCTGAATAACCCAGGGCCCTGCTCATCCCAACTTCCGCCTTAAGTCCTGCAGCCAGCTCCTTCTGAAGTCTGATCCTGAGCCTGGTCCCGGGTAAAAGTGCCTTTCTTGTTCCTTCCCCTTCACCTCACTCTGTCTGCCATGTTTGGGGGTGTACTGGTCTCACACCACCCTTTTTGGCTGCTGACTGCTTTGCCCCCTAAGATCTAGTACTTGTCTCCTGGGAAGTACCCAGGATTCCATAATTATTTCTCTTTTCTCTTTCCCCTCAGCAGTTCCCCAATTCTCTTCTTTCAGTGTTGTTTTCCTGGATGGCTCTACTGCAGTCACGTAATCCCAGTACTGGAGCAAGTCAAACGATTCATAGCTGCATAAAGAAAAAGTTAACCCATTCTCCTTTCCCCCTCCAATGTCAATGCTCCCTCAGTCCCACCCCAGGCATCCAGTGTCACCAGGCTGACTCTCTCTTCACTTCGATAGGAAGATAAAAAAGCATAAAAACCATAACCTGACCTTTATTTCATTAAAATAACACCCCCCTTTTTTTTGAAAACGGCAGTTTCATTATGCACACAGTCCTATTTTCCCTGTCTCTCCCCATCTCCCCTCTTTCCTGACTCCCTTCCACCCGCCTTCACACTTGTCTTCCCTGCTTGTTCTTACTCTCTCTTTCTGATTCCCTTCCTTTTTCCCTCCTCCCTTCTCTCATCCCTGGCTCATTTCAGTGAGTTGCTACTTTGGTACAGTCATTTTGCTGGGGCCATGGGATGTAAAGATGCATTAGGATACTGCCCCTCTTCCCTAGGAGATCAAGGTCTTGTGGGGAGGTCAGATATGAATAGCTAATTGCTGCAAAGTTTTTCTTTAGCATTTGGACAGTCCTCATTCATTTAGAATGAAACTGAAGGGTCATTGGAGGCCCAGGCCTGCTACTCTAATATTAAATTGATCTTGGGTCCTGGAAATTAAAAAAAAAAAATGTATCCCAGTGCTCGGGTGGCCTATTACATTAAGTTCAGTCTCTCCCCATCCCGTGTTTATTTACCGGTCATTCCAGACATTCGTCAACATTATAGGCTCCTGTCTATGGAAGAAATAAATGCTCAGTATCCTTGGTAGAGTAAATAGCTCCTTCTAAGAGGAATTGCATTGAATGAAAAATGGCTTTCCCAGCCTCAGAAACAACTTGATGCCTTGTAAGGGTAGCACTCAATGGCTCAATCTATGAAGCCAGGTCCAGACTACAATGCAGATTTCATTTTCTGGGTCACAGACTGGGGAAGAGGTATCGAACACTTACTTCCTGCTAG
>NW_017731522.1:1090874-1160895 GCF_001890085.2 Hipposideros armiger | reverse complement strand
AGCTCCAGGAAATAATTAGATGCTCCAGGGAATTGTGCCCACAGATTTCCAGTGGCATTCAGAGGAGGAAAGCCTGGGTGTCAGTGGGCACCCTCCCAGAGGTGTATGCTGAGCATAGCGGGTGTGGGAGACCCCGTGACTGACGTACAGATTTTCTGAGACATTTCCCCAGCACGCTGAGACTCTGCCCCCAAGGTTAAGTGGTGGAGTGATTAAGGGCCTTGTCTTCAGAATCTAACCACCTTTTGAATCTGAGCTCTACTATTCAAGTTTGGTGTGTTCCTTCACTTCTTTGAGATTTGCTTTCTTCCTCTATAAAATGGGGGTATTGATATTTGCCTCAAAAGGTGGTTGTAATGCTGATGTAAGGATTGTTGACAGTGTTTAGTCATGGTCTGACATGGGTTGACAGGGTCTGACATGTTGTCACAACAGTGATCGTTATTATCTGTTCTCATCTGCAGGATCATTTGAGGTTTTACTCACTGGCAAGATGGCTGAGATAACGATTAGTCTCACAAGGGCGCCTGAGCTGAGGCCAGGTGAGAGGCTCGTGGTCAGGAGGCACTGGCACTGTTCACTTCCGCTTCCCAACACAGGGCCAACTTCCCTGAACAGCATATGGAACAGGAGAACTCATGGGGATTTTTCTCAGCAGGGGGATGTGTAAACAAATGACAGGGCAGGGAGGAGTGGCTTGTGGATTCCTGAGAGATCAGCAGTTACAAGGAGTCACCCCTGGGACTGCCATCTGTTCCTATCCTCCCCTTGACTGGCCACATCCCTGGTCTCCAATCCAGAGTGGAATTCAGAAAATATAAGGAAAAGGCAGAGGTCCTTAGAGCTGGGGTAAGGGGCCATCTGACAGGGAGCCTGCTTTCTGTGCAGACACCCTTTGAGATTGGATGGGTCTGGGCTGGTGATAAAGGCCTTCATGGAATTAACTCATTAGGATTCATTCCATGATTGATTCATATATTCAGAAAATGCTGCTGCCAGCAGTATGCCAGCTACCATGCCAGGGGTCGGGCGAACACACTAGTGGAAGCACAGGCCCTGCCCTCAGGCTGCTCCTGGCCATTAGTTAAGGGGTGGGCTGTGGAGCTGTGGTTGGATGATGATAAGCACTGAGTGCTTACCTACTTTGGGCCAGGTAACTCTCTAAGCAATTTGTATGGATTAAGTCATTTAAACATCACAGCCACCTGTGAGATAGGTATTGGTATTATCTCCAGTTTACAGATGGGGCAACTAAGCCCGAGAGCGGTGAAGTAACTCACACAAGGGCACACCCATATACCCGGGGTGCCCCAAAATTGTATACAAGTGGACACTTTGGTCAACGTTGCTCAAGCAGTAGTTCTCCATAATCAGAAGTGTCTGGATGCTGATGGTAACCACTTTGAGCACCTCTTGTAATTGCAGAAGTCAAATGTGACTTGTATTCATCTTTTGTTATCAGTATATATTGAGTATTACAATTTTAATAGCTTTTTAAAATGCATATACATTTTTTTTTGCACCCTCTGTGGTAATGGGCACTTAAAATGTCGGGAGATTCCCCAGACTTTGGGGCTTTCAACTTCTCTTTAAGATGATCTGAAGAGGATGGACATGGTTGGGCTCTCTCCGTGCCAGGCCACAGCCAGTGGCTGTCCTCCTGCTGATTGCCCACATTCTCCACTATTCTGTGGCAGGGACGGGCACAGAGCCCCTTTGTTCCTTTCATTGTTCACCTTCTGTCCGTGGTGAACTGACTTAAGCTGGGGAATTCAGATGCAAAGTGCTATGTTCCCGATCCTGATATGCAGCTAGCTACGCAGTGTCTGGGGTGGCTGGTCTAGCCACGAGGCACGTGCCGTGGGCCCACCTTCTCGCTGTGGCTGGTGGACAGCCCACACTTTCCCACCACAGCTGCTGTTCTGTAGTTGGTAAGCGAAGCAGGGAAGCAGGCCAACGTCTCCACCTGCTCACAGAGGTTGTCCATTTCATCCGTTACTTGGGGAAGGAAGAACCTGGAATCTTCTGAATGGGGTCATGATCACCCCACACAGATACTTTTAACTTTGTCTGGAAAAGTGCGTTGTTGACATTTTGGTATATATCCTTCCAGAGGGTGTGTGTGTGTGTGTGTGTGTGTGTGTGTGTGTGCGCGCGCGCGTAATATTTTTCTTTCACAAAATAAGATTATGTGGAACATGTTATTATGTAACCTAATTTTTTTCAATTAGAAGTATATTATTTTTTTCATGTCAGTATTCTGTTGCATGTCCATTCCTTGGTTCTTTCACTAACCTATTTAAAAATAAAAAAGGAAATCTTTTTTCCACCATCATTTATTTAATATTAGTGGGAGAGACAGACAGTAATCAAATAATCATGCTAACTCACACCAGCTGTGAAGGAAAGTTGCTCTGAGTGTGTAGCAGAGGACACTTGCATCCTGAGAAGGTGGCAGGCACTTCAGCTGGGATCTGAGGAATAAGATGTGGATTTCAAATTGGGATGGAAAACAGGAGCCTATATTCATTTTATAGTATTATATTCCTTGTGGCTATGTCATGATTTTTGTAACACGTTGTTTTGGGGGCATCTCCCCCCACCCCCGCCCCCCAGCCTTACCGAGGTGTAATTGACAATAGGAACATTTAGATTCTTATTGATTTTTCAACCATTTTGATGGATGGATTGGAGGCTTTGAGCTCCTGGTCTGCCAGTGGAGTGAATTTGCCTAGATTTACCAATATTCTCATCTGACTCTCATGTTCAGTGATCCCGATTTGCACATCTCAGACTGGGTCATAGACAAAGGTAATTGACCTATTAAGGAATTGCACCAAGGAAGTGGCCTTGCTTTTTGGGATGTTGAGGCCAAATAGACACACCTGTGTGTACTACCTAATGGTAGCTAGCATATGCCCTATTCCTTCACACATCTATTAATTTACTCATGCAATATTTACCACGTCCCTAGTCATGCCAGCTAGTGTGTTAAAGGTTGAGAATGTGAGGTTGAAGAGCTCTTAGCCTCTGTCCTCCAGAAGCAGATAGTAGATGTGAAAGCACAGAGAAAATTCATTATACAGTACTCTAAGTAGTGCTCCTATAATAAAGGGGTGAACATAGTCTGTTCTGTCCACTCTGGGAGCCAGAGGACATAGCAGCCAGCCCCACAGGCTTCGTAGAGGAGGTGGTGATTGAACCGATCCTTAAGGCTGATCAACTTTTGTCAAATATTAAGGGATTTGGGGACTTCTGATAGAAGGAACTCTAAGAGCAAAGATTTCAGTGACTGAGGAGGCCTGATGATGCCTGATACTTATGGAAAGGATTGGGTACATGGCTGGCTTCTTGGTGGGAAATGGGCTTGGAGAGTAGTTAGGGCTGGATTAGGAGAGACCTTGAATGCCACGCTAGGCAGTTGGATTTTATTTTGCATGTAGTGAGAGAATGATTCTATCAGATTGATTATTTTAGGATAATGTTAGATGCTGTAACAGGTAAACTTCAGAACCTCTGTGACTTTACATCATAGAAATTAATTTATTCTTCACACAATGTCCAAAGCGGGTGTTTCTGATTGGCAGGGGGCTGTCCTCCAAGTGGTGGTGATTCAGGGCCCCGGCTCTTCCTTTTGTTTATATGTATATTATTTTGGCTCTACCATCTTCAGTGTGTGGCTTCTATGTCACTATGCACATCTGAAAGAAGCTGGTGAAAGAAGAAAGAACACACAGTATCAGGAAATATTTTGTAAGCCAGTTCTGGAAATGGTCTCCTACCACCTCTGTGCACATTTCATTGGCCAGAACTCAGTCATATGCCTTCACCAAGCTGCACGGGCCGCTGGGAATCTAGGTGGTGTTGCATGGGATGAAGAGGAATAGAGTGTCAGATCTTGGTACCTTGCTGTCTTTGACAAGTTAGTTGTGGTGGTATTGATATTGAAAATGATCTGGAGGAGGGGAAGCACGGAGCTGGGGAGGGGAGTGGGAAGGGCTTATTGTGAAGGCTTGAGTAAGAGGGGCTAACATTTCTCGAGTACTCCCCGTATGGCAGGAGCTGTTAAGCACTTTATAAGCATCAAGCATCAACCCTATGAGATAGATGCTGCAGTGTCTCCATTTTACAGGAAGAAAACCTGAGCCTAGGGGTAATTGGCTGAGAACTGGACGAACCAGGATTCAGACGCAGGCTGGTTTTAGCCTGGCACCTGAGCTCTTAACCACTACTGATTGCCGCTTGCTAGCTAGCCATCCTGTCTCTCTGGGGATGCAGAAGGGAAGAGAAGGTGAACAAAAGAACCATGTCTGAAATGAGGTGACAGCGCCTCATTAGATATGAGGAAAAGAGGAATCAAAGATGAACAAGGTGTCGTGCTTGGGAGCCTGGTGGTGCCAGTTGGAGAGACAGGGCACATTCTGTGACTTTGTGCAGAAAGCCTTACCGGTTATCCCAGACCAGCCATGTCACAGTGACTGCCCTGGTTTAGCACATGGACTGCTCACACCTGTTAACATCGTGGCAAGTTGCTTTATAAGGGTTTTCATTGGTTGTTAAAGGAAAGTTAGCTGCATGTCTCAGGTGGACAGTGGAGGCACAGTCCCTGTGATTCAGCCATCGAGTCATTGTGTGAATGTCTTTGGAGTCATTGTGTGAATGTCTTTGTCCTCTCTGCAAGCTCCCAATCACCTGAAGGCCAGGTCAAACTGCCCCTCACTCGGAAACTTCCCCTAACTTCTTGGGCAGATGTGGTTTCCCTCGTTTCTGTTCATGCTGTGTAGTGAACTCTCTTTCTTTATTTATAATGACCTATTCTGGGGTCGGTCTCCCCATTAAGGATATTAACATCCCCAGTTTCTGGGGTTTACACGAATATACAAAAGGGGGTATAATTTTTGTGGAGATGAGTTGTTTTGTCATTTTTTCCTCTGAATGTACAAAACTGGGTTTGCAAATACAAAGTGTTTAGGGGCCAGGGAGGTGATGCAAGAGAGACACCGGCCTGGCTGAGCCAGAACCGGTCAGAATCGGTGAGGTGGCAGTGGGACAAGAGAGGCCACACCTGTTCTAAGAAACTGGTAGCTCAATTTATAAAAAAACCCATTGCGTTGGCAAACAGAATACTTACAAGGGCTGCGTTCAGCCCCCAAGTTTCCACTCTGTGACCTCTGATAAGAAATATAGCTCATGGAAAAATCTTTGAAAATCAGGAGCAGCATGAAGAGGATATAGGCAGGTACCCCGTCTTCCCCCAACTGAAAACCCAGAATGAGGAGAGCTTGTTTTCTGTCGCTCTTAAGTCTGCGGGTGGGATGCTAGCCCCATGGTCACATAACTAGCTGTGCCTGACTCTCACCTCAGAAATGCTGCGGAAATAAGGACCTTCATTAAAGGACAACCTGTGCCCCTCTGATCTGAATTCTGCCTGTTACTTTGGAAGTAATGAGAAAGTGAGGGGAAAGTAATGATTACTGTTTGTTACTTTGAAGTTGCTCAAACAGTATATTTGTCATGTCAAACCCAGTTTAAACCTATGAAGGACAGACAGGCCCCTTCTCAAAGCAGCTGACTTCATGGAAGAAGAGAGAAAATTAGCCTCCACACATACATCCTGCTTTTCTCCCCCGAGCATACCCATTAATGGCATCAGCTGCCTTAGGGAGGGCAAGCTTCTGACACCCTCCTAGCGGGCCCTTCCCGGCCGCACCTGGCTGAGGATGCCATCACCATGGCAAGTCCCTACAGCTCCTGTTAGAGATGTGCCCAGAGATCCCTGTGGCCTCCCCTGAGGGCTTCTTCTTTTGAGTTAGTGTGAGAGAGGGAAAGCATGGGGCCCACAGAGGCAGATACACCAGCATTCTCCCTGCCCAGCTCTGTGACTTCCGGCTCCTCTGCGCTCCATTGTTTAACTCCATTTGGAAAGATGGCTGTCAGTACACTAAACTACAGTTCTGGTATAGGGACTGCATACAATCACATGTTTAAAGCACACAGTACAATAGCTGGCAAATAGCAGGCATTCAACCCATAATTGTTCCCTCTTCTTCTTACCCTTTCCTGCCCACGGTGCGAATTTCTTGCTGTGTAAGTTTAAGGGCTCCAGTTGCATCTGTGGTAGAAGCAGAGAAACTTGGTGTTAGCTCATTCAGAAGCAAAGACTAATTAACTCTGAAATAATATGAGTCAATGAGAAAATAGGATTTGGTTTATTACTATTTCAATTTAGACAAGGTTGGAGATTATATATTTGCATAGAATAATTCTTGAAAATTGCAGTGTTGTTTCACCCCATGTTATCACAGATTGAGGAGTTTCTTGCAGAGATGAGAAGAGCAGGCCCTTGGTGGTTTTAAAAAGTAAAGGTTTAGGGTCACAGTGTTAGCATCCTCCCCCTTTCCTCTTTTCCAAAGACAGAGATAGTCACAATTATCCCCCATGAAGAGATAAGAGCAGAGTTAAAGGTAAAGGAGTTTTTGATTCCTGCTAGGAAGAAGCAGTGATTTAGTTATCTCTTATTAGAACTTTGAAAATCTTGATTGTCATTTATTCAAAATTTTGAATAGCATTACCTAGCCAAGCAGAGTCACAAATCTACAAAATTAAAAATTAGTTGAAAGCATCACAGACCCATTGTCTCTGTAGTGACTGACTTGTATCAGAGATGTGAGGCAGGGCATTTTTCCTAATCACACTGTTTAGCTCAGTAAATTATAACATCACATCTGATTATGTCAACATGGAACAATGAATTCTTTCTGAAGTCATCTGGAAGCTTTTGTTTGTCATGAATTTTTGTTCCGTGGTAGTAATCACATATTGGCTTAGGCCATTGTTAAAATATTGTACTTGTTATCATCATTTTAGAATTTACACTGTTGAAAACACTAGGCTTTCATGAATATTTAATCACCAAAATGCATGTAGCTAGGGTAATTTGTTCCCTCCCTCCTTCCTTTTCTATCTCCTTTGAAATGCCTAAGGGATGTTTTCAATATTTCCCTTCTGAAAAGAACCCAATCCAGGTAAAGCAGCACCTAAGTGTATCTGTCCCATCTATGTGGGTGGCAGACTATAGCACCACCTACCTAGATTCCTAGTGCATAGCAGTTTTCTAGATCTCAAGTTTATGCCTTTTTAGGTTTGTAGGGGAAGAAAAATAATTTTCCCTGTACCCTTCTAGGTTCTTGGCTGAGACCCCTCTCCCCCCACCCGTAAGAAAAGACAGATTGAAGGGAGAAAAACAAGTTTAATACTTTGAAATACATGGGTGATACCCAGGAAGACATCCTGAAATGGCCCAAGCCATCACCTTAAATGCCATCTCCAGCTAAAGACAAAAGAAACATGCTGAGGTGGGGAAGGCCACTTATGAGAGGTGACCAGGAAAAACACAGTAATCAAGGTTCTTCAGATTTAAGTCCAGCCTTCTCCACTGATAAGAAGGTCTAGAGTTTTAGTCATCCTCTTCTTCCTGGTAGAGAGAGGGAGACGACCTGACAAATGGAGACTTTCCTTATAAATGTAAACGTCCCTTACAAAAGGGTAACTTTTACTCAGTTTTTAGAGCTTCTTGTATGTCTGCCATTTCTTGTACCCAGTTCAAGATAATCCCATGCCAAAGAGGTATATTTTAGGGTGGCATATGCTGTTCCCCTTTAGGTTCTTCCTGAGGGAGATATTGGACAAAAGAGCTAAAATCCACGGCCATGCTGACCAACTTCCTACAATATGGTCCATCAAATAATCCTGCTGGGAAGTTAGAGCCGCTCTGCTCTGGACTGTGTGACCAGGCAGGACTCTCTACTTGTGTTTCCTCCCATGTGAATTGGGGGCGGTGACCTCTGCTTTAGGCGGAGTCATGTGAGGATTAACAGGTGTAAATTAGAAAACAGCTATGAAAGTGTTCGATTTGCAAACAATCTTAGGGTGATAATTGCAGAATTCCATCAATTTTTAAGTTGTTAAGTGTGAAAAATAGGACGTATCTGAAAGCATAGATTACTTGGCACCATTTTTGTGTTTTGATAGTTCATCAAAACTAAAATCTAAAACAGTTTTAGATGCCATGCAGTGTTCTTGCTTCCTCTCTCCAGGAAACTGCTTGCCAGTCCCCAGAAAGACGAGCTCTATTTCCTGTTCTGAATGCTGCTGACCATGACCCTGTGAACAGAGGCCAGCTCCCATGGAGAAATAAGGGCTGCCTTTCTACCAGGTGTACCTGGTGTGTGTGCAGTGGCTGTGCGCCCGGTTAAGCCCCATTACCTCCGTTTCGGCTCGCCGATTCCTGTCAAGTGAACAGTGCAGTCAGGTTATACTGGTTTTCATGTGAGTTCTGTGTTTTTGGTTGACTAGTTGACAGTTTTTAATACGTCACTTGCTTTCAAGAAAAGGAAGTCTGGCCCTGTGGGCCATTTGAGTTCCCCTTCCGTTAGGCATCCTGCAAATTTGAGCATGTCCTGAAACTCCCCAGTTCCTTCAGGCTGCAGGCTGCCATGAGGAGAACCGTCCCAGCTTTGCTCCCTGCTCTGTTCCCCAGGCATCAATATAGTGGGAACAAGTTGACCTTTAAAAACGTGCGATTGACATGAAAGTTTAGCACATGACATCCTCACTTATTCATCCGAAATATGTCAGAACGGAGGGGAGCAAAGCCTTGTTTGTGTTCTCTTAGACTCCTTGTTTTTTACAGTACTGCAGCATTTGTGTCATCTGATGTGAAAGTGACCTTGTCACTCTCCTTGCAGGGAGGTGTGGGAAGGGAACAGCATCAGGCATCATGCAGCTCGGACTAAATTAGGTTGGGCACCAGAGTTCATTGACTCAGTCATCTGGTAGACACTTTATTAAGTAGGAGGACCTTCAGTGTTTGTCACCTTCTGCCATTCATTTTTAACTTCTACCTGGGAAGGCATGTTACGAGGTTGGGGGAGGTGGGATCGGAGAAGCTCAGCACAGGAGTAATAGGAATAGAAAGTTACGAGCGTACAGGGGGTTGTGGAGGTAGGACCTGTATCCCGTTCCTGTGGGGTCTCCATTCTCCTTGCTCTAACTTCTCTTCCCCCCAGCCTGGGGGCTACTTCTTACACGTGCTACCTAGACCTGCACTGTCCAGTGTGGTAGCCATTAGCCGCATGTGGTTATTTAAATTGAAATATCAGTTAGTGAAAATGAAATACAATTAAAAAACCCTCAGTCTCTCAGTTGCAACAGCCGTATTTCAAATGCTCTTTAGCCACATGTGGCTACCATAAAGGATAACGCAGATCTAAAATATCTTTGTCATCAAAGGGAGTTCCGTTATATTGCACTGTAGACAGTAAGCTCTGGAAAAGCAAGGGGCGCGTGCGCATGTGCATGTGTGTGTGTTTGTGTTCACCATGAAGTCTTCAGTGCTGACTCATGGGTGTCTGGCCCGTGAGAAGCCCCCCAGTGACCATGTGTGGCATGAGCGAGTGAAGGAATGAGCGAGTGTATATACATGAATAAATGAATGAAGGGTGTTAACTCGACCTGTGCGTGGGATAGCACTCACCTGCTTTTCCTTCCCAGACTGATGTACCAGTGGGGTTCTGGCTTTCCAGGCTTGGTTCCTGTAAGTTTACATGTGTATCTGTGTCCTTCTGACTTCATTTATTTGACTACGTTTCCTCCCAGTTCTTTAGTGCAGTTAATCTCTTGCCTGCAGACCTCACGGCAGACACTTCACAAGCCATTTTTCCCTCTGTGGACTCACACACGTTCCTACCCCTGTTGACATCTTTTATCGAGCACCTCCTGTATGCTGGCTAGGGTGGTAAGTGCTTCGGGTAGACAATTCAGTGCAATCCTTGCATTCCTCCTAGGAGGCAGGTACTGCCAGAGGCCCCAGTGAAAAGCTGAGACCTGCCTGGTTAACAAGTTCCTCCAAGCGAGCCAGCTCCCTAGAGCGTGGCAGAGCCAGTGGTCACATCCTTATCTAAGATTGCAGAGCCACTAGGCTGAACTCTGTGCCCTCATTACTTCACATGTGTATTAATATTCTGATTGATTTTAGGAATACCTACAGCTCTGTGTCAGTTAGGGATTATACTGGAATGATAATGCTAAGACTCTAAAATAGTAGCCTAAGCAAGGTTGACTTTTCTCCCAGAAAATGAAAAGTCCTGAGCAATGTGGTCCAGAGTGTAACGTGCATAATAGTTTGCTTTCTTTTCTGCCATCCTTAGGTCAGGCTCTTGTCCCCACCTCACGAAGCTCCTGGATCGAGTTCAAGGCAGGAAGAAACAAGAAGTGGGATAAGCTCAAATGATAGTTGTCTGTCCTCTTTTAAGGAACTTCTCTGGAAGTTCCACCCAACAGCTGTACTGACATCTCACTGGTTAGTCCTCACTGCAAGGGAGGCAGGGACATCTAGTCTTTTAGCTGGTCACATTGCCTTCCGTGAAATAAGGCTTTCGTCCACAGCACTGAGAGAAGATGGAGTACTGGGTAGCACCTTGCAGCCTGTCACAACCTCATGTTTATATTTTCGTTTTAGAGGTTATGAACTCACAGCCTCATGGATTTAGGCAGGTTTCGCTTGATCAGCCCAGATTTAACTATTAATTTTTATCCTTCAAGTCTGGCATACCTTCTATTACCAGAACGCCACTGTTTTTTTTCTTTTTTCCCTCCCCAGAGCCTGACAGAGCCTGCAGGCACCGGCCCAAAGAAATGCATGAGCAGGAGTTTGCAGTATAGAGAGAAAAAAATAGTTTAATATTGAATTGGCCAATACGGAGGCGGGAAGCTAATGTCCAAACCCGACTCTTCAGTGGTGTTGAGGTTATAGAATATATAGGGCAAAAATCCCAAGGCTCCGTGGCTTAGTGGGTTCGGAGTTGAGTTGGGAGCTGAACTATTTTTGTCCGGGGCATTTCTACGGTTCTTGATTCCAAGACCATTTTCTCCCAGGAAGGTTTTCTCTTTGGTGGTAGGTACAAAATGCATCAATCAAAGCATTTTAATACAAGTTAATAAAATATGGTCTTGTGTAGAAAGAGACTGCTTTTATTTCTTTCTCATCCAGCTGCCCTTTTTGGACACGACTGAGTTTTATTTATTTTCCCAGACGTTCATCCTGTTTCTCTAATATTAAGTTCATCAGGGAGGATAATGGACAGATGAAGCAAGGGTAATGAATCATTTCTTCAGGTTTTGAGGACAGTCCTGAGGTCTGTTCTGCTGTCCCTCTGTCTGGTCTCATGGGACGTAGCCAGGGGGCCATTCCACCTTAGGACTCGGGAGCTGAAACATAACTTGGTTCAAAATGTACCTTCAGCTGCCGGAGGTCTGGACCCTGTGACTATTGGTCAGGTCTGTGCTACCGTCTTCTGCCTCAGAGGGGGGGTGGGGCTGATTATTGGGGGGAAGGGCTATTTCTCTGAGGGGTATATACATAGAGAGAGGGATATGATTTCTAGAACTAGGATTTAAAACTAAATTTAATCAAAGTTATAAGGACCCTGTTTTTTCTCCAGCTGCAGTCGGTACCATCTGCTCTTGGGTGACTCCCGGCAGAAGTACCAGATTATGTTACCTTCCTTATCCTGTAGACATTTGGTCCCCAGCCCCTAATCAGAGGATTCTGATCATACCTCTGAGGTGCCCACTTCTCCCTGGCTGTGAGCTTTGTAGTGTGGACCCTGGAGGTGTGTGGTGACTGTGGGTCGTGGCAGGACCACAAATCCCAGAGACCCAGCAACCCATTCATTTAGTAGGCAAAGACTAGCTTTGTTTTTAGTAGCTTTGTGTTTAGGTGTATGCCTGATTTGTAAAACCCACTTGACTAAGCACCCTCGGGTAGGATGTTTTATGCAAATTCCCCCAAGCTGGACTTTCTGGATTGGTGTTTGTAAGACTAGCTTTGAGTTTTTCTATGAATATATTTGCAAGTTACTTATTGTTTAGAAAGGGTGGTTCTTCTAAATCTGGTCTTTGAAATCACTTTTATTTGTCTGGTGGGCTCTTTATTTAAGTTATATGGAAATTATGATTGTGGCATGAGAATTCCTGAACTTTTTGAGAGTACAGAGATAGATGCATATCATTCATTCAAAAATTAGATGTTTTATATGTCCAAAAGCACTAAGTTACTGGGATTGCAAAATTTTTGTGTAAAAAGAGAAAATGTTGCTTTTTTTTGTTGTTTCTTTTTTTCTGCCTGCTTAAACACTCTCTCTCTCTCTCTCTCTCTATCTCTCTCTCTCTCTCTCTCACACACACACACACACACACACATACACACACACACTAAAGGTTAGAATTTTCACACATCCGAACTATTTTTGTCAGGGGCATTTTGGAGGGTTCTTGATCCCAAGACCATTTTCTCCTAGGAAGGGTTCCACTTTAGTGTTAGATGCAAAATACATCAATCAAAGCATTTTAATACAATTTAATGAAATACGGTCTTGTGTAGACAGAGACTGCTTTTGTTTTCTTGTCATCCAGCTGCCCTTTTTGCACACATCTGAGGTTTATTTATCGATCCAGAAATTCATCCTATGTTTCTCTAATATTAAGTTGATGGGGGAGGACAATGTGAGTAAAGCAGAGAAATAAATAAGGTTTTGATACACCAGAGCTTCCAGCAGCTGAGAAAAGTGTCATGTGTGTTTTATACTTTTGATAGTGAGGTATTTGAGGGATGTAACTTGTGTTCAAAATTTTATGAGCACAGGATATGCCTAGAAGGGTGAGCTAAGATCTTGACCCTGCCAGGAACTGACTTATCAATGTCTTCAACATGCATTTGTGAAACTATTCCTATCATGCAAGCAAGGTAATGCTGACAGTTTCCACTGAGCTGTTCAGGCGGCATCCGTGTTAGGTTGGGCCATCTAGGGATGGTAATAAATCTCAAAAGATTCCTTTTTTTTTTTAAAGATTTTTTTTTTTAATTGGGGACTTGGGGGAGGGGAACAGCGCTGGGGAATTGGGGAAGGGGAACAGACAAGTTGCTGTTCTTTTGTTCTTCAGTCTAATTGTGGAGGGCGCCGCTTCACTGGCCCATGTTGGTATTATGATCATTGCGCTTTTCCAGGCTGAGGCAGTTGGTCGCCGGCTATTGCACAGCCACTCATGGTAGCTCACGGCAGCCCAGGTCCAGGTTGAGCTGTTGTTCACCATCTTAGCTGTAGATGGCGCAGTGTCACTGGCCCATGTGGGAACTGAACCAGCGACCCTGCTGCTCAGAGGTCGCGCTCTCAAGCCAACTCTTAATCAACTGAGCCACTCGGCCAACCCAAAAGGTTTCTTTTTGAATCTTGCGTTATAGACCATCAAAGGATGTTGGTGGTGTGTCTCAGAGTAGCAACCACAAATATTTTCTAATATTTTGCCAATTACTTAAAATGTGTATGTCAGACATGTCATCTAACATTTTTTTATGGTAATGGATGTGTGTATATACACACATCTGGTGTTTGTTTATTTTTTACCTGTTAGAATTTCGCATTTGATCCACCATCCTAACTAAACACAGTTAGGGACAGTGGTAAAACTTCAAATTTGTTTGCTCATTGTCCTCGTCTTCCCTTTCTGGGCAGGCTCGAATCTGAGTCTGACTCCGGCCAGGGAGTCCATCCGGGCATCATGCTATATCACCTCATGGAAGCCACCAGAGGAATAACCTTGGCCAGGATTTCTTCCGTATGCTAGGGACAAAAAAGAAGGCAGAAGCGGCAACATTGATCCTTGAACACTTGGTGTTTCGGCTGGTGCTAATCACACCAGGTGGAGGGATGGCAGGCTTACCTTGGGCTGTTGAGCCCTCCTCCTCTAACTCAACGTATTCTCTTGTATTCCTACTTAAAAGCCTTTCCCATATCATCTTAGCTTTTGGCCTTGCGGGGGGCAAAAAGTAATTTTCCTCTCACCTTTCTAAATTCTTCTGGCTGGGTTAATCATCATAGTAACATAAAACAGATTAACAGGAGGAAATGTCCACAATTTATCGTGGATATACATGTGGGGTGCCATCAGAATATGAGACCTGACACATCATTGAGCAATTGGGGTTTATATGCACGTCTGCAGCTCAGGAGAAAGGGTGCAGGATGGGGAGGGGTGTTGTGGTCTGGGACTTCAAAAGGCAGGAAGGCAATTCTCAGGGACATGGAGACACAAAGGTTTGGTAAATAAATGTCTGCTGGGCCATCTTTAATGATGGGACACAGAGAAAACAACAAATGGGCCTTGCTAGAGTCCTCCTTGCCTGTCACATGTTTATGTTACACTATAGTTGTCTGTGGTGATAGCTCCCTGCCTGGCACAGGTCCTCTATCTAAATTTCTTTAGACAGGGGAAAGGTTAAAGGTTCTTTCTGAGTCTTTTGTTTCCTAAAAATAACCAGCTCAATATCCCAAGAGGCATATTTTGGGGTGGCAAAACTTTGGTCCCGTTTTTTATTAAACATTGCTTGATATTACAGAGTATAAACATTTGATGCCTGCCAATATAATACATTTTAGAAAATATTCCTAAACCTCAGATAGTACTGGACACACTATATATTGGGTCGTTGGGAAAGTCATGACATATTTTTCTATGTTTTCAATGCAAAAATGCGTCATGACTTTCCAGACGACCATACATATGTTTTCTTTCTATACATACATTCCTATGATAAAGTTTAATTTATAAATTAGGCACAGTAGAAGATTAACACCAATAATAAAGTAGAATATTTGCAACAATATACTGTAATAAAAGTTATGAGATATGGTCTGTCTCTCCAAATATATTACTGTATTGTACTCACCTTTTCACTTAAAAGAAGCACTTTATGGCTTTTCCTTGTCATATCCGAATTGCCAGCATCACTATTCTTTTTTTTTTAAAGATTTTATTGGGGAATTGGGGGGATGGGAACAGTGCTGGGGAACTGGGGGGAAGGGGAACAGACAAGTTGCTGTCATTTTTGTTCTTCAATCTAGTTGTGGAGGATGTTGCTTCACTGGCCCAAGTTGGCACCGTCATTGCGCTTTTCCCTGGTGAGGCAGATCAGTCGCCGGCTTCTGGACGGCCGTTCACGCTGGCTGCTGGCTACACACGGTAGCCCATGGCAACCCACTGCCAAAGGGGCTGCAGCATACGCCGTCGCTGTCGACTCACGGCAGCCCAGCTCCAGGTTGAGCTGTTGTTCAGCATCTTAGCTGTAGAGGGCAGTGTCACTGGCCCTCATATGTGGGATCCGAACCAGGGCCCTCTGGCGTCCCAAGCCAGTTCTTAACCATCGCGCCACTAGGCCGGCCCCAGCATCACTATTCTTGCCCTTTGGGGCTGTTATGAAGTAAAATATGAGTTACTTGAACACAAGCACTGTGAAACCACGACAGTTTCTCTGATAACCTAGATGGCTACTAAGTGACCAGCGGGTGGGGCGGCCAACGGGTGGGGAGTTTAAACAGTGTGCAGAGTAGTGTTTAAACAGTGTGTAGACAGCATGGAGATGCTGGACAAGGGATGGTTAGCATCTGGATGGGATGTCTGAGATTTCATCACACTCCTCAGAACGGCACACAATTTAAAACTGACGAATTGTTTATTTCTGGAATTTTTCATCTAATATTTGTGGATCATGGTTGGCTTTAGGTAACTGAAACTGTGGAAAATGAAACTGCGGATAAGGAAAGATTACTGTCTGTATAACTGAGTCTAACAGGTTTTCCCCAACTTCAGTTTGCAGGTGTATATTCCATCACTACTACCCATCAAAATCCAAATAGAGGAATGACAGCGTATCCATAAGGCACTGAGAGGGAAAACATAAGATGATAAAGAGCTTTGTAAATAGAATAGAATCACTTTCATACAGCCCCTATTAATATGCAAAGCCCTTCCACATACATTTTCTTCTTGAGAGTGTCACCCATCCTCACATGGGTATTAGCTATATCCCTGGCTTAGAGATTCAGCCACTCATTTAGTAAAACACCATAGAGTGAGCATCTGCTCTGTGTCAGGCATAGCCCCAGGTCCCTGGCACACAATAGTGAAGAAAGCTAAGTCCCTGCCTTCTAGTGGGGAGTATTTTAAAAGAATGGAAACATGACTGAGACCTAGAGAGTTTGAATGACTGGTCTAAGGTCATGTGGCAAGTTAGGGATGCAGTGAACATCATGCCCTAGGGGCTTCTATGCCTGTGGCTTTTCTTCTGTAGTCTTGCATAGCAATCTTTTCTACCCATGGCCCCTGTAAAAACAGAGGCCAAAAAGCCCAACAGAACTTTGACTGCTTGAGTTTTTTGCTAAAAGTTTGCCTATAATTTATATTCTATTACATATTTTTATTTTAATGTAAAACCCTTTGAAATGATGTAATGTATCTTACACTGCAGGAAGATGTGTCTTGCTTATTTTATGCTTGAAGGCTGTCTTTGCAATGAGGTTGACCAACCATCCTGGTTGGTCCTGGGTTGAGGGTGCTCCTGGGATGTGGACTTGCTTAAAACTGAGACAGCCCTGGACAGTCTGGTTTGCCTGGGACTGAGTGGTTTCCCAGGTTTGCAGGGCTTTCATTGCTAAAACTGGGCAAGTCCCAGGCAAACTGGGATTGGTTGATCATCCTAGACTGCATACTAGAAGTGGGGTGTGTGTGTGTGTGTGTGTGTGTGTGTGTGTGTGTGTGTCTACATTTGCCATAATTGAGAGCAAGACAAAATACTGGTTCAGAATCTTAGAACATTTCCCCAGTAGTTGATTTAAATTAGCATTGTTCTTATAAAGAAACAGGGTATCTAAATTAGTTTGGTGATTCACTTCTAATATCAGTTGTTTGGTAGAAATCTAGGATATGGCCATCAATCATAATATAGCATAATTGATATTTAATTTTAGGTGCATATTCATGCTTTGTAACAAACTAAAGTAACTTATTTATCTGCGTTGCAGAGAAATTCTCTAGTTTGCAGTTGAATCCCAAGAGGGAGATCTGGTTTCCTTGGAGTTAAATTTTTATAGTTCCCAAACATCGACATCAAATCTTCAGTGGAACCTGGAAAGAAGGAAAAGAGAAATGTTTATTGATTTATATTTTACTTCAGTTAAATTCTTTCTCTATTAGGATTGAAAAAAATATATATACCTCCAGTGTACCCCTGGAGTACTAACCATGTTGTACCTGTCCAGGAGAAATGCTTGTTCCTTACCAAAAAGAAAAAAAGGAAAAAGAGAAAAAGTCATTCATTGAATAGTTACAGACATCTCAATAGCATTATTGCATTTATTCTTTACAATCCGCTTAGAAGTGAAAAGATGGCTCTGGATGATCTTGAACCTGCAGCTACGTGCTTGGACTGTAAGTGACACACCTCACTTTTGCACACAGAACTAATCACACAGCCCCACCCACCTATCAAAGTGTCACCCTTCTGTGCCCCCATGGACAGAGCGCCAGAAGTATTTGGTGAGCTGCATTGATGTCTCCATTTGAAGATGGGGAACCTGAGGCTAAGAAAGTCTAAGTTCAGCTTGCAGCCGGCAGGGTTCCCACTCTGGACTCTTTGGGTCCAGCATCCCAGCTTTTAACTACTAAGCTGCACTGCTGCCAATCTTCCCCACCCACCCAGCCTCCCCACCACAGATGATTTCCCTCTCTTAATAAATTACAAGGTCAGTTTCTTCCCTTCAGTAAAACTATTGAAGGAAAACAAACAAAAACGAAAATTGGATACAACATAAATTTGGTATCTCTGCCAAAAAAAGTAGCCATTTTCTTTGTGTAAACTGTGCCTTAAATTATTTTCAATTCATTTTTATTAAAGATGGCTCTCTGGAAGTGTTGTATTATGCTAGCTGAGCAATATTTGGGCCCATGTGGTAAGGAATAAATGTACATAAGTGCTGAAGTGGCTCTCCAGTCCATAGGACATAAGTCTAACCATCTTAATTAAGATTTTCCAAAACCAATACGGGCACAAAACATCCTAGGTCACTTTGCTTCGCTCAGCTCACCTCTTTACTGCTCCCGTGTGTTTCCTATTTGGTTTTCTTTTACTTGGAATTTCATTTAGGATTACACACAGTTCCCATATTCACCACACTTCCAATAACCCAGAGACACGTGGTAGGACACAGTGGATTTCTTCTGACTTTTTTCTGCTTGCTGATGCTGGCTATAAATTTGACATGTGTCTGTCCTATCCTTTGGGTAATTCTTACACTCTTGTTATCTCTTTTGTGCTTTTACAGGGGAAACACATTTAGTATGTCAGAGCTACCCAAGGTCAAGCGAACTTTTAAACAAATCAGTACCTGTTGTGTGTCCAGTACAACTGTACCTGACTTATTAGGATTGCCAGCAAAGGAGAATTTTAGCATAACTGCCATTTGTTAACAGGGTTTAAAATTTCCTTAGAACTCTTGCATTTTCATGCAGATATGTTAGGATTAATGCGCTTCCTCATGGCCACGAAGGTGAAGCAAGTCTTAGCATAGTAGTCAAGACTATGGGAACAGACAACACTACATTCAAATCGGCTACTTACTATTTCTTACTATAATAGTTCCCGGACAGGTTCCGAATTCAGACTGAGTCTGAGTTCTTATGTGTAAAATGGTGAAGAGTTGAGTACCCAGGGGAGCTGCATCATAAGAAACACTTTTGTAATATATGAAATCACTTTCCATCCTTAGTCCGAGTGAATGAATGATGTGGGGGTTTCCCCATGCTGGGTAAGTTCAGGACTGTTCAACTGTGCTGGGTGTGAGTCTTAGGGATTTTGATCTCATATATTTTGATATAACTTCTATATTTAAGAGAATGCTATAGAGATGAGAATATCTCCATATAGATAAAAACTAAATTTGTTCTACATTTTAGTTAGAATTACATGAATAAATTCTAAATGAAAGATTGTCTGCTTTCTTACATAAGGTCAGTTTCTTTGATCTGCGAGGCTATCTTTCAGATCTTAATGTTTTGGCTCGAGGCGACTTGGATTTTAGAAGAAAAAAGAACCACCAGGTGGTGCCAGCCATTTTCTGATCCAGAGAGAAGAAATAGAAACCCAGTTAAGTAATTTCCATCCGGGATACCCTTAACAATTTGGGATTTCTTACGGCCTTCCGCCATCTGCCTCAGCGTTAATGTTATTAAGTACATTGAGATTCTTGAGCTTTAAATCCTCATGTCAAAGACTGTCTCTGATTTGCGATTTGTCATGCTACACTCTTTTAGCTTATAGGATTTTTGTAGTTATAAAGAAAAAAATTGCCCATAGTGATCAGCTGTTGCTTTTTGAACAGCCATTTCATTATGTGGCAGTGTTTAAGTAAGTACCTACCCTCAGGGTAGTAAAATTTTGGTTCGGGAAATAATTGTCTTAAAATCAGTATAAACAAATATGCTTGGTTTTTAGTAAGCTTGCTGCTCCTCTGTAATCTGCAAGGAGAACAAGTCATTTTCTTCCTTTGGAAAAAAAAAGTGCCAGAGGGGGAAACCACCAGATAGATAATTATATTCCTCAATTCATACTCCCTTCACAAATATGTATTAAATGCGTCCTCAGGGAGGCAGTGTGGTACAATGGCTGGGACCTTCGGCCCTGCAGTCAGGCTGCTTGGATTTGAATCCTAGCTCCACCATTTCCTAGCTGCCCTGAATAAACATGCTTAACCTCTCAGGCCTGCAGTTATCCCATCTGTTGTGGGGATAACAGAACATATTCATGGTGGTTATGAAGCCAAAAGCATGACACACGTATTTTTACAGAATAAGTGCTCAAAACATATTGGTGACCATGACTGTGGGCATTTGAAGCTGGTTGCTACTTAGGACTCATGTAAGGGCCCTCATGGCGCTGGAGGCCTCGTCCTAGATCCTCTGCCTGCCATGCCATTGGTGGCAGAGCATCATTTAGCTCTAACAACCTAGAAGATCCAGACTGTGACCCCCATTTTACAAATGAGGAAACGTTGCTTAGAGGACTTACCAAGGTCTCTCAAAGGCCAAGCTGCACCCAGTGTTTCAGCCTTGCTCTAGATTTGCCGTGTTGTAGAGTCCAGGGTGAAATTTCCCTTTCCACCTGTTAGTCTTTTGAGGCCACATTATATCATGGTTTACATCCCAGAATGACACTTATTTTCAGACAGCCTTTAGTCAACTGTAGTGATCCTAGTGAGCATCTTGAAAATAATACCGTTTATAACCACTGCCTCCTGTACATGTGAGGATGGGGTTGGGGGGTGCTGCATTTAGAACTAGCTGCCCAACCTCCCACTCCTTTACTCTGTGGGTGTGCCCACACACCACGTCCATTTCCGCGGGGTTTCAACTGGCCAAATGCAGTGCTAAGGGTGGCATTGTTACTACTGGTTTGTAGCTCTGATTCCCAGGTTAATGAAAGGGAGAATGAAGTTGTTTTAGCCTGGCCGTCTACCTACATTTCATCTTTGATCTAGAGAAGAAGGACAAAAGGATAGGGCAGGCTTTGCAGGTTAATTTGTTTGCTCTGACCATAGTAAAATATTGGTGGCAATCCGAATGACATCGGAAGCAAAACAGCAAAGCTTACCTTTTGTCAAAGATTGTGAAACTTATAAAATTGAGGTGGTTCTTCTGGCACTGCCTGTAGTTTGGAAGAGAGAAGGAGGAGGCAGATTTGCCTGGACTAGGTGCGGGTGAAGTGCTGAGCTGCCACGTGACAGTGAAGTTAAAGCATCAGGTTCTTCAGCCTGGTGGTGCAAAGGCAAGGCGAGAACTGCAATCTGCAGCTGAGAGTGATGGGATGGAAGCATGTGCACATGTCGGGACTCTGTTAGAAACTTAAACTGGTTAACTTAAGATCCGACGCATTGGATGATGGTAGCAGTACCAAATAGGTGACATTTGTTGAGTGCCTACTCTATGCCAGACATTGTGCCAGCATTAAACATAAATTATCTTATGTAATCCAATGAGGTATGTCTTATTATCCCTATTTTACAGATAAAGATGGTGAATCTCAGCAAGGTTAATTGACACGTATAGTAAGTGCTGGAGTCAGAAATCAAGTTCAAAGTTACTCTAAGGCTCGTCATCTTAACTACTGCACTATATGTTCCCAAGGATTTTACTGGCAGAAGAAAGAAAGGAAGGAAGGGAGGGAGGGAGGGAGGGAGGAAGGAAGGAAGGAGTCGAGCAAATTTATACATGGCCACATATTATGCAATGCTGATGTCTCCCTAACCTTGAAATCTGAAGTGAGATAGACTCATGGCCCCCTGGCATGTCCTTTAAAGGAAGATTGGTAAATGATAATCAGTGTCACTTCATTCAAAACTTGGTTTTCTTGCTTTTAGAATGGGTTCTGCTCTGCATTGGAAAACACACTATAAAATAAGATCCAAGACCCGTGTTAATTGGGTTTTCTGTTTTCTTTTTTCTTTTTAAAGATTTTATTGGGGGGTTGGGGGAGGGGAACAGCGTTGGGGAATCAGGGAAGGGGAACAGACAAGTTGCTATCCTTTTTGTTCTTCAGTCTAGTTTTGGAGGACGTTGCCTCACTGGCCCATGTTGGTATTATCATTGCGTTCTTCCCAGGTGAGGCAGATCGGTCGCTGGCGATTGGATGGACGCTCATGGCGGCTCTTGGCAGCTCACACCGGTTGCCAGCCACTCACACTGCCTGCCAGCTACTTACAGTAGCTCATGGCAGCCCACTGCAGCCCCACTGCAGCCTACGCCATCGCCGGCGACTCACAACAGACCAACTCCAGGTTGAGCTGTTGTTCACCATCTTAGTTGTAGAGGGTGCAGTGTCACTGGCCCTCATGTGGGATCCGAACCGTGATCCTGCTGCTCAGAGCCAGCACTCCCAAGCCAGCTCTTCACCAACGTGCCACACGGCCGGCCCGGGTTTTCACTTACTTTTCAAGCCGCACTTTGAGAACTGCTGCTCTGGACCTCTGTTTCCCAAAGTGTGTCACTCATACTAGTTTGGTATGATCTTAATAGGAGATACTTGTGTGTGTGGAGAGTGTATTAAAGTTAAGCCGAGCCCCTTTGCAGGATTCTCAGAGCTTTCAATGTGCTAAGAAACGTTTGTGTTCTCCAAGAAGAGCGCAGAGCTTGTCAAAATATTTTTGACCCTGAAACTGTCTTTTGTAGAGCTCTTCTGAGACAGGTGTTGGAAACATGGAGAATTTGAGCCTTACTTTCTCTTACTTCCATTGTGTTTTGATTGCTTCAATGTGAAAAACATTCCACACAACTATGTTGTGGTGATGTCTTATTTCTTCTACATCAGCAGCCAATGAGGAGAGCTGGAGTGAAAGGGTCTTCTGGAAACAGAGGCTCTTTGGAAATGAGTGAGTTAAATGACAGTCGAGTCAAATTCTTATTTTGGCTATAGAGGTCTCTAGCTGGGAAGGTATATTAGTTATATACTGCTGGATAACAAAGTACCCCAAATTTATCAGCCTACAACAGCAGATGTTTTGTATTGCATCGTTTCTGTGGGTCATTCATCCGGGCATGGCTTAACTTGGTACCTTGGGTTCAAAGTTACTGAGGAGATTGCAGTCTAACTGTCAGCTGGGGCTCCAGTCTCATCGGAGGCTTGACTTGGTCTTGGTTCTTTCCAGTCAGTCTCATGGGTGGCAAGCCTTGGTCTCTCACCACATGGACCTCTCCACACAATGGCCGCATAACATGGCACCTGACTTCCCCCAAGAAGAAGAAGGATTGGGAGAGAGTGAGAGAGAGAACCTAGGGCAGAAGAGACAGTCTTCTTCTAACCTTACCCCAGAAATGAAAAGAGGGATGGCATTTTCTTGGTAGAGGAGATATGTTTCAGTTTTCATTTGTGGCGAGGAGATAGAACAGTTTAACAAAAAAAGGCTACTATCTCCCGTTGTGAGTATCATATTGAGTTGTCGGAAAAGTCATGACGTATTTTTTCTGTTTTGCGTTGCAAAAATGCTTCATGACTTTTCTGACAACCCAATATTTTATGGCCCATGAATAAGCAGAGAAAAGTAAGGCACATATTGAAATCAATCAGGAAGAGTTACTTGGTCAGCATGATTTTGCTCTGGGGAACCCTGTGGGCTGTGAAGCTTGCTGGAAGGAAGGAAGGAATTACAGAGAAGCATTTTGCTGTAGTCCAAATATTTCTTTTAGCAGGAAACAATATTAGGTTAAAACTACACATTTGTATAATTCAAGGGAGATAGAACTAAAAATAAAAAAGAGGGGAAAACAGGTGTGAATTTGTTTACTTGATTAAATAACCTTTTCTTCTTCCTCCATCCCTTACTAGAGTATAAATTGTGGTGTTACAAAAAGGTGGTATTGTTTATTTGCCATCTCTTAAGACACCCTGGAGGGAAAGCGCAAACTTCTTCCTGCTCTGTAGGAAACAGCTCCATAATTCAGGACTGATGTTTGCGAAGTGGTAATAAAATTTGATTGAGGTGAAACACTTCTGTGGGGGAGGTCTGGAGCAGGAAGTGGAAAGTTGGAATGATAAAAATGCTCACACTGATATTTAAATATTTAGTTATTTAAATCTTTCATTACTGGGATTGGCTTCCCTAGTGTCTGTATTATCAAACTAGATAATCATCCTGTTTTTGAAATGAACCCCTGATGTCCCCCAGGCTGTTTGCATTGGCTCATTTCAGTCCAATAGTCATATGGATCATTTGTTTCCCAAATGCGAGGAACCCCCCCTCCCCCTCCCCCCCTGGGTATATTTTGTATTATGTAGAGAAACATTTGATGGTCACAGCTGATAGTGGCGGTGGGAGGTGCTATCGGTAGGAGCCAGGGATGCTGCGAATGTCCTACAGTACACAGCTAAGCCAACGCCGTAAAGAATTATTCAGCTCAAAATGTCAATAGTAGTTGGAGTTTGAGAAATCCTAGAAAGCACGAGATTTGGGGTTATGCCTTCAAGGAGCCAGAAAATAATATCAGACAGGATGTGATAGGTGAGCAAAGCAGACGAAGGTAGATTAGAATGCTGACAGAAACCCTCCTGCAAATTGAAAGGAGAAAGAAGTATAGCATAAGACAAAGAAAATGGCAAATTTGAATTAGCTGGTTCTTTACATTCATGCGTGGATTTTATACCGCGGGTAAAATGCTCACTGGTACCAGGCAGCGGGAGCTCGGCTGGAGCTTGCTGGAGTTTGGCTGTATCACGGGTGAGCAGCTGGTTGCGGTGGCTGCGTATTTATACAAGCACAGGACCAAGCCACCTACTGGTCGCGGTGCTCCTTTGTGGTGAGCTGGAGGGATAGATGTGGTGGTGTTGTGACATTGCAGGTTGTTGGAGGATGTAACTTGGAGAAGCCCAGGAGCCCTGTCGTACCTCTGAGAGGTGGTGGTATTTTTCCTCCTCTTTCTGTTTCAACATTGTGCTCTGTCAACTGCAGCTCATATTGACCTGAGGGGCTGTTCAGCCAGCTACCGCAGAGACGACAGACAGGGCCCAGCATGGAGGTGGCAGGGCCAGGGTGACACACATCTGCCTTGGAAACTGCATTTTGCCTGGGATTATTTCCAGCAGGATGTGGCGCCAACGTCCCACCTGTGTCACCATGGAGCTGAGACATCAGAGAGCTTCATGAGGAAATAATCTGTTGCTGTCTTTGTTCTGAACTGCCTTATCTTTGTCTTTTACGTCTCCATCCCTGTCCCTAAGCCAGTGGTCCTCAACCTCTGTGTTTTAGAGAGCCTTTAAGAAGCTAGCAAAACTGCAGGCGCATTACCCTCTGCATGCAAAATTAGATTAGTTTCTTTGTTGCTGTTCAGCCTGTCACTAAGTAGAGCTGTTTACTCTCCTGATGGTAGCCTCTGGTGTATTCATGAAGCAAAGGTTCCAGATTGTCCAATGAAAACATCATCTTTCTTGACTTCGTTATGTGTGCTGTATCTTTTACCTCTTACTCGGGACTAGGTTTTGTCTCACTTCTGTACCGGGTCCAACAACCTCCTCCAGGCAGCACTGAGCTGGCAGACCACAGCCATCTGTACCTGAGATAATGTGAGTGACATGGCAGAAGCCATCAAACTGCAGTGTCCTGATACTGGGTCCTCAGCTGGAGCAGGCTGCCCCAGCTGTTTGCAGTGATGGGAACTGCAGCTCTGTGTTCATCTTTTCGCCATGATACCAGTTGCACAATTAAAGCAGGAATAAACAAGAAGCTTCATGTAACCTACAGGGCTGTTGAACAGAAAGGCCTGCATCCTGGTTTCAAGCACAGGACGGGAGAGGCAATACATGGTGCAGTGGGTGATTAAATTGTACCTACAAATCATTAAATCTGACAAATAATGGACTATAAGTACTTAGTGTAAAATAAGAATGTTCTTATTTACATTTAAATAGTTTAGAATTCTTAAATTTCACTCTAAAAATGTAATATTAATGCAAATATTCTTTGACAATGGAAGTAAATACACCAGAGATTAATTTCTTATACACAGTTATCTATTTTCAAATATTGGCTTACCATGAATGGCTTTTATCATATTTATGAGCTCTGTTTGTTAAAGTAGCAAGAATCGGAAAGTCAGCAAATTCAGATTCATGGAATTAGAAAATGCATTGGCTTTGGGTTGAAAGTGAATCTTTTCTAAAGTTGCTTGATATGAATTAACTTGCTGGTACGTTTGTCATTGCTATTAAGAGGCCCTTCTGACACTTTTTCTGCCAGACACATCTGACCCAGTGAATTTTTTAATATCCTTATGATATAATTGTAGTCTCTTGTTTCCTTGATGTGAGTAAAGTAATTATACAGTAACTAGCACATAATAAGCCCCTGGATAAAAATAAATAAATATTGTACCAAAGAGATACACTCAAAAATACTATAGAAATATCAAAATGGAATTCAAAACAATGTTCAAGTAACCCACAGGAAGACAGGAAAAGGAAAAGAGAAAAAACAGAAAATAAAAAATAAAATTAGAGACTTGACCCTAACACATCAGTAATTTCAATAAATGCAAATGGTCTAAGTATATAGATCAATTTAAAGACAGAGACTGGCAGGGTGGGCTGAAAACAGGACCTAACGTTATGCTGTCTTCAAGAAACTTGCTTCAAATAAAGTGACACAGGCAGGATCAATGGAAAAGGATGGAAAAAAGGTACATCATGGAAACAATTAAAAGAAAGCAAAGGTGGCTGTATTAATATCAGATAAAATAGACTTCAGAGCAAATAAAACATCCAGAGACAGAGAGGGACATTTTATAATGATGAAACAGCCATTTCATGAAGTTGACATAGCAATACTAAATGTCTATGCACCAAACAAGAGAGCTGCAAACAATGTGATGCAAAAACTCAGATGAAAAGAGAAATAGACAAATCCACAATTATAGTTGAAGAGTTCAACATCCCACTTTCAACAATTGATAGAAAAACTAGAGAGAAGATTTCAAAGGTATTGAAGAACTTAACACCATCAACCATCAGGTTTTATAGAACACGTCACACAACAAAAGTAGAATACACATTCTTCTCAAGCACTCACAGATCATATACCCGGATAGAATATCCTGAGCCATAAAGCAAGCCTCACTAAATTTAAAAGAATTGCGTCATACAGAATATGTTTTCCAGTCACAGTGTAATCAAAGTAGAAATCAGTAAGAGAAAAATAGCTCTAGCTATTTGGGCTTCCTGTATAGTTTCTTGACTAGAGTAAGCCTATTCACATTATTTGTAGTTTCTGTCTAGAATGTTCTTCCCTCAGGTATTTTCCTGGCTTATTCATTCTGAGCTCTAAGTTTAATACCATCTCAGAAACTTCTGTAATTACCCTATCTAAAGTAACCTCTGCAGAGCCCCCTCTCGCTACCATCTTCCTGTCTTCACTCCCCCAACTTTTGTTTACATTGTCATTTTCTTCTCAGCACTTATTAGTATCTGAAGTTACCTTTTTTGTTTATTTACTTATTTATCAGCCATATTATGCACAAGAATATTAGCTCCAGAAAAGTAGGAATTACATGTGATGCACAGTATCCTCAGCCCCTGGGGCAGGAGGTGCTGAGTGAGAATTTGTTGAATGGACAGTGGGTTTCTATGACCCAGGTAGCCATCTATAGTAGTTATCTGAAGATTTTCTCACTGCCACAGAAAACCACTGGGGATCATCTTGGGAAAGTTAGTTAATAAGCTCTCTCTTGCATGCAAATGAAACAAGGAGAACTAGCCTCTCTCTTTAGCTAACCTTTAGTTTCATGTATGTGTTTACCCAGCTAAGGAAACTCTTATGGGAGCTTGGATTGAAATAGGTTGAATATGCTCAAAAGCATTCAGAAGCCTGCAAACTTAACTTGTGGGAAAAAGGCATGTAGTTCCCTAAACTTGGTTGTAATAATGAAATAAAAATCCAAACCAGTGAATTTTAAATTCACTGGAATTTAAAAATGAATATTCTTAATTTGTATGGCATAGCAAAGGCTTGCAAATAGGTGATTGATTAACAATAGTGGTTACCCTATTAAATAGATGTTTGAACATATAAATGCACATCGAGTGAAAGGCCATCCTGAGAGTTTTTAGTTTTTCTGTTTTGAGTTGGGGTAGTCCATACACTGTTGGGTAAGTTGGAGAGGTCATAAAGCGTGGGGGTTGGAAGTGTAACAGATCTAAGTTCCAGTTCTTGCTCTGTGACTGATTTTCTTGCTGGGAGATTTGGAAAAGTCATGTACCCTACCAAGCACTAGTTATCTCACCCAGAAAGAGGGGAATGATAAAAGCAGCACAGTAGAGTTTCTGTGAGCGTTTTAACAACAACAAAAATAATGCATGTTTAACCTGTTCGCTTGACATAATCATATCCTGAGGACGCTGGGGGTAGGGATCAAGCGTCCCCCACAGTGAATAATAATCAGACTCGAAAACTCAACACTATTCCTAATGGTGTGCCAGTTCCATCAAAGTGGATAGAGACCCTGGTGGTTACATTTCAGGCAGGTGCTTCACCTGGTTGATAGTCTTTGCAGTAAATATTGAGACTCTCTTGTGTCTTTGGGTGAAGCCAAGATGTGGAGGTGCAGACCTCATCAGGAAGCTCTGACCTTCTGGGAAAGGTGGCCCGAAAAATGAACAGCTCCAAACCACAGGGAAATTGCCAGAACAGATGTCCTGAGCTGGCTGCTTTGTGGCAGAGAGGGCAGCCCCTAGCTTCACCCAGGAGTCTCGGAGGATGAGTGACTATTGACCTGATGAAGGTGGAGTGATTAGGTAGAGTCTACTTGCAAAGCAGACAGGCATGGAAGCTCTCCTACTCAGAGTGGTAGCAGTTTAGCTATGAAGAATTGCCGGTATGCTTTTTATTGTTTTGTGACTTCCCCATCCCTAGCAGTTTCGTTTTCTATGTGTTTAGTTTTATACTAGATTCTAAAAGCACACTGAAATTCTCACTGTTGTTTTGAAGATTCTTTCCTCCCCTGGCATAATTTTTAGAGGGCTTACTAAATGATAAGACCCGAAGACTATACAGAACCAGCTGCATTTGTAAGTACTGGTTTGGCTGACATCAATTCTGCCAATGAAATGTGGTGGTCAGTGGGTCTGCAGTGTAATTTATACTGATGGCCGAGCAGTTGCTCCCTTTCGAGCCGTGATTAAACATTTGTCTATGGATGCACGAGAGAGGAGCTTTCAGAAGGGGATTTGGTTGGGAACATGAGAGATCAACAGGCACTCTGGTGTGATGACAAGATGTGAAAGACCTCTTGGGCTGGCCAAGAGGCGCGTTTGTTAAGGTTGGCTTGGGACACCAGCTCTGAGCAGCAAGGCCCCGGTTCGGATCCCACAGTGATGCTGCACCCTCTACAGCTAAGATGGTGAACAACAGCTCGATCTGGAGCTGGGCTGCCGAGAGGCGTAGGCTGCAGTGGGGCTGCAGTGGGCTGCTGTAAGCTACCGTGAGTAGTCGGCAGCCAGCGTGAGCTGCAAGAGCCTCCGTGATAGGCCGTGCAGGGCCCGGTGACTGATCTGCCTCACCCGGGAAGAGTGCAATGATAATACCAACATGGGCCAGTGAAGTGACACCCTCCACAACTAGACTGAAAAACAAAAGAACAGCAACTTGTCTGTTCCCCTCCCCCAATTCCCCAATAAAATCTTTAAAAACAAAAAAACCAAAAAACAGACCTTGATACATGACAGTCTGAAGTCTCTCAAGAGAGTCTTGGCACAATCTTAAAAACAAGGCCCCCACAATTAATACCATTCACAGAGCCCAGGAGTGGATGAAATGTGTAAATTAGAAAATGATGGCGTGCTCCTCCCTGTAAACTTGTGTTCCGCTATGTGGTGGCAAATTTCAGATTTCCTGTTTCAATTTTAAATCTGCAGTAAACACTTTAAATACCTGTCACCTTTCCTTTATCTTTAAGTCAATGTAATTCGAAGTGGGCATTTTATCTAAATTCCTATTCATACAAGTAGGTTTTCTCCAGTAGGTGTTTTTCAAATTCTCTCTTGCCAAAATCTTTCTGGAATTTCGTTTTGCTTTGTTTGGGCTTTCCTGCCCAAATCTGAAGACCAGGAATCATTTAGTTTTTTGCTTTTTTTGTTCAAACACTTGGCATTCTTTCTTTGTGGTTGCATGCCAGCTGTCAAGGAGTAGAGGCCAATCTTGAAATCTATTTTATGGAGTAAGTGTTCTATTTTGTGTACTTTGGAAGAAGAATGGTCAAATCCAACAGGGAGCTTGGTTACAATGAGATGCCTGAACTCTATACTTCTTTCCTTCACCCACTCCATTCTTAAAAGTATAAAGGAAATCAAACTCACTAGTTTTGAGTGTTAGTCTGTACTTGTTTTAGTTTCTGTAAACAGTGATGCTACTTAGGTTATAGAACACTTTCTCTCCATTCTGCCCTACTTACTCTTCCTTACAATTAGAAGAGGAAACTTTCAGCAAAGGAGAAGGGGAGGCTAGGGAAGCTACCCTTGCTCAAGGTGGTCCATGAAATGAGGGGAAGGGTTCAGAGCAGTGGGTGCGCTGATTCTAGCTTGGTGTTAGAAGTGAGGAACGTCCTCAGGTTAGGGACACTGCTAGCCCACACAGCAGTCGTGAATGTTCGAATGCAGAATCAGATGCAGACCTGCTCCTCATTTCACAAACGAGGGGGGAAATTACGGAAGTTCAGAGAAGTCCAATTACTCAGTAAAGATGCCCAGCTGATAACTGACAATCTAAATGCCAGGCTAGTGTTTACTTTTTAAAAATACCACATAACCTTCCTAAAACCATCCAGTGCCAACCCCTCTCCAGTTTTACATGCCTGTTTGCTTCAATTTAATACTACAAACCTTTTCAGTTGTTATCACCAGATGTTACAAGTGGAATTCATGGTAAACAATGGAGGTATCGTCATTTCTTTATATTTTACTTACCCATAATATTGAATTGGAAGTGTTGCACCTTGAAAAGCTTTGGACAAGTATTCCAGTGTTTAATCACAGTGTCACATCTGATTATTTTGAATGGGTTGCATAATATAATATTGCTAATCATAAACCATATTAGAAATTGATTGCAAATGTTAGCCAGCCTTGTTGAATTGGTATGGGTAAGGTGTGTGATACAAAGCCTGGCTATGGGAGTCTGGTTGAAGTAATGTCTACTGAGAGAAAATGTGTGTGGTAGCATATTCTCCAAGTACTGGTTATCTGTGATTTAATACTTAGAAAATTAATGGAGTTCATTTTCTTTTTTGAAACTCATTTCATGTTTTCCATGAGAGCTTTCACTGGAGTCATGGTTGAACCAATCATGGGTTGGTAATAAAGTGAACCATGCCAGTAACAGTTACACCCAAAGTTTTTGTTGTTTTTTTTTGATAGTCATTTCTTTCATTCCTTTTACAATATTTTTTCCAGGTGTGGCTTTAGCAGTACATAAATAGCTTCAGGTGGATTTGTGATTATTAAAAAATCAGACTCATCCTTAAGATAAAATTACAAAAACTGCAGTGCCCCAAACAGAGGTCCCCTCTGACACAGTGTGTGCCAAGACACAAATGGTGTATTCAGTCCATGACACTGGTTTTCGTGTTATGGGCCTGAGCAGTGCTGGTGGTCAGAACACAGAAGGATCCTTTGCATCCATATGTGTACCAGGCTTTGTCTGCATCAATAATTATCTCATGTATGTCTGGAGTACAGTATTCCACCTGTAGGTAGATGGTGTTGTGATTAATAAGACACCAATTCATTTCTAATCATTGATGAATGCTGACTAGATTTGGAAGAGTATGTATTTTATCAGTCCACACTTAGTGAAAACACTGCTGTCATGTAGGGGTCCATTGCCGTGCCCCCTACCCCCCTTATAAATGCTCCTTATATTTGAAAAAACTTGGAATTACAGATCAAAGTTAATGACCTTGGCCTTTCAGAGTGGCCTGGGATGATTTAATACCTTTGGTGATAATGTCTCAGAGACTTTGCCCAACACCAATAGCTGTTTTTGCCATTGCAAATGTCGGTCCACAGCAACCCTCTCACTCAAGCGTGTTTATAACAGCATAATACTATGTAACTGGTTCCTTCTGATTTTAGGGTAGAGCCTACTATGTTCTGAATTGGGTTCATCTTCCCTGAGCCTATATATTCATTTTCTATTGCTGCCAGAACAGAAGTCAACAAATTTAGTGGCTTCAGACAATACAAATTTATTTTCTGTTTTTGAAGGTCAGAAGCCTGACATTGGTCTCACTGGGCTAATATCAAGGTGTGAGCAGGGCTGTGTTGCTTTCTGGATGCTCTAGGGGAAGATCTGTTTTCATACTCATTTGGGTTGTTGGCAAAATTCAGTTTGTTGTGATTGTGGTTGTGAGAGCCCATTTCCTTCCTGGCTATTAACTGAGAGCCGTTCTCAGCTTCGAAAGGCAACCCATTTTCTTTAGCTCGTGGCCATCATTCTTTCATCTCTATACCCAGCAACAGCAGGATGAGTTCCTTCTGCTCTTGGAATTGCTCCTCCTCCTGCTGGAAAGGCCCTCAGCTTTTAAGGACTCGTGTGATTAGGCTGGGCCCACCAGATAATCCAGGTTAATCTCCCATTTTAAGGTCCATGCTCTGTATTGTATCTACAAAGCCCTTTTGCAGTGTAAGGGAACATATTCACTGGGGATAGGGACATCTTTTGGGCGCCATTATTCTGTCAACCACAGCCTGTCCACCATTTGACTTTAAAACTTGAAACCATGTTAATTTGCTTAGATTTCTTCCCTTGGAATTTGGAGAGCAGAGAGCATTAATCACTAACCGCACATAATCACTAACCACATAGGACATCAATAGTGCTTACTCCCTTTCTTCTAGTCCTCCATCTTAGTGCTTGAAAAGAGCCATTTAAGGAGATCCAGCCATAGTTTTGAGATACTACTACCCCATAGAGCAAAACAGTGCAGAAACTGGGTCTAACTGGAGAGAAGTGTTTACTTTCATTTTGGCTGGTGAAGTCTTGTCGTAGTTGGATGGGCCCTCTCCCTCCTCCTAGCTCAGCTCCAGAGTTAGCCTGTGACGCTGGTGCTTGCTGTTTACCCAGCCTGGGACTGAATCTGATGAATCAATGGTCCTCCTCTGGCCTATTGAAGAAATCTGTTAAGATATGCTGAGTTAATAGTGAAAATTAGAACTAGATAAGAACTTTCAGCTTATTTGCAGGTAGAAACATTCCAGGCTCAGGTCTCCTTTTAGCTGACTTGAAATCTTTCTTTTCTGTGCTGCCAAGAAAGCAGATGGGCCCTTGTCACTGCAGAATGAAGCTATGTTAATTAATATATTATGAAACCAACTCTAGTTGAACATGCACTTTGTACGAGTGAGTGGTTACTGGTTTGTCTGGAAGGAAGTGCTCAGGGAATTTTTCGGATGGAGTTAAGTCTCACCATTGTAATGGTAGATAGAGAGATGCTGCTTATTTGTATACATAACTCATGTTTTTTTTTAAAGTTGTACTGCAGGCAACTGGAAGGATTTTATGGGAAAATAATTTATATGTTACATAAATGTGAGTAGAACTGTACTTCTGAGTACTGAAATGATTTGGGAGAAAGCTTATCCATCTCTGTAATAATTATCTTAGCAATCATAGCAACTTCCTCCATGCCAAGACTGAGTAGCATGGGAATGAGAAATTTAGTGTGTTTATTTAGAAATTTAGAATGTATGTGAGTAAGCCTTGACATAAAGATGCAACTAACACGTCTGTGTTTGACCCCCTTGATGCCACCATCCTAGGTCAAAGGCATGTTAAAGTTTAGACCAAGGGCTGCTTGGAGGCGGAAGAGTATATAGTTCCTAAGAGAAGGGCCTTTGGGACGGGGTGATTTGACTCTATAATTAACCAACTAGCTCTGTGTGACTTGGGCATTATCTCATTTTTCTGAGTAAGTTCCTGATGATAATACTATCTCCTACAGAGACTTTTGAACATTGAGAGATTATGAAAAATTATAATAATATTGTTGACACTGTGCCTGGCATATAGTGATGTGACCAATAAATGGAAGTACTTTATTTATTTATTTAAGATTTTATTGGGGAATTGGGGGAGGGGAACAGTGTTGGGGAATTGGGGAGGGGGACCAGCCAAGTTGTTCTTCAATCTTCGTTGTGGAGGGCGTCAGTCGCCATCTGGCTTCCCATTGGCAGCTTATGGCCTCTTAAGCTCAAGGTGCTGTGTTCACTCTTAGTTGTGGGTGGGTGTAGCCACCATCCCATGTGGGAGTCGAACCAGTAGCCTTGTTGTTAAGAGCGCATGCTCTATTCACTGAGCCATCTGGGCCGCATCCCAGCTCAAGGTGCCGAGCTCAGTCTTAGTTGCAGGTGGATGTAGCCCACCATCGAACAGGCAATCTTGTTAATACCAGCTGAGCCATCCTGCCACCTGTTGGCAGCTCAGCGACAGCTCAGCTCGGGCGCAGCGTCACTGGCCCATGTGGGAATCAAACCGGAGGCCCTGTTGCTCAGAGCTCGTGCTCTTAAGCCAACTCTTAACCAACTGAGCCATTTGGCCGGCCCTATTTATTTATTTTTTTAAAGAGTTTATTGGAGAATTGGGGGAGGGAACAGCGTTCGGGAATCCGAACGTACTAGTTGCTGTCCTTTTGTTCTTCAGTCTAGTTGTGGAGGACATCGCTTCACTGGCCCATGTTGGTATTGTGATCATTTTGCTCTTCCCGGCTGAGGCAGATCAGTTGCCGGCCATTGGACGGGCCGCTCATGTCAGCTCATGCCGGCTGCTGGCTGTTCACGCTGGCTGCTGGCCACTTATGGTAGCTCACAGTAGCTCACAGCAGCCCACTGCAGCCCCACTGCAACCTACACCTTCGCCGGCAACTAACGGTAGCCCAGCTCCAGGTCGAGCTGTTGTTCACCATCTTAGCTGTAGAGGGCGCAGCATCACTGGCCCATGTGGGATCCGAACCGGTGGCCCTGCTGCTCAAAGCTTGCGCTCCCAAGCCAACTCTTAACCAACAAGCCACTCGGCTGGCCCCATGGAAGTACTTCTTTTCTCATCTCTTTCCCGCTTGCCGTCTACCTCCTAATTCAACATTAACTTTCTAATGTCTGGCAAATCTCTTAGGCTTTTAAATGGTCTTGAATGCTGCTGTTTTGCCCTTGTATCAGGGAGAAGAATGGAACATAGGAAGAGAAAAAGGATAATTAGCCATAGTTAATAGTGAAGATTTAGGTCTATAAACAGCACTGAGTTTCTTGGGACTGTATAAAGAAAAATCCTTATTTTTAACTTTTTTTTGGTAATCAGTACCCCCTGGGGCTATGCCATGCGGTGGCCCTGGAGGTGGCATGCATTTGTACAGCGAATCTCAGGATCATAGAACTATGGGACAACCGTTGAAGCTGGAAAAATATAAATTTAAGATGAATGAACTATTTCTGTCTAACATTGCTGTTGAGAAAATCCTGGATCTCAATTTCTCAAAAACCTATGCAGGCTGAAAATATAAATAGCAACAAAATAAATAATGGCAGTATTGGAATATAGCCCAAAGAATACAATGAAATATCATTGAGTCTATAATGATAACAGTAAATGATGGGATAGATAAATAAATGGGGACGAAGAGACAAATCTTCCTTACAGGTTAATTCCAAATACTATATAGGTTAGTGCTTTCAGTTCCAGAAGAGGGAGCTTCGTTTGCCTCCTCCGAAGAGTGTCATGGACATGGCGACTCACTTTCAAAGATTAGAGCCTGGGGAATGAAAAATAGTGACTTTACACTGGAAAAACCTGGCAGACACAACCTTCATGAAGTGATCAAGGTCAACATCATCGGTGATGAACCCTGTTGACAGTATGAGCCCCTAATGGGATGCGATGAGGGCATCTCATTCTTCGTTATTTTTTCCAAAACTTAACAAAACTTACTAGTTTAATCATGAGAAAAACATCAGACAAACCCAAATTGAGATTCATTTTACAAAACACCTCTCCAGTTTTGACTCTTCAAAACTATTAAAGTCATGAAAAGTAAGGCAAGTCTAAGAAATTTGAACGAGAATAAGCAAATCTTTATTTTAAGTACTTTTTAACCAAGTGATTGATTACCTTGGATTATGGAACATGAACTGCCAAGGAGTATGGAATCTGGACCTCCTTGAGAATAGAAAGCCTTGCTATGGAGTAGGATGCAGTGCGTGGTGTTACAAATTCACATCAGATTAGAGAAAGTCAGGTAATGTGAGATGGAACTGAAGAATGTTGCTAAGGGTATGAATAGGATGGATTAACTTCCCCTTATTTACTTTTAAAACTTTTCTTATTTCTCTCACTAATGTTATTGTTGGTAATATGTTTAAAAGGTGGGAAAACACTCATATTTGAAATGTGAAGTTGGTCATGTGCCTCATCTTCAAAACCTACAGCAAAGAGTTTCTGGGATCAGATTGTTAGAGCATCCTGTTGGCAAAACTGTCGATGTCTCAATATAATACCCTTAGTGTAATTAGAGAGAGAGATAATAAAACCAAACAAAAAAAACCACAGTGGTAGATGTCAGGTTGGTCTGGTCTGAGCTAAGCACAAAATGTACCAAGTCTCAAATGATGTTGACCAGTGTATGTAATAATAGGAAAGGCCAATAAGAAAAATGTTTTTCTCAATTATCTATTAATTTTTTCCCAAAGTTTTATGAGACTGAGTGGTCATACTTAATTAGCCCAGAAGCAGATGAGGCTCTTTTAGGCAAAAACAACTTTTCAAATGTTACACAGAAGTCTGATGTCTAAGCCATTTCAGTACATTTAAAAAATAATACCCCCTTCTACTTCTTACCCTAGTCATGTTCATACATAAGTAGTTCATAATGCTAGCATTGAAATGCCTATACCTATTGCTACTATAATAATATTACTATCTTTTTATTTAAGTTTTGTTGTACTTCCTTATCCATTATGAAATCATAGCTCTTCATTCCAAAAACTTGAATATTCACAAAAGTAAGATGAGGAAACTAGAACTCACTCAAAATCTTACCACTCATTGATAATGTATTTTTACCACTTTGGTATATATTTTTCCAGGTTTCTTTCTGTATGTGTGTTTGTTTGTGTGTGTGTATTACTAAAATGGGATCATACATATAAAATACCTATTTGTGAATATATGTATATAACTTAAAAAATTATATATAATTTTAACTTTAAAATACTGTGGACGTCCTTCCTTGTTGATAGGTATATAATTCTGTATTACCTTTCGAAGTGTTTTAGAAGTCCATTGTATAATTGTGGCATAATTTATTTTTAAAAAATCCCTGTTGGATGGGCGTTTAGCTTTAGTAAGTGTGCTGGTAAGTGTTTAAAAACTGGCTTTCCAGGAAAAAAGAGCCCTGAATTGAGGCACTTGCTCATTTTCACCCACCATGGCTGTTTCCCGCTACCAAAGTGAAATCCCTGGACATGAAGTTGGGAAGAGATGCTACTCTGTGAGCCAGTACAAATCAGCTTTAGCACCCTGCTGCTTAGGTTAAAGTTTTAAACCATTGATTTTCAGGATAGTTCTTTAAGAGAAGTATTGTTTAATGCAGATTCTCAACATGATCAGAGACACTCTCAGCTAGGGTGAAAAAGAATGTGCCTTCCATTGGCCAACATGTTTAAATGATAAGCCGTCGGGTGTTTTTTTTTTTTTACTACTTCTCTTAGGCTTTTCAAAAACTAACCAGCTTTGATTTTCAAAGAAATCTTTTAAAACGTCTTCAACCAATATGCTTTCTAAAAGTGGTTAATGCATTTTCTGTGTCGGTGTGCTTTTTGAAGATGTCACTTCCTTTACTTCATGGACAGCTTACCTTCGGCTGTTAGTGTGTGTATGTTTGTTGGCATGGGGTGGGGATGCAGATCATGCTTCTCCCAGGGAGCAGCTGTAGATGTACAGTGTTCATTTAAACTTAAAATATGTGTTAGTATTTCCATGGGTGTTTTGGTGTCTGGGAGCTAAAGAGGTTAAGATATAAAGAAACATGGCATTTTTCAGCAGGCAGATGTTTCCTATAATTTACTAAGATGTTAAATTATTGATAAACTAGAAGAAAAAACATGGCTTCTAGTAGTATTGCCTTCTTGATGAAAAAACCCTAAGCTCTAAATGCTACATTAGATGTGGAAGGTATTTAGGTGGCCACTTTCAGGAGGAAATGGAGAGCTTTTGTGTCCGTTTCTTTGTTCATGAGCCCATTAATGGTAGAAAGAGGTTGGGTCAGCTAAGAGCAGATTTATTTTTGAAGATAATGAACCTTAGGCAAAATCCTTTTAAGAATCCATTTGGCTTGTACCTCCAGTGTTCGTAAGGTCTTCATCACCATTCATATGTTTTCTAATAGCGCCAAGTGTGGGAATTAACCTTGAACATCTAGAACTGCTGGGCCCCTTGTTTTTTCCCATCCAACCCAGGAGGATGTGTTTATTTACCTCTTGTAGCAAGAGCACAATCAGACGTATTGCTTTGGAACTTGGGAAGAGTTCTTGGACAGCAAGGACTTGGAAAGGAGTCCAGATGTGATGTGCAAACGAGATCTCCTATTTGGGCATCTGCAGCTCTGACAGTTGGTTCCACCACCCCTTCGAGATCCCCCGAGGGCTTAGGGTAAAGGCAGGGCAGGGATTCCCCAAATCATGTCAAGTTCCAAATTTGCAAGGGTGGTGGGTAGTCATGGGTGGCTTGGCCAAATAACTTTTAATCCTCTTTTTATTAAAACAAATTAATTCTTAAAGTTTTCTTAGGGAAAAAATGGTACAATAATCAGTAACTTTTTTATTAGTTTGTACTAGGCATTATGAAAGTCACTTTTTTTAAATTCTAAAAACTTTAGGAAATAAAGTTTTATTTTATTTTATTTTTGTAAAGATTTTATTGGGGAATTGGGGGAGGGGAACAGCATTGGGGAATTGGGGAAGGGAAATAGACAAGTTGCTGTCTTTTTGTTCTTCAGTCTAGCTGTGGAGGATGTTGCTTCACTGGCCCATGTTGGTATTATCATTGCACTCTTCCCTGGTGAGGCAGTCACTTGTCAGCCATTGGACGGCCGCTCTCGGCGGATCACGGCAGCTCACGAAAGCTCATGCCAGCTGCCAGCCAGCCCCACTGCAGCCTACGCCATCGCTGGCGACTCACAGCCCAGCTCCAGGTCGAGCTGTTGTTCATCATCTTAGCTGTAGAGGGCGCAGCGTCAATGGCCCTCATATGTGGGATCTGAACTGGGGCCCTGCTGCTCAAAGCAAGTGCCCCAAGCCAACTCTTAACCAACGCGCCACTTGGCCAGCCTGGAAATGAATTTTTACATGTTCTCCATTTTACCAGTGAAAACACTGAGGTGAGGAGAGTTTAAATAATTCACCTAATGCCCCACCATCTGTAAGTGGTAAACCAGGATTCATACATGGTCCCTTACATTCTAGAGTCCAGGGTGCACTCCTGCCTGTCATATGGTGAAATTGGAGAACGCACTTGCCAGGTTTGTGTCCACCATTAAAATGTAAGCACCAAAAGCACCCTCATTACCTAGATCAGTTCTGGCGTATAGTATAGGCTCAGCAAATGTTCATTGTTTAAAAATTATGTATATCGCTTTGGGTGGGGTTTTTCTCACTTTTGTTTCATTCCCATGATAATGGACACTGTGTACTAAGCTGCCAGCACTGGGGAAGAGGCCCCCTGGAGGCATAACAGAGAGGAGGAGAGTAAAAAGATGTTATTGACAGCAGCAGTGGATACAGGGTGTATGGCAGTAGAAACGGGCTGGAGAAGGTTTTATTTCGCTTTGTGTGGCCCTCCAAATAACTGCCACTACCCCTGGACTAGTGAAATGAAAAAAATGAACTAAATGAATAATATGAACTAGTGGGGATATCTTTTTCTTCATTTAACAAATATTTATTGAGCCCCTTCTTTGTCAGGAGCTGTGCTGGGGACTGGGAACATAACAGAACACGATGGCTAAGACCCCTGCTTTTGTGGAGCCTGTTTTACTTCTTGTCTCCAGCAAATGAAACGGAACATAGAAAGAGCAGATAGAACAGTATAATGAACCCCTCCCTGTCTGCCACTAAGAGCTCTCCTCAGTCTTGTCCTTCATCTTATTTTATTTTGAAGCAATATGTCGACGTTATCTCACTTCATATATATTTCAATATGTGCTTCTAATAGGGAGGGATTTTTTAAAAGTAATTTTAAAAATTAAAGTTAAAAAAATGAACTGTAATACCTTAGTCATTAAATATCCAGTCGATGTTCTAATTACTAATGATCAAACGTCATAAGATATTTGTTCTCTTTCATTGAATAAAGATCTAAATAAGGTCTACATTTTGTGATTGGTCCTATAGCTTTTTTTTTTTTTTTCAATCTGTTAAATTCCTTCTCCATTCACCCTCCTCGCCCAGTCTCCCTCTCTCTGCAGTTTATTTTTGAAGAAACTGGGTTGTTTGTCCTGTAGTTTCCCACGGTGTGGATTAGCTGACCCTATTCCTGCGGTGTCAGTTTACATGCTGTCCGTATTTCAAGTCGGTAGGTGATATAGACACTTGCTATCTTCCTTCTTTGTGTGAATGAGAAATGGAGTGATTTGGTCATGTTGAGATGATCACCTTGAAATGAAAAATGAAATTCTGAAAAAGCACAATTGTCTCAGGGTTTATTAGCTTACCTGAGCCATTGTGTTTACCCTGGAGTGGACCGTTAGGGCTGGAGTCTCCTTGTCGTTATACACCATCAACTCTGTCCTCTGTTGGGTCTTAGCTGCTTGTCTTAAGTTTTGTCCCAGTCTGAATATGCTAAGTCACGGAGACACCAAGAAAGTCCTTTGACTGACTGTTAGTTAATGACTGTATTATGATTATGTTGTTTCTTTTGGTTGGCATTTACTGTAGGTTGTGAATGATTTCCATTTGTTGTGGTGGTAACTATTTGAACTCCATGTTGGAGAATAAAAATCAGGCCTCTTATTGTACACCATCTTTTACCTCTGAGAAGGTTGGTGTGGAGTAAACAGTGGGGAGTGGTACCAACATGGATGTTGCCTATATGGACCTTATGGTCTAGGGGTGGAGGGCACCTGTCATATAAACATACACACTGTGGTCAAAGTACAGGAGCCCTCAGTACCGGAAACAGTGCAGGGGATGACCCAGTCCTGGTGAGTCCACAGGTCTCAGGTCTCCCAGGGGCCCTGTCCATACTTTGCGAACCACTGGTCTAGATTACAGTGTGTGTTTCCTGGAGTTTTGAGATACCTCTGATTCCAAGATTCTAATGCAAAAGCTTAGACTACTTACATTCAATGTGTACATCAAGAGATTATAACCAGCACCCATTTCCCTGTATCCTAGCAAAAACCTCTTCGATTTACATTGAACCACCACTGCCCCTTCCTCTGACTTGACCCCCAGCTCCTGGGGTGGGCATGTGGCACAGACTGGGCAGAGAAACGCATCTCCTTGGCTGTAGTGATTGATCCAGAAGTGGGCGTGTGACCCAGTCAGAAACAATTAGAGCTAGTACTGTGAGTTTTGTTGGTGCGGTAGGAAGAAAGGTACTGTCTCCTTTTTTTTAGACTCGAACCTGAGATAGTGTTGGCCGGGAGCGTCTCGCTCCATGGTGCTGCTACATAGATCCTGAGAATGAAGCCCGCAGAGATGAAAGAAAGACAGTCTTGATGATGCAAACTGTACCTCCTGACTCAAGTTGTGCCATGTTATTATATAACATGTTAGTTATGTTATTTGTATATGATAATGTAGTCCCCGGGGGAGGGGAGGGAGGGAGTGTGACTTGAGTTAGTTTGACTTAGATTTCCTATTTTGGAACCCAGAGAATCCTAACTGATCCAGATGCCTTTGGGGGTCCATGTGTGGGCTTCAGAAATCGCATTCAGGATTTTGTGATTCTAGGAAGGCATGACCCCATAAGCTCCTGAGCTCAAAAGGTTAAGGACCCCTAATGAAGATGTTTCTGAATTAGAGTGGAAGGTATACTCTTGACTTGAAGAGAAGAGATCACTACCCATTCTACCCATCAACCCCTTGACTTGGATGATGACATCACTGATGTAATTGGAGATGGGATGTGATCCTCACAGATTGACTATAAATAACAAGAAAATCCAGGAGAAATCTCAGATGTTGATGAACAGGCTTCTAAAACTGTTCCCGTTTGTGGAATAAGCATCAGGGACTCATCTATGGAGATTTCCCAGAAAATGGTAATTTTATGCAGTGCAAGATGAAAGGTAGAAAAAAAAATTGCTCAGTAAAAAACACTGCCTTCAAGTGTGGTGATTTTTTTTTCTTTTTCCCACTTTGAAATATTTGGTTGTGCAGCAGTAAAGATTTGTTTCTGTTTGGGTGCTGACTGTTGGACATTCTGGTAAATCTGTTTAAAGGTTAATCGACTGATTAATAAATCGCTGGGATGATGCCCAGAGCAGTGCAGCTTCTTGAGCTGTATCCCTGTGCGTGTGAGGTGCATATGCTTAAGGTACATAATTCTGCTCCACAATTTTTGAATGGATACCCTACCTGCTTTTATTCCTCAACTTTGCTTTTTATTGTTGTAATGCTGGAGTGGACTCCACATTGAGGGAACCAACATTGTAAAAAAAAACCAAGTTAACTCCGTTCAGGGATTCTCTAATTCTGACCTGCCGCTATGCAACTGTGTCCATTGATCACCAGGACGACGAATGTGAGGGTGATGGGAAGGAGGCAGAATGCATAAAATTTTGGGCAAGCTAGTTAGTAATTATAAATAACTCAAATCCCACATTCTCTTGTTTGGGAGCAGATACATTGTTAGTAAAGAAAGACAGAAATCTTTTTTGAGTGAATTGGTAAATGGGTATGTTTTCCAGCATGAATTAAGTTGAATCAACGTTACTGATCTTGCGTTGAGCCTGTTAGACTGCATTCTGGGAGACAGCCTGCAGAAATCTCCTGCTTCTGGCGTCTTCCACACTCCAACCTCCTCTCCAAGCTGCCAGAACAACTGTCCTTAAACTCAACTCTGCTCCTACCGTGTTGTCAGATTAAAGGTAAAGACGCCTTAACAGGATGTACAAGACCCTCAGTGGTTCCTCTGCTGGTTCTCTGGCCTCATCTTGAACCCACACTCTCCCTCGAGCTTCCTGAACATTGCCCACTGGTCCATTCAGTGCTGTGCCCACTGCCCAGGTGCTGCACAGGCCATTTCCTGGGCCGGTGATGTGCCTAAATTTCCTCACCCTCTGCTCCTTGGTTGCTTCTGTTGGCCAACTTGGATTCGCACTTTGGATCACATCTTCTGGAAGGCCGTTCCTTACTCCCACATCTGGGCTGGATCCTACACTGTATGATCTGACAGCATCCTGTATTTACTCCCTTTATAGCATTTATCAGCCCTTATTCATCCATAAGTCTATGTATTGTTCCTTCAGACCACAAAACTTACCAAGTTCATTGTCAGATCTCCAACATTTGGTATGGTGCTTGGCAAAGGGACCCTCAATAAATATTTGTTGAAATAAATGTTAGCGATAGATGTACAAACTAACTACAAAATAATGCAGTGAATTCTTTGGTAGAAAAATGTATTAAAAGAAACCATGGAGGATAAATTAACATTTTATAGACCAGGGCTGTGTTTGAATAATATAAAATATTGTTTTAAAAAAATTACTTCAGTTTCGTTGTTTTTTAAATTCGATTTAGAAAAGGAGAGAGAGAGAGAGAGAGAGAGAGAGAGAGAGAGAGAGCGAGCGAGCGAGCAGGAGAGTCTCATAATTTCACTTAGTTGTTCTTTGACTGCAGTTAATGGGTTATGTGTTTTGGCTTTCACTATGTAAACAGAAAGGAACAATCAGGAGATATGGTCTCTTGCATTGGAAATGACTGTTTCAGGCCATTATCACAGTCCAAATTTCTTTTAGGATTTGCTTTTCTCTTTTATTAGACCATTGTATCTTGTTCTAATACATTTGCTATGTCGTTAACTTAAAAACACAGGCAAATGCTTCCTTTTCATTACTGTCATAAAAAAGGTTCTTACCAAGGCCTGAGCAGTAATTGTTACTTAGATGATGCAGAGAAGAACAGGCGCGGTCCTGAAGAGCGGTGTCCTCAAAGCAACCGATGGACTGAGCACATGTGACACACGTTCAGGGTCCTTGACCACCTTCTCTCACTATTTTCTAATAGCTACTCAGTGGTTAACCTGGCTTCATTTTGGAAAATGGGAGGAAGTTCAAGTATATTGTTGAGTTAATAAGAAGTATATCAGTAAGTTTTTTTGGTTTTTATTTCCAGACAATTTCATTTACCAGACAAAACTCTTGTTTGGTTTGAGATAGGTACCATGTCCAGATTTTAGCACGATTGCACTGTAAAGTAAAATAGGACCGCAGATGATATTTTCTTTTTGAAAGTGCCATTTAGAATATAATAAAAATCATTTTAAATTCAGAATATAATAAATCATTTTAAATTATGGAGACATTCTCATATATAGTTAGCTAAGTATAATTTACTGCAAGGCATTTCTAAATTAAATTCAGATATGAAATAAGTCAACATCTGATGTAAAATTCGATAAATCTGAGGCTCTTAAAAAAGCATATCATTTTATGGCAAAATTTAGGGAAATATTCATGTCTCTGGAATTAGTTCACTGACATGTGGTCTTGAGCCCAGATTAGCTTGGCATGCAAAATGTAATACTTGAGAATGCAAAAAATTAAAAAAAGAATAAAAGTGAGATGTATTGGGAATTTTTGTAGACTGTAACTTATATCTGACTCTCATATTCTTCAAGTATGATTAGCGATAATATTCAAGATATTGGATAAATGTATTCATATTTGCTCTATCAAGTTATTAATCTATCGACTATTTAAAACATTAGAGTAGGTACCAAAATAGGAAGATGCACAATTTCTCACATCCTTAATGCACTATCATTATGACATGGTAGGCGTGAAGGCCAGGGCTAACAGTTGGTACTTGCTTTATACAGAGCAAATCAAGAATGGCCCTGAAGAGGGTGTCCTCAAAACATATTTGGCTGAACATGTTTGACATATTTTCAATGGCATTGATCACCTTTTTTCCTATTAGCTACTCAGAGCATCTGAATTGTTACCAAAGGTTCATTTTGGATAATTGGTCCTGTCAGATAACTGATTTGAACAGTAAGAGCTCATCTGCTTTGCCTCTTTGCTTATAGTCAACAGCCCTCCACACCAGTTTCAAACCAAGGAAGCTGAGGCAGATCAATGACCAACACAGTCGCCACTCTTTTCATGAATTCAAAATTCAGTTCCTCTGTCACACTAGCCATTGTAGCTAGTGACTGCCATTTTGAACAGCGCTGAGTATAGAATATTTTCATCACCGAAGGAGATTTTTTCAGACTCTGTTGCTCTAGAGATTTCCAAAACCTCATTTGGTCACTTAGCTTCTTCTATGAACATTTAAGTTCTGTACCAAATTCTTCCACGTGGTGATTTCTAACCTTGCCTCTACATAAAAATCACCAGGGGAGTGTTGAAAAGTTACTGTGCTCAAACCAATTGGAATCAGAATGGTAGAGGGGCTGGGTGTGTGTGGGTCAGGTGTGTGGGTTGGGGGTGAGGCCCAGGCACCAGCATTTAAAAAAAATTCCCTCAGTGATTCCAGTCAGCTGCTAACATTTGGCACTGCCATTCTAGATAATAACATTTTATTTTTTAATGTACAGATCAGTTTCCCTTGAACTTGGTACACTTGTCTTCCTGTGACCAAACTCCTTTAGAACCTGCTTAGAGAAAGAAAGTAGGATATAATGTTAGGGCTCAGCCGTGAGAGTCAAGTGAACCGGTTCTGCCCCTTACTAGCTGAGTGACTTTTAGCCAGTTACTTAAACAATCTGAGCTTTTGGTACTTCAGATGTAAAATGTAGATAATAGTAGTACTTGCCTCAAAACATGTGAAGATTAATTAAGATAAGGTATATAAAACAGGTGTGACAGTCCCTGGCACATTAGCCCTTAATAAATATTAAATAATTTTACAATAAAATATATTTTATCTATAAAATAAAATATTTAAAATATATTAAAATGTATTCCATAATATAATGTTATAGTATAAAATTGTTGCTAACATAATACTACATGATTTGTCTTCATGGATTTTGCCCTCCCTGTCAGGGATGTTTTACATATTCTCCTTACTATATCCAATGGCAAATCAAGGTGGGGATTTAAGCACTGTTGTCAAATGAGTGGGGAGATATTTGGGGGGCAGGAAGGCTTCTAAGTAGTCTGCTGTATTTACCACAAGTTGCCTGCTCTGCTTTCTTTGATAATGTGGTAAAATTGCTAAGCAGGACTGATTTGAATGCTTTTAGCAGGTGTTCTTTCTTGAGAGATGACCGGGCTGGTAGTACCTCCAACCAACCACCCGTTCCTGGCCCTGGCCTGGATTGGCAAGATGATCTTATTTCCAGCCCACTGGGCCCAGGCTTGTCAGACTTCGAAGACAAATTCCTTTCCCGTTCCTGGAATCATTGAGACCTCCGTGAGGTTGGACGCAGAGGTTTTGAAGGAGAGGCAGAGATCAACTCTGCTGTTCACTGTTGGCATTGAACCCTTTAGACAAGGGGCTCCCGTGGCAGCCATTGGCTGGCAACTATACGAGGTAGGACTTAGCAGTATGTCAGTGGATCTATGGAGTGATTTCCCCAAATGGACGATCTTGCAGCTTTCCCAAGTCAAAACTAAAATGTAGTTAAATTTTATGAGCTCCATCCATCCTTTTTCTCTCTGTAGACATTAGTATTTTCTTTCAAAAGGTATGTTTTCATAAGCTGCCTATTAAAATGCCAAGACTCTTAGCAACTGGTTATAAAAATGAACCATTTTATATCTGTGTTTTAAAACGATCACATCAAATTACTATAGAAATTAAACCTGAATTATCACCATTTCTCAAAGACATAAAAACAAACCAGCCATAGTTTTCTCCATAAAGGCTTCTGTAACATTCTGTTATGATGCTCTGAGTATTCTCTGAGTAGTCCTGTGGTTGTGGGGAAAGGTGACCTGTTAGGGTTGTTAGCAAGAATATGCAGTTGCTTAAGGAATAAAGTGTTTGCTTCTTTAGCTGCAAAAACAAAGCAAAACAAAACAACAAAAAGTCTGTACAGTTCAAAGACTGCAGTACTTTGGGCAAGAGAAGTAATATTTAACTATGTAAAACACTTGGTTTCATTGATGTTTTCTAAGATGTCTGAGCTGATGATGGTTTCAATTGATACATCAATGGCAAGTGAGGGATAAACACTGGATAAATGTGAAATTCTAAGCTTTAGGCTGATATATTATCAAAAGAGCTTCCATTATGGAGTCTTGTGTACCAGACATCACATGCAGCATCTTAATTAAGTTTCGTCACCATCTGAAGAGTCACATTTTTATCATTATTGTCCTATGCAGATGAAATTAAAAGAAGGTTACACCATATTTAAGAGTTTATTAAGAATGAAAACCCTGGTGTACGTCAGGAAAACCTGTGCCTTTACTAATAGGTACTAAAGAACCAGACTTCAATGGAACCTACTATTGGGTTGTCGGAAAAGTCATGATGTATTTTTTCTATGTTTTCGTTGCAAAAATGAATCATGACTTTTTTGACAACCCAGTAGATATTTGGGGAGCTAACCACCCTTTGTAGTCTTAATATATCTTTATATTGCATGATTTATGAGAGTTGCATAATAGTCCTTAGTATCCAACCATGTTTTGTTTCTTAAGCAGTAGAAACAAATTTTCATTACACATAATTTTAGGATGCCTAATGTGTCATACAGATTAAATCTGGGATGAATGGGGAAGAGAACCACCCACTGGAATCCCCCAGTCACTACTTCAAGGGACTTGTAACTACATCAGCAACTCCTTGAGCTTTTTAGAACAAATTTTGAAGAACCCTGGACTTAAATACATGTGTGTATTTCTGGGAACCACTCCACCACTATGGGACCATTAGATTGGTGCCGTGTTCTTCCTGAAGATTATTTTATGGTCTTTGTTGTTTGGAACACTTGTGTTCCAAGTACGCTGTATCTTTCTGATTATTTCTGTAGGATAATTTTCTAGAAGTGGAATTGCTGGGTCAAAGAAGATGTATATTTAAAGAAGGGCACCAGAAAGGTTAAAGCAAGTCACCCTTCCACTGGTCAAGTCAGAGGCTGTTCTTTTTCTGCATCCTCATTATCAGTATGTAGTGTGTATTTTATCTGAATAACTGCCTGTTTGATAGGCCCCAAATAGAATTTCATTGTTTCCATTTGATTTGTTTGATTGCTAGTGAAAGTGATCCTGAAACCCCATCACTTTCCTTCTTTTTTTTTTCTCTCCTGTTCTCCCAAATTGCCTTCTGTCAGTTTTCGTTTGAGGGTAGTCATGCTTTGCTGTGGTATTTCTTGAAGCAGGTAGGTAGTAAACGATAAAAGACCCTCAGCTGTTACAGGGCTCACACAGCCCATGTTGGATCCATGAAAGAATAGGGAGGAGTAGGGGTGTGAGGCTTGGTGAGATAAAGAGAGGATAGCTTGGAAAGCAGTCCCCAAATGCCATGCTGACCTCTCACTCCTGGATTCTTCCAGAAGAACAAAGATGCTTTCATTTCCTCAAATCCCTCAAATTTGTAACTTGTCTCTTTAATAAATATAAATTTACATTTTTTTCTTTTAAAAAATGTAAACCAATTTTAACCAGCCATTTTGTGTCAATAATTTTATATCATCTAAAATTGTTTTGAAACATAGACTGCCAAGTGTCATTGTTAACTCTAATTATCCTGTAATTTTATTCAACCTTCACTCTGAGATGTGTTTATGGATTTAGGGTCACAGCAATGTGTACCCCACCTTGCCAGCCCTACTGGGGAACACTGGGTCAGGAGCAGGTAAATGGTAATAGTAACAGCGATTATATTTCTGGAACACCCCCTCTGTGCTCATGTTTATATTGCACCAATGCTGAGTCAGAAATGTGATAAGATTGGCCAGCTTGGTGGTGCATTACTATATTTACCCTGCACTTAAAAATATTATTTATCATTTGTCTAGGAAAATATTTTTCCCAAAACCTCTTTAGATAGCTTGGCTTCAAGTTACAGAGATACACAGATAAGTTTCAGCCTGGGTTAACTCAGAGATCATGAGATACCTCCCCTCCTCGAGCATTTCTGTGGGAGTTTGCACAAAAATAGTTTTGTGTTTATAGCTGTATGTGTGTGTGTGTGTGTGTGTGTGTGTGTGTGTGTGTGTGTGTGTATACAAGCAAGCATATGTAAATATACAAAGACTTTCATATTCTCAGGAAATTAGAACATACATATTAGGTTAAAATGAATGAATTTATTAGCAATGAAGCTAGCTTAGGTAAAAGAAGAAAAAGAGGGGGGAATCTTTATCATACGGGGATATCTCATGCCACTGAGATACTTGTACTTGGAACGGTCTGGTACTTGGGAACGGACTGGAATCTGAACCTGAAAAGCCATCAGGACTTTTCTCTCTCCCTCTTGTCTCTGCTTTTTTGTTTTTGCTACATGTTTTCATTCTCTGAGGAGCAGCTTTCATGTGGAAGAAAACACGAATAACCCTTCGCTCCTTCTACAGTTCCAGCCACCCACGGAGACTGATGAGCTGGCTCTCAGTCACCGTCCACATTCCCTGGAAAGAGATTCTGCTCTGCCAAGCTTGGGTCAGGTGACTACCTTTGGCCAATGAGGGAGCTTGGATTCCCAGTACAAACATGGCTGCTGTGGGCTCCCCATGGAGATCTGGCAGGAAGCTTCTCAAGAAGAGGGCTGGCTTCTGGGCTTGGCAGACATTCCAAAAGATTTTAGATATAATAAGAAAAAAGCAACCCAGGATTTAGACACTAATATCCTAGACTCTAAGCAGGAAGTGTTAGCAAATGTAGTCTTCATTGTTTGTTCATGTCAGCAGGGGCTGAGTGGTAAGACTGAGGGGGAAAGTTACCATAACAATAGATGCTCAACAAACATTAAGGGGTGAAGAGGCAAAGGTTATTTTATGAAACTGCGTGAGGGTAAATAATGAAGTATGTATGGTAACTTTCTGCTTTCCTGCATACATACTTTGGTATTGTAGAACATTTTCTATAGTTAAGTTTCCAGAGGCTGAAAATCAATTATCTATTGAGAAGAAAGGCTTCCTTTTCTTTGTCCATATGTGTTATGGACTGAATATTTATGTCCCCTCCAAATTCATATGTTGAAGCCCTCACCCCCAATGTGGTGGTGTTTGGAGGTGGAGCCTTTGGGAGTAGTTAGCTTGAAATGAGGTCCTGAGCATGGGCCCCCTTGATGGGATTATTGTCCTTATAAGAAAAAGAGAGACAGAGAGAGAGCTCTCTCTGTCTTCACCATGTGAGGACACAGTGAGAAGGCAGCCATCAAGCCAGGAAAAGAGCTCTCACCAGAAACCATGTGAGTCAGCACCTTGATCTTGGACTGACTTCTTAGACTCCAGAGAAATACATTCCTGTTTAGGACACCTGGTCTGTGGTATTTCTTTATGACAGGTATAGCTGACTAAGACAATATGTAGCTATTCATTAATTTTTAATGTTTGTTTAAAACCAGTGAATTAATTATCCCACCAAGTATATATTAAGTGCCTACTCTGTGCCAGCTATTTGCAAGGTAATAAGGATATTGTCTGCAGCCCTCCTGAAATAGATAGTCTCCGTGAGGATAAAGGGGAGAAAGCCTAAACACATAAACAAAGAACAAAAATGGAATAAATAACAAGGAGTGTGATGCCATAAAGGACATGAATAGGTTACTGGAGTGGAGTATCAGTGGACCTGGGGAGGAAATAGGGCTGTTTTTCATGCCGCCATTTTCAGATCATGAAAAAGACTTCTCTGACCAGGAGACACTTGGGGTTGAGACTGGAAGAATGGAAAGAATTGGGCAAAGATCTTTCCAGGTAGAAGAAATGGCAGTCATGTTGCTGAGTCGTAAAGCAAAGCAGACCGTGGTGCGAATGAGCCTGGGTCATGAGAGCCTGGCAGATGGTGAGTTGTTAGTTTTTAGGAAATCCATGTGATTTGTAGTCCATTTTCACATACAAGACAGATATGACAACAAGCGTATGCACCTGGGAATTAGAGGTACAGGGGCCTGTGGAGTCACAGTGAAGGCAGCATCTAAATCCTCTGGAGGGAGGGCACAAAGCGAGGCAGACTTATGACTGTCACAGGCTGGCTGAGCTGTGTGTCACTGGAAGGTTTGGAGGCCCGTGGTTTAAGTTTCATCTAAAGCATCTGAGAATATGGGGCATCTTGTCACCACCTTTAGAGGTGTCGGTTGAGAAAGTCACTGCACAGGACATACATTGAAACTGAAGATAGCTCCTGAGGTTGATGTTAAAACAAACTACACTGTAAGAAAGTAACTTTAGCAAATGCTTGGAGAAATTCCTAAGGAGGCAAATACATGCTTCCAGTGATAACGTTATTTGTGTTCTTTTGCAGTTTGATTAACCATATTGTTGGGTGCTAACGTACATGTGGGTGTATGTGTATAAGTTGTGTAAGGAACAGAGTGGTGGGACTTAAACTTGCATTGCCCATATATCATGGAAGTAGAGAAGTCTACTCCTTGCTGTATGTTGAGAGTGGGCTGATGGAGGAATGCTAGAGCTCCAGCAGAGGGCTGCTGCCACCTTCCCTGAAACCGACTCCTTAATGTCACCAACAGAGATAGAACCTTTGCTGGATCCTTGGAAATTAGAGAAGGAAAATACCCATCAGTTCATTTGATTCTCTCCAGGGAGCCAAGTTGGAGTTCATTTTCCATTTGTTGTGGTTACTAGTTTCTTGTCTGGAGCAGTTTCTGACTTGAGTTCCTAATCAACACTCTAATGGAATTACTCATGTTTCATTTAACAGTCTGTCTTGCAATAACCTTTTGGAAGTATTACTTGTCTGGGTAGAGGCATTACTGGCACACTAATTGGCCTTTTAGGTGTATGGGGTAGAGATTGGATAAAAGGGAGAGGCCTCTTGCTGGCTAGGCTTCAGAGGCAGACTATCTCCATGGCACGATTTCAAAGCCATCAGGAAGAAAGGTCCTTCTGGTTTCCCCAAAGTGCCACCGTATCTGAATTCCCATCATTAACATGCATGCCTTCCAGTTAAAACGACATTACCAGTCATGTGACATTACAGGTAAGGATTATGCTGGTAGAAACTTTTTTTTTTTTTTTTTTAGCTGAGCCATCCTGCTACCTGTTGGCAGCTCAGCGGCTGCTCAGCTCGGGCTGGACTCGAACCGCTGTTGCTCAGAGTTCAAACTCTTGAGCGAGCTCTTAACCAACTAAGCCACTCGTCCGGCCCGCTGGTAGAAACTTTTGATGAATGAAGTCATGTACTAACTCATGGTTCTGGCAGAGATGAAATCATAAGGTACTTGGGAAACGAGGAGATACTGAAATGAAGGAGAATGATAGATGATAGACAGGGGTATGTGTGTAGGGACTCTATTGCACACAGAACAAGTGAGAGGAGAGTTGCGGGGGGCATGCAAGATGGGGGTGTACAGCAGGGCAGTAGACAGGAAAGGAACCCAGGTGAGTGTAAAGACTGACAGCTTATCTAGAAAGCAGAGCTAGGTAATCTCCACCATTATACCCGTATGTACATGACAAGGCTGACCCAAATGTGCAGTGCATATGTATGTTTCTGCATTGCAGCCACTGCCCCTTACTTTGGTAACTGGGCACCACTCTTCCTCTGAGCCTGTTCTGTGCTACCCTCCTCCCTGGGTTTTGGGCCCCAGGCTGGGCATGTGACCCGGGCAGCAGATGAGAGGCTCCCATTGTCAGCTTGAGCCGGGTCTTCCATCATAACTGAATGGGTGTGTTTCATTGTTGGGGGTTTCTGCAGGATGGTGGGATTGAGCAGAATGAAGTGAACAGCCTTGTGCAAAGTGTTTTTGAAAGACCCCTAATTTAACTGTTCCTTCCTAGCCCATGGGTATCTCTTCTCCACCACCATTATTGCCTCCAGTTGTCTGACTTGCATAAGCTGTTTTCATATTGCAAGGGAACTTCAAATGGACGACATCTGAGAACTTACCTTCTGTGATCCTGGTAAAGGTTTATATGAAATTCTTTCATCTACTTATTTAACCTGCCCTTAGAAATGGTGACAATTGTTACTATGTCCTAACGGCCTTAAATTTAAATTTGTCTTCTACACTTGAGCTGCTGAAGTGTCTGAAGGAAGCTGAGGGTCCCAGCGTGGTCAATTATCCCAGCTATTAGAGCATATCATCACTGTCTGTGATGGGAGTGCTGTGTGAAACCTCAAACAGTATTTTTACACCACTCTGGTGTGTGTATGTGTATATGTAGCATAGTATTTCAATGTAAATGCATTTCTTAATAACAGCCTATGGCCCCTTCTGGACCATAATCATGGGCTCCGTTCTCCTTTGGAATTCCCAACATCCAAATATTTCTCTCAGATTAAATATCTCTACTTGAGCTTATTCCCGCTCCGGGTATTGCTCTCATTTTCCCACCATAAATCTCCCTTTGTTTCCTTCCTTTCCCCCTTTGGGTCATCCATGAGCCACATTGTTCATACACTTCACATGTCCCAGACAAGCTTCAGCTGTGAAGTTAATATTTTTGTAAAGGGAGAAATCACTCCCCCACTTCCCCAAAAATCTGGTTCTACTTAAAATGAGATTTAAAAGCCAAGACCCATACAGGACCTGAATAAGCCCAGAGTGACAGGAGACCGGAACAGTCCCCAATTTGTGAGGTGGTGGGAGCAGGAGACTGGAGTTCTGTTGGTCTTATGACGGTCTCACCATGAAGTGGGGCCCAGGGGTATTTAACCCGTGTCAGTTACTGCGGATAGTATGTTGGCTGTTTATATTATTATTGTTCCTCAACCCATAAAATCATTGCCTCCAAAGCTCAGTTATGCTCAGTTGTCAGAGCAATCTCATTTTAAACCTTGGTTCCATTAGGAAAGCCAATTATGCGAACTCAAATAATTTACTCAATCTCTCCGGACACAGTTTTCTTACCTGTAACATGGGAATACTGGTATCGATCTTGAAAGGTTGCTCTGAGGTTATTGAGATCTATGAGCATAGGAAACATCTGTTATTAATAGAAGCCACATGAGAGTTCCCTGTCCAGTGGTGGCCCGCTGCAAATGCCTAGGCATCATCTGTGGCATCCTTGGGTACCATGTTCTATTATATATTTACATGTTTGGAATAGTTCGATGCTGTGTACAAAGAACACTCTCATAATTCTCTGTGTGGAGATGGCAATATATGTCCTCATGCTTAAACTTACAGATTTAAAAGTTGGACCTAGATTTGAACCCCTGATCAGCCACTTACTGGGAATCTCAAACAGGTCATTTAACTTTTCTGAACCTTAGTTCTTTATCAATAAAATGTGGGAAATTTTAGTTGTTTTACAGAATAAAGCATGTATGAAGTCCTCAGCACAACTTCTGATGTAGAATTCTGAACAGGTGGAAATTGTTCTGTTTTATTCTTATTACTGCTATCGTTGTCATCGTCATCATCGTTGTCGTCATCTGTGTCATCATTATAAATCAGCGTTTCTCAACCAAGGGCTGTTTGATCTTCTAGGGGACATTTCAAATGGGAGATGTTTTTTGGTTGTCATGACTGGGGGTAGGGAGGAAGCGTGCTGCTGGCTTCTAGTAGACAGAGATCAAGGATGCTGTTAGATATCCTACAACGCACAGCACAACCTCTTATAAAAAAGAATGGTCTGGTTCCAAGCATCAGCGGTGTTGAGGCTGAGAAACTCTGGTATAAATAAATTGACCACACTAATCAGTGATGTCATCTGGAAATCTTGTCTTCATTTTGATGTTCTGGCACTACTATATTTTTTTACTAAGCCATGTGAAAAATGCTCTGTTTTGCAAAATCATGAACTCTTTAGAACTTTGTGCCATGCTTATTTGTGTTCTGTGCCAAGCAGAGTCTGTGCCAAGCTGTGTTGAGGAGCTAATGGGGTGATATTTCTCTGGGCTTCTACATCAATAAGACAGATGTTTGTGTTTCAAACTTCTTGAATGTTATAAATGAGTCTTGAATGTTCTCGCAGTTGTCCCAGGGTGAGAGGGAGAGTGGATTTTAGAGATGCCCCAGTTTGAGCTAGATTCTTATTAATTTAGTATTATTATCTTAAAGTTTTAACTAGTCTTTAGGGACCTTCGTTAAACATTGTATTTGAAGCACTCATGGTATCATTCCAGTGTAAAAGGAGGTATGAGGTATTTTGTCCTTTCCAAAATCTATTTAACAAATTATTTTACCTTCCAACAGTCTCAATTGATGGATTGAACAAGTTTTCATAAATGGAACAATTTTAAGATGAGAATTTTGGGGTTGCACTTGGTGTCTCATCTGAATATTTCCTTAGCCTGTCTTCTACTTATAGTCAATAAACATGTAAATAAAAATTAAGCATTGACTGTTGAGAAAAAGGTATTACAATTAGAAATCTTTCATACATTTTCACATGCGTGATGCCCTTTACAGTAAATGTTACCTACATCATTTTAGTCCAGTGTTAAATTTTATAGTCCTCCTGATGGAATACTGTTAGATTCCTCATACTATTTTTAGTTTATATTATTAACTATTTTAGTTTATATTATTGCTTTAACAGATTAGAGATGTTTGCTCTCTTTAATTAAAGCACAAATCAGCTTATGTACCCTTTGTCTTATTCAAAACCTCTTTCACTTTGCAAGTCACAGAAAACAAAGGAACAAACAAAAAAATGCATGAAGATGTTATTAAAAGGCTAAAAGGAGGTGATATTGAGAGAGTCTGTTGGGGGCACTGAAACTGTTGTCTCTGCTTTCACCTGCACTATTGTGTACGTGGGTGTATCCAACAACAGAACACATCCAGGTGTGGATTTGAAATTTGTATTCTGCGCTATGGGTAGATTAGATGTCAACAAAAGACACACATAGGAAGGTGATCCTTTGAGGGGAGACTTGGAGAGTGTGTGGAGTTACCAAGGAAGAAAAAATGGTCCAGCATTCAATATGAGGTCTTCAGTTACCCGTTCTTTGCGTCACCATTCAGTAATTACTTAATTGATTATTGGCTATATGCCAGGCATTGTGTACTTGATGGAGATTACAGGGATGAACAAGAGAAAGACCGTCCTTGCCTGAGCGTTAGCATCAGTTTACTAATTTGCATTGATATGAACAGTTGGGTAGAGCCACTGGTTTCTAATCCCAGCATGCAGTGTGTGGTTTAGTAGTATCTCATATTCTTAGGAGACTTTAATGTAATTGCAAAGGACTTTTTTATTTTCCTAAACATCTCTCACACAACTGCTTTAGTTCTCTCCCTTTATTTTTAGGTACATGAGTGATTCATTAATGCATTCATATGGTCAAAAATTAAAACCCGAAAGACTAAAGGAAAATTGCCCCCATCTCCCTTTCTTCTCTCTTTCCCTCAACCAAATAGAATAAGAATTCCGCTGTCAGAAGTAACCATTTTGTTCAGACCTCTTCTGAGAGAGAGGCAAGGGGTAGGGGAGGAAGGGAGAGAAGAAAGGAGGACAGAAAGTTTTCCAGGGCAGAATTTGAATCTCAACTTCTGTGAAGAATGCCTAGCAGACAGTAGGAACTCAAATATAATAAATTTGAATGGACTCTTTTAAAATTAATGCACGTGCTTTGAGGATTAATAAAATAGGAACTCAGTGAAGTTCTCGATGGTTTTAAATTATACGAGGTCGGACAATTAAGTTTGTGAACTCACTCATCCTAGAAAAAGCGCTGCACACCTCATTGCTGAATATCACTATGGTCACCTTCGAAGTACTCCCCTTGGGAAGCTATGCACCAATGCCAGTGCCTAGTTCACCCTTCAAAACAATTTTGGAACTGTTTTTCTGGAACAGCCATCCGAGCTGTCGTCGTCGTATTACCCTTGATGTCCTGAATGTCATTAAAATGTCTTTCTTTCAATATTTCCTTTATCTTCGGATAAAGAAAGAAGTCATTGGGGGCCATATCAGGTGACTAAGGAGGGTGTTCCAATACTTTGTTTACTGGCTAAAAACTCCCTCACAGACAATGCCATGTGAGATGGTGCATTGTCGTGATGCAAGAGCCATGAATTATTGGCGAAAAATTCAGGTCATCTAACTTTTTCACGCAGCCTTTTCAGCATTTCCAAGTAGTAAACTTGGTTAACTTTTGTCCAGGTACAAATTCATAATGAATAAAAATCCCTCTGATATCAAAAAAGGTTAGCAACATTGTTGCAACAAGTTCACTAACTTATTTGTGAGACCTCATATGTATTTTCTTAACCAACTAATATTACAATTTAATTACTGTCATATTAGGTTCCACTAAGCTTTAAAATGTATCTGCATACTTGGAAAAGTTGGGAGCTACTGAGCTGGAGTGCAGGACAAGTGGGTGGCGGAGTAGTTGGAAAGTGAGGCCGGCTGCAGGGAGATGGATACTGATGGGGCTTAGGGCAGGCCACCCCAAAAGACGCCAATTTGGCATTTGATTGTTTTGAATTAAAGTAACTTGAGAAACAGCTGATGCAAGAACACTCTGATCACCCCCACTCTTTTCCCCTGAAAGCAGGAATTAAATCACCCGTGTGAAAGTATCTTCATATACCAGGAGAATAGCAGGCATCCTTATCACCAGAGTTAGGGAATTCAAGGCAGAGAACGCTGTATAAACAAATTTCTTCTTCATTAATTTGTTACCCTAAGCAAAAACAGCTTTGTTTTGTCATGGCTTCACAAATAATTGTTTCTTTGTCTAGAAAAGCATATAAACAACCTGACTTGGTCACTTCTTAGATCCCATTTCTATGACAACTTCTTATGTATAAATAAACAGATTTTTTCTCTATCAGTCTTTCTTGTGTTAGTTTAATTATTAGACTAGCAATAATAAGTAAAAGGATGCAGGGGAGGGGGGTTTCCCTCTCTCCGACAACACCCAGCTTTGTAGAGATCTTCCGCAGGCCTTGATAATGTAGACCTTTCTCCAGCCAGTTTCACCTAAGATGCTACTTCTGCTGTGTGATCCAACTGCAAAGATTTTTCTCCAAATTTGGTAGTCATGTTGATGGAATCTAAGATCTAAGCAACCTGGCATTTTTCTAGAATGTTATGACTTTACATCTGATCTCAAGACCTAGTTACCTTTATCAGTTCAAAGCTTTGTAGTTTTTTGTTTTTGTTTCTGTTTTGTTGTGCTTTTAAAAAAACTAGCCCTGTGAATGTATAGTATTAGATCTGGAAAAACTCAAGCCACTGGTATTGACTACATCAGTGGTTTTGTATAACTGGAAGCTAAATACATACTGTGTTTGAAATCTATATTTTCCCCCCTAAATTTCTGTGGTGGTTTCTTGCCATTTCAAAAATGAATTTTGCATAGGTCTATGGTGGTAGCTCAGAAGAGTTTTACCCCGAGTTGTCTTTATCTCTTATTTTCATAAACAGAAATCAGTGTTTCTTGGCAGTTTGCAAATAAATGTAATGTAAGGTGACTGAGAAGAAGATTTCAGTAAGATTGTCCAGATTTTCTGGCTATGCCTTCCATCTCATCTTTTCCTGTTAATGGCATTTTCTAGCCTTAGCTTGTGGTCCAGGAAGGGAAGGACCTGGGCCAAGTCATGTTTTATATTGTGGAAATACAATACACCCCAGATTCTGTGGCCATTTTGCTTTAAGAAGAAAGGAAGGGAATGGGTTTGACTGCAGTTTGCAGGCTAATGGAAGTGCATCATCAGTCTGAGGAGAAAGTTGGATAACTTTTCAGCCACCAGAGACTTTAAGTACCATCTGTGTCCACAAGAGCCAGAATCAAATAACAGAAAATGGAGTAGCTTTTGTCTATGTGGTATTGGTAGAGAAACATATCCATGTACTATATTTTCCTTATCTTTCCATGGCTAGATTCTCCTTTAGAGTGTAGAGAAGACATACTGAGGGGAGGAACCAGGAACAGACTGCTTTGGAAGTCCTCCCAGACAGATGCAGGTCTCTAGCTGCTGCACCCAGGCTGGTGGTTGGTTGGGTATTTACCTCAGTGTTTTCATTGTTAACGCATTTAGATAGCACCCCAGATAGCACCATGAAGTTAGTCCAGTGGTTATAGTAATCCTGTAACCTAGCCATAGTCTCATTTCACTGCAGGTAAATACTTTGAACAGCGCAGCTCAGAGTAATGTCTCAGTAATATTGCTTTTCTTGTCAGTCAGAGGTAGAGGTTTGGATAATTTCTAAGTTCTGTCCCACCTCTAGCATTCTGGGATTCACAGTGGAAGGCAACTGGTTTAATTACCCAAGGTTCTATTGGTGAGACCATTTTGTATAATTAGCCAATGTATAAGTCGATCATTTTCTCTCTTGCCAGGGCCTGAGTAATTTTATTAAAGATGGTCACAGATAGCTTCCTCCCATATTGCATCTGTCCTTGCTAAATGGGCTTCTTCCCTTCAGCTAAATTCACAAGGTGCGTACATGGTATATACCCACTTGAATGTGATCGAACCCCAACAGCAATTGCCACTTTAAGTCCCTCGCCCTCCCTGCTCTCCAGAGTCACTGTCTGCCTAAACTTGGCTTCACTAGAGACAGTCTTCAGAGGGTTTCTTAGTAAGAAAAGACACCCATTCCACTTAGGTAGTTGCCTGAACAAATCATCAGGGCCAAAATTTAGCTTTATAATTAACCAATGTCTCAAACTCAAACGCGGTAGTTCTCCTACTTTGATGTGCTTGAGAATCACCGCGAGAGACTTAGAATACAATTCCAGGGCCTCTCCTCAGAGCTTCTGGTTTAGAAGGATTGTAGTGGAGCTAAAAACACCCATCGACAGTGGTGCTGATTGTGGTCCCAGCTCAGACTGCATTATTATTGCAAAGGCCTTAAAGAAACACCAAGGACTGCAATGTAATGAATATATCTAAATCTTTATAATATCTCTCTCTCTCTTTCCATATATATATATGGAGAATATATATAATTTTCTTACTATGAAAGTCATGTTTTCCACGTAGAAAACTTGGCAAGTAGAAAAGTGTGAAGAAAGTGTGAAGAGTAAACCTACCCTTAAGCTACCGATAAAAACGTTTACCTCATGTTAATTTAATTTGGGGGAAGGATGGTAAATCTTCCATGTCTTTCTTTCCCTTTTTCCATTTTCTTCTTCCTCTTCTTTGTCTGCTTCTACTGTCCCTTTTATGTTTAAAATATGTAATTATATATATCTACTGATAATTTGTAGAAGTTTTTATTTGTATACTTCTTCCACTCAATGTCCCTTAAATGTTGTCTAATGTTAATATTTTTAACAATGTGCTTTTTAATTGCTGTCTATCGTGTATCACTAGCATGTAGGCTCCAAGAAGGCAGACACCTTGTTTTCTTCCCAGCTGAGCCCAGTGTCTGTAACAATGCCCATAGGAGATGGTAAATAAATATCTGTTGAATAGGATAAAAAATTATGAATCATAATTGACTTAACCAATCCTATATAGCTTGTTATTTAAGTTTCCGCCCAGGTTTTGGTATTGTAACTTCTCAGTATACAAGTACATGTATACTTGTATGCTTATGTATTAGTATATGTATCCAACCATTTTCTTGAGAAAATTATACCTCAAGGTGAAATTCTACGTTGAAGTGGAAATACCAGACCAAAGGTTTTAATACAAAAAGAAGCCTATATTCAGATTAGCTGAAGCACAAAAGGAGATTTATGGAAGGACACAAGGACAGTTCCAAGACCCCAAGAACAAAGAAAAGAGCTGGCCTCATGGGGACTTGACCTGATTAATGGAAATTCAGTAATCAGAGTCCCACTTTGTCTTTCCTTGTTATTGCCTTTCATCACTTTTTATTTATTTATTTATTTATTTATTTATTTATTTATTTATTTATTTATTTTTAGCTGAGCCATCCTGCCACCTGTTGGCAGCTCAGCGGCTGCTCAGCTCAGGCCGGACTTGAACCGCTGTTGCTCAGAGCTCAAACCTTTGAGCGAGCTCTTAACCAACTGAGCCACTCAGCCGGGCCATCATCACTTTTTATATCGATTCTATTTTCCCTCCCCTGCATACCAGCTTTCTCTGTTTTCACATGTACATGGTGAAAAAAAAAATGGCTCTTGCAGCCCTAGCTTTATGGGATGTTTCAGCAACAAGGTGACAAGTGGATACCTAGAGTTTGTGGCCCATTTCCGAATTCTGGTAGAGACTCTCTGATGGGCTCAGCTTGGGTCAGTCAGCTTTGGTGGGGAGATCATGGGTTCCTCACACACAGGCTAAGTCTGCACCATCATGTGGGTCTCAGAGTGGGAGCTGACAGTGATGGGGAGTGAATGGCTAGCACTGCGAGGAGTGTTTGCTGCAAATGGAGTGTATGTATAAAGCATGTTGATGTGAACATTCTCTCATTACACCATTCTGTTACCACTGTGGAATTAAAAGGCTATATACCATTTTCCCCCAGGAAGCTGACATTGTTAGGTTGATGTGTCATGATTCTTTGAGTCCAGGTTACTATTTTTTCTACTTTATTAGTTTAACATTTTTTTATTCTATAGCCAATTGAAACAGGACTAGTAAAATGTCTTCCTCTCAAGTTCTAAATCTATGTGTTTTGGGGGAAAATAGGCTGTAGTTTTGTCTGACAGTCATGTCTTCTGCTTGACCAATAAAACGACTACCCAATTAGGCTTTTAGACAAAAGAAGGACCATTACTAGACTTCAAAGGGTTTGGATTAAAAACTCACCCAGTCTGGGTTAATAAAAGACTAATTTAGGCAGAGCTGTTCTGGGCCAATATTTTGAAAGGACGTCTCAGTGGGCTTCCTTGCACTTTTTCTTCTTTTCCTCCCCAATTATGTGAACTACTGTAATTAAGAAGGCAGTAAGATCAAAAGGTCAAGCAAAGACTTTTGTCTTTTGTTTTTCTTTTACTTTATTATGATCCTGAGGCCTTATAGTTGTTATTAATTTTTAATATTGCATCTTGAATTTTAAAGTTGGTGAAATTGGGGTAAGCATGAGCTTGCTTTGGCTCTTGCGAAAGTTAGAACTACTAGTCTGGAATAAGACAGGCCAGAGTTGGAGTCCAGGTCCTGTTACTCGGTGCATGACCTTGGCTGGTCCATTCTCCTTTTTGAGCCTCAGTAATATTATTTGTAAGATTGGGATGAGAACACTTACATCCTGGGATGGTTGTGTGATTGCCAGAACAAACTGCATTTGAAAGCTCTTTGTAAAACTTTTTTTTAGGGGGGTGGAGCGGGAGAACAGTGTGTTTTTCCAGGACCCATCAGCTCCAAGTCAAGTAGTTGTTTCAATCTAGTTGTGGAGGGCGTTGGGATCGAACCGGCAACCTTGGTGTTACAAGCACTACGCTCTAACCAACTGAGCTAACCGGCTGCCCTGTAAAATTTTGAAGTGCTTTTAACATACATAGGACTTTTGAGTCCTGCCCAAATGGGCTTTTGGAGAATTTCTCGCAGTTGTTTCCTGCGAACTTACTTGGGCACAGTTGAGTGATGACAACACATGTCAATTACTTTTTAGGATTTGTGGTTTGACCTCAAGGAAATTTAGAAGGTTCTAGAAAATGTAAGGGAGAAGGGAAAGTGCAGCTTCTAACCTTGCAGGCCCTTGCAGGGATGGTGCCCTAAGGATCAAAATGTTTATTACATTTTTCATGATTGGCCTCTGCTTACCTCCTTAACCCCTGTTAGTCTTCGTTCCATACTCAGTTTCAACCATGCTGAACCCTCAGTTCTTGAATTTGCTAAGTTATTCTGCTGTCAGGCTTTTGCTCAGGCCTTTGCTTCTGCCTAGGGTGCTTTTCCTAATTATCTCAATGGCTAGCTCCTTCTCATTACATTCAGCTGTAATATCATATTTATTTATAGTATTACTAGCCACCCAAGGTTAAATTAGGAGTTCAACCTCTGTGTTCCCATAGCCCGATGTGCCTACCCTGACATGCCACTACTCTCTTTTGTTATTGTCCACTTATTTTCCCACCTAGTCTGGCAGGCTGTGAGCTCCTAGACGGCAGGGACTGTACTTCCTACTTAGATGGAATAATTTTTAGGCATATAAATGAATGATGTGTGAGTGTTCGTTCACTTGTCATTCAAGTACAATGTGTTCAGGCATTCTATTTAAAGTTTCTGGGCTGCCTAGAACCAGCTAAACATGACATCTTTGTTTTGACAGTAGACTGCTCACTAAAAAATAGCAGAGGAAGACTTTTCAAGATGTTTATCATACAATGATCCGGTTTCTTACAGAGTGTGTTGCTGTGGAAAGGCTCCGGTGTCTGATAAACTTAAGGTGCTTTAGAGGTGACCGGGGCCTGTGTCTGCAACAGCTCATCCTTCACCTGTTTGTCAATCCCAAATGAAAAACGTCTCTAAAAATTATGCCTAATTTTTATTATGACCGAGCTTAGAATCTAATAGAATTTTTGCAATTGAACATGGCTTCTGGGTAGGAAATAGGGCCAGTATTGTTATTGCTGCAGACATTATTCTGATAATGTCAGCCCATTTGAAATATGAGATGGATGTAGAGGGATCTGGTTTCCCCTAATGAAATGCTGTGTGCTTGTGGTTTATTAAGAGGTGCATTGATTGAAGAACTTTAAATAGGAAGACCAAAGATAACTCATTGAGTGAGGTGTGTCTGTCAGTATTAAAGGATACCTTGGCCAAAAGAATTATATTTCACACCACAGAATGCCTCTTTGAACTCGTTTGAGAGATATTTATTCAGTAAAATGACGGTGATGTTTTATTCATTTGTTGTGTGGATGAAAGAAAATATTTTGATCTGGTCTCCAAGGCATAGTAGAGAAAATTTTGTTTCTGAAATTTAAGAAATGTGGATAGCACTCAGTTTTTGTTTATCTCATTCATTTCATAAATATTTATTGAGTGCCAATTAGACCAAGCATTGTTCCAGGGGCTGGAAATAGAGAGCAGAGAACCAGGGACCAAGTATTTATAACATGTTTCATTTCTTGTAATGATTTGTATTATCTTAATGAGTTTTATGCTAAATAAATAACTTTGTATAATCTGTTGTAGGACTAGAAGGGAAAGAAATGAGCCCAATGCAATGCTATCTGTAGTTTATTATTACAGTTTAAACATTTTTTTATCTCTCTGTAAGTCATTTCTTTTTCAACCTATCACTGACTTTGGTCACACTGTTGTTTTAAATGTATTGGATGAAACATACTAATAATACCCCCCTCCTCCCTCTGAGACACACACACACACACACACACACACACACACACACACACACACACGGGAAAGATATCAAACTGGTAAATATTACCCTCATAATGTAGAATCTCCTTGTTCAGTAGCCATGAAGAAAGCGCCCTCTTGTGGTTGACTATGGTTGTTTTACAATTCTTTCACCAATATCTGCTTCCTTATGTAAAAACCATAAAGTAATTCATGGATGCATATTGAGTAAAGAGTTAAATCACATTTTAAACAGCTTCATTGAGATATAACTAATATACCATACAATTCAGCCATGTGGCATGTACAATTCAGTGTTTTTAATAGATTCACAGGGTTATGCAACCATTGCCACAATTAAGTTTTAAAATGTTTTGTCCCTTCCAAAAGGAATACTATACTCCTTACTCAATCTCTCCCTCGGGTCCCAGCCCTAGGAAACCACAAATCTACCTTCTGTCTGTATCAAAGTGCCTAGTTTGGACAAATCGATACAAATGCAATCATATAATATGGGGTCTTTTGTGGCTATTTACTTTCACTTCTCTTGGTTTCAGGTTCATCCATGTTGTAATATGTAGCAGTACTTAATTCCTTTTTATTGCAAAATAATATTCCACTGTATGGATATACCACATTTTATTTATCCATTCATCAGTTGACAGACATTTGGGTAGTTTCTACATTTTGAATATTATGAATAATGCTTCTGTGAGCATTCATGGTTAAACTTCTGTGTGGATATGTTTTCATTTCTCTTGGCTATATATCTAGGAGTGAATTGCTGAGTCATGATAAATCTATGTTTAACTTTTTTTTTTTTTTTTTTTTTTTTAAGCTGAGCCATCCTGCTACCTATTGGCAGCTCAGCGGCTGCTCAGCTCGGGCTGGACTTGAACCACTGTTGCTCAGAGCTCAAACTCTTGAGCGAGCTCTTAACCAACTGAGCCACTCAGCCAGCCCCCTATGTTTAACTTTTTGAAGAACTCTTGGACTGTTTTGCAAAGTGGCTGACCCAGGTGGGCTCTGATTTTGCTACATCTCCATCAACGCTTGTTATTGTGCCTTTTTGATTTTAGGCACCCTAGTGGGTGTGAAGAGGAATCTGCATCTTTTGTGCTCCTTGATCACCTCTTTGAAGAAATGCCTGTTAAAATTCTTGACCCATTTTTAATTGGGCTGTCTTTTTATTGTTGAGTTGTAAGAGTTTTTATATATTCTGGACAGTGGACCCTTATCAGATACACAATTTGCAAATATTTTTCCCATTCTGTGGGTTGGCTTTTCATCTTTTTTTTTTTTTTAATCGAACCGGCGACCCTGTTGCTCAGAGCTCACACTCTTTTTAAAAGATTTTATTGGGGAATTGGGGGAGGGGAACAGCGTTGTGGAATCGGGGAAGGGGAACAGACAAGTTGCTGTCCTTTTTTGTACTTTAGTCTAGTTGTGGAGGATGTCACTTCACTGGCCCGTGTTGGTGTTATCATTACGCTCTTCCCGGGTGAGGCTGATTGGTCACCGGTCACTGGACCACCGCTCACGCTGGCTCTTGGCAGTTCATGCTGGCTGCTGGTCGCTCACGCCAGCTGCCAGCCACTCACGGTAGCTTATGTCAGCCCACTGCAGCTTCACTGCAGCCTACGCTGTCGCTGGTTACTCATGGTAGCCCAGCTCCAGGTTGAGCTGTTGTTCACCATCATAGCTGTAGAGGGCTCAGCGTCACTGGCTCATGTGGGATCCGCACTGGGGCCCTGCTGCTCAGAGCTGCCTTCCCAAGCCAACTCTTAACCAACCCGCCACTCGGCCGGCCTCTCATTTTCTTGTAGCTTCGTTTACAGCACAAAAGTTTTCAATTTTGATGTAGTCCAGTTTATCTGGTTTTTCTTTAGTTGCTTATGTTTTTGGTTGTATTCAGGAAACCATTGCTTAACTTGAGATCATGAAAGTTACCTCTGTGTTTTCTTTCAAGAGTTTTATAGTTTTAGCGTTTACATTTAAGCTTATGATCCATTAAATCACTTTTCACCAATGATCCAGTAATAACAGTATCTGCCTCATAGGTTGTTAAAGAGATGATACCTATACCTGGAACGTAGTAAACACTTGGGAAATGTTTATGGTTGTGGTCATTGAACCTGAAAACAGATCAAATCTACTAAAACAGAGCCCTTCAAACTATCAAGATTATGCCCTAAACTACAAGTGTAAACATCAGTTACTTTGGAAGGCAGATATTTTGAGGAAAACAATCATAATAAAGTGAAGCTTTCAAACTTGTGTTTTTTCTTTTGCTAAAAACAAATCCATGTTATTCCTTTTAAAATCATTTATATTCATTCTCTCTGTTCCAAGAGGTTTAGACAAAGACTCGGTAGTTACTCCCTGTGTTAATTTCCTTTTTACTGCTGTAACAAATGTCCACAAACTTACTTAGTGTCTTAAAACATACAAACTTATTATCTTACAGTACTGTAGGTTAGAAGTCCTGTGGGGTTTGACTGAATCAAGTCGTCGGCAGGGCTGCATTCCTTTCTGGAGGCTCTATGGGAGAATTCGTTTCCTTGACTTTTCCAGTTCTAGAGGCTTCTTCCTTCTGTCTTTTAGCTAGTAATATTGCATCTTTCTGTGCCCTTCTCCCATAGTCACATCTTCCTCTGATTCTTCTCTTGGGCTTTCATCTTCCTCTTTTAAGGGCCCTTGTGATTAGATTTGGCCCGCCTGGATAATTCAGGATATCTCACTCTTTTAGGGTCATTGTAATTAGCAACTTAATTCTCCTTTTTCGTGTAACATATTCACAAGTTTGGGGGATTAGGATGTGGACATCTTTGGGGGGCATTATTCTGCCTACCATGCTTGATTATAATTTCTGCCAGCTATGATTGCTGTTTTGATAGCCATGGGTTATTTAGACTAGACATGTGATGAACTGACATGAAAACCATTTCATTCCAAACTGTGTGAGACAGTGAAATCTGCCAATCAACCCCAAAGAATGTTCTTTTCACGCATCTCTATTTTAATAGAACAGTCTCATGTTTGCAGTGAGAAGTTTTCTAGTTAGATAGTTCTGCCTCCCTGTGACTTCAAGAAAGCTGCCTAAACTGTGTTATTGTAGCCCCAGAGGGGCAGGGTGATAGAGATTAACCGGGATGAGCTAAAGTCCTTAGCAAGTATTTGTCATGGTAACTGTAGTTATTAGGAATAATTCCAATATCGCCAGAAGCTGTTAGGATCCTGTAACAGCTTCTCAATCATGAGATGAAACTGAATTATCTACAATTTTAATTTAATGTCAAGTTAATTTCTTTATATCCTTGGTCTTTAAAAAGCTGTAATTGCTATATAATTTGTATAATAATTCTTTTAATGAACCTATTTCTGTGAAACAAACTTTTTAGTTAAAAAAATTTTTTTTTCTCCATTCCCTGACCAGGGTAGATAAACAGTGGTGAAGATGAAACACATCAAATGCTCAGATGATCAAATGAGGCCCTTAGCCCAGGACCTGGCACTTAGAAGCCTCAGGAAGTGCTATGAAATATCTTAAGATGTACCAACATTTGTTTTTGAGGTTGCCGTTTGCAGGCACTATTCTGTTCTCCGGCCAAGTTTTTCTTTTCTTTTCTTTTTTTAAATTGAAGTACTACAAACTAAAAACTGAAAAATACTGAAAAAATAAAAATCACCCAGAGCCACAGCCCTTAAAAAAGTACAAAATAAACAGTGTTTTTACTACCTTCTGCCCCATGTGGGCGGGATTCTTTTCCTCCTATCTTCTGCGAACCACTGTTAACAATGTGGTACCCATCCTTCCTTAATTTTTCTAAGTTATTACAAACAAATCCACACAAATGCCCTTAAAATATACAGTTGGTTGGTTTTTTTTCATCTAACTTGATCAAAATAGTGATTTCTTTGAAATGTTTGAATCTTTTTTAAAAAATGGATTTTCAGTCAAAGAGGAAACTTTATTTCAACTGTTAGCAATTTCTGACCCTGTGTAATCTTGAGTATGAGTACTTGACTTTCTATGACTAGATATGCAAATTAGCCATCAAGTCTCTTTTTTCGTTAGTTTCGATCTGGTTGTGTATTCATTCAATCTTTTTAGTATTATGATTGTAAAACCTGTGCTTTAAATCATCTTTAGCGCTTTTGCGAGTCTTTAGGGCAAGTTAGTACTTTTAGAATGAAGTATTGATTTAAATTAATCTGTATATGTTTGATAGCAGAATTTGCCTTCTTGCTTGTGTATTTGATGGCGGAAACAATAAGCGGCCTTTCCTTCTTCCCGCCTCTTTTTATTACACATTAAGGTGACAGCATCTTCTCAAACAGAGCCACCCCTTTTTCAAGTTTGTCAAATGTCTTAGAGCTGTCATTCCCTCCACCCCCACCTCTTAAACGCTGTGATTTGCATGAAAATTCTTGCTCCCTTCCCACTTAATCAATAACAGATCTAGGCTGGTAAGAAAAAGGTTAGAGTTACTTGTTACTGCCTTGGCTTAACAATGTATACTTGTCACTTTCAAAAGATAGATGTTTTTGGAGACCATAAGGAATCAAGATCTTTTCCACCATGGTGTGAGTAAAATTCATTAGATGTGACTCTAAAAAAGGCTTGTGTTCCCACAGGAGAACTAGTTATCCAAGCAGATTCATAAATCTTAAGGTGAAATTTTCTGGGAAGGGGCAGAGGCTATCAAATTAGGGGATAAATCTTTCAAGTGACTGCAATTTCTATTCTTAGTAGGTTCAGCTTTACCTTTCCAAAGTTTCATTTGAAATTGCCTCACAGTTCTTTATGCCAAAAAATACAAACAACAAAAAAAAGAAGACCACTTTGCTGGTTGAAGATACATTATATCTGGGAAAATGTTGAATGAATCAATGTGTGGTGTTGAGAAGAGCCCCTTCAGGCCTGTCTTTACCTTGGTCTGAGCCTTTTCCGAAGCTAAGTGGGGACCTTCTGTGTCAACCTGAAGCCATGTCATTCCATTTGTTCACATCTACATGGAGAAGAGGGCAGCTGACTGAATGCTGGTTGAGCCCAGGGTGTGATGGAAGAGGTCACTGTGATGAAATGTAAACTTACTATTGGGGGAAAATGAGTGTACTGAGTTGTTCTTCCTGTGGAATTCTAGAGCTTGGCCAAGCACTGCACAACTTTTTGGAAAGACAAAGACTTCCATTTCATTGGTGAATATAGGCTTTCTTGCCATCAGCGCTGGATAATTGTTGTTGGGGGTTGTGCTGTGCATTGTAGGGTATTTAGCCACATCTCTGGCCTCTGCCCCAAATCCAAGTAGCTCCTTTTATTTGTGACACCATTAGTGTCTCTGGACATTGACAGTGTCCCCTAGGGGTGTAGTCACCTCTAGTAGAAAATCTTTGGAATACACTGGAATCTTTGGAAACTTGTTATAGCAACTTGAGCTGAGACGAGAGTTTGTGTTTTGAAATGTTACTAAAAGTGAAGATAAATTTTGACTGGCTTTATTCATCTTTACATTTTTCTGCCTAGTAAATTTTAAAGAGATGGGCATAAAGTCGGGTAAATCTGAATTTGAATTCTGACTCTGAATTGTGTGGTCTTCGCAGGTGGCCTAACTGCTGTGTGTCCTCATCTGTGCAGGAGAAGTAATGGTATTATCACTCTCAGTGTGCTGTGAGCATGAAATGAGATCCTATATGTAAAAGGGCCACATATGGGGCCTGGAATATGTTGGTTATTTAATAAATATTTATTTTTATCCTCTCCATTTCTCAAAAGAAAAGGTTTTTCTTTTTAAATTAATGTTGCTTTTTTTTTAATGAATTTGGTGCTGTAAGTCGTGTCATGCGGCTCTTGTAGGGCTTTGCCGAATGTGGCATCTAAAATTTCCTAACATGATGTAAGAGCTCCATACGTATTAGGTGCAGGAACAACTGATGTGCAGCATAAATGATTATGCATTCGCTATTTAATCATGATGTTACCAGGTCCTCCAATAACACTACAGCAGTGTTACCTAAAATATATTGATTATTAATTGTGCCTGCATCTTGTTAAGTTCTTCATGCATATATATATATATAATATATATATATATTTATTTATTTATTTATTTATTTATTTATTTA
>NW_017731522.1:1060763-1090533 GCF_001890085.2 Hipposideros armiger | reverse complement strand
GGAGGGCAGTGTCACTGGCCCTCATGTGGGTTCCGAACCGGGGCCCTCCGGCGTCCCAAGCTAGTTCTTAACCATCCCGCCACTCGGCTGGCCCCATGCATATTTTTTAATATTAGCTTCACAAAACCCCTGTGGGATGGGAAGTGTCGTTATTTAAAAATGGTTCCCACAGAGGCCCAGAGGTTAGACAATAAATACCCCAATCAAACAGGCAGAATTTGAGGCCCGCTGCCAAGTATGGCCCCTGTATTTTAATAAAATAGTGATAATGAAATTTATCCTGTTCCCGTCACTCTGTGAATTATTTCACAAGCAGTAAATAATTTAACCCTCCAGACAACCCCCTGAGGCAGGTACTGCACTATACTTTAGAGATGAGGACACTGAAGCACCCAGCGGGAGGGACGTCCCCGAAGTCATGCAGCTATGGACCGTGTCATCTACATGTTTGCTTCTAAAAGTAGAAAATTTGCTTTTAGAAATGAAGTCATTTTAGAATCAGGAAAATCTTTCAGTTTTGACATTTGCTCTTTGTTCACACGTTCTTGATCCACGGACATACTCCTTCACCCTCTTGTCTGTCTCTGCTCAGCCTTTGGTTGAGCACTTTCTCTGCTCCAGGCCCCAGCCTGGGGGCTGGATGCCCTTCTGGGGCTGTGGGGAGATGAAAAGCCAGGAGCAGGGCAAGGCCTTGTGGGAACCCACTGGTAGAGATGAGGAGCACACACAGTTCAGCACAGACAGAACCAGGGCATGAATGAAGCAGCCAGAGCTGGGCGGAAACAAAAGGGGCTGAAATGCAGCAACATTCTGATGGAAGAGATCGAATGACTCTTTGTTCATGAATCACACAAATATCTTTCAGCTGCTCTAGGCGAGAGGCCGTATGGATTCATGTTTTACATTAAACCCGGTGGTTATTTGGGGAGGCGGATACCATTTTCTTCTTGCTGTCATGAATTTTTTTTTTTTTTCATTACGAAGGCTGAAAGCTGGCATTAATTACTGTAGCGGTATGTCTGCCCAGAGATTTCCTGTAGCTGCCAAGAAAACCAAATATTCGAGGAGACTCAGAAAATCACCCCAGATGTGTCCTATTATGATTTAGAAATCAGCCTTTACAAAACTGATGTCCAATTTATAATTTAATATATTTGACAAGGAGATTGTGTGTGTGTGTGTGTGTGTGTGTGTGTTTTAAATAAGGGTTACAGTTTTAAAAATTGTGCAGAGAACTTGGAAAATTTTTGGAAACATGTCTTCCATTCTTTCACCTCATCATTTTTTTTGACATTAATGTGTGTGGCTTTAAAAAAAAAAACTAAGTAGAATTTAATTGATGGAAGGTAAAACATTCAGAAGCCATAAAAACCGCAGCTTTCTAATGCCAATAAGCGTTTCATGCTGCAAGTAGTAAAGAATGCTGCGTTGATTTCTTTTATTCTCGCGTACCACCTATGGAGAAGGCAAAGGAGTGTTTAAGGTACTAGAAAAAGTTGCAAACTCTATAGTGAGGGTGACAAAAAATTGCATTCATGTAATTTATTCTACTAGACTTTGGGCACAATGTAAGTTGGGAGGTTATGTTTTACTTCTATTATGGAAACAAATTTAGTTTAATTTTTTTATTTCAGAAGTCATGTATGTTCATCGAAGAACAATTAGAAGATGCTGTTACCAAAAGACCTATATAGTCTTACCAATCATTATAGCCACAGTGAACACATTATTGCAAAATTTTTATACGTATAACCTTTCATATATAGACTGTGTGGTCTTTATTATAAGATACTATCTATTGTAATGTTAATCATTGTTCACCAAAGTAAGCACCGGTAGTTTTGTAAGGTGGAGGAATAGGGGAAAGAGAGAAATTTTATTATTTCACAGAATTCAGCAAAGTTAGAATGAAAACAGTGCATTTGAGATCAATAAATCTATTTTTATGTTACGTTAATTTGACTCCTTTGGGTGATAATAAGAATGATAACAATAATAAAAAGTACAGCTAATCTTACTGAGCTCCTACTATGTGCCAGGCACTATGAACTTCATATACATCATCTCATTAAATTTTCACTACTCTCCAATGTTGATAATATTTTTAATCCCGATTTTATAGATGAGGAAAATGAAGCTTAGAAAGCCTAGGTAATTGACTCATGTAGATAATCAGTAGCAGAGGAAGAAATCAAACCCAGGCTTATCTGGTTTCAATGGCTATCTTCTTATCGGCTCCCTGCTGCCTAAGTGGGACAGTGTATCATAAGACCCTTTATTAGGCAAGAACTTCCGCTCGGTACCAGTCAGCTCTTTGGTTGAATTTCTTGGCTTATCTCTTATGCGTACTTACCATCACTTGTGATCTTTAAGCTTGATATAGTTGTTCATCACCAAATGGGAAAATATATTAAGCATGCTGTTTCTCTTAGTGGAGCAGGTGACTGTCAAGTTAAAGAATGGGGATACAGTGTATCCACAGACCACAGTGAACAAAGGCTTGATGGTCTGTGGGTTTTTAGGGGACACATGCCAGCGGGGTTCTGAGGAAAGTATGTGAGCACTTACTATGAATACTTTTCCACCAGAACCTGGGCATTCAATGTAAGAGGGAGCTCTTTGCCTCAAGAAGACTTTAAATGCAGGACAGATTTGTACTTCAGAAACTAAGCATCCCCGAAGCAATGCAGGGCAAAAATGGTGCTCATTTCAAACACGTTTTCAATAAATTTACGGGTGAGAAAATCACAGGAAGATTCTAGAGGCAACAATGATATTGTGATAAATATATTCCATGCCCTTGAAAGCTACATCAAAGATGATAACTACTATTTCACCCTGCTCAGGACTTCTGTGTTTGTCAAAAACAGAATTTTGGCTCAGCCAGAATGATATGTCATACATAGACATTCATAACAATGAAAAGTTATAGTAGAATAGATCAATTTTTTACTTTTGTTTATTAGCTGGAGAATCTGGAGCTATGAAAACAAATGTCCACGTGCCACTTAATTATCAGGCTGGTTCCATTATGGGACTCTGTAGTGTGTAATTTCTGCAACAGAGCTATTTATCCTTTGGAGTTTTCTCTCTTCCTGTGAGTTCTTTTTCCTCTTTGTTCTTTGGAAGAAATTATTCTAATTTGTAACTCATTCAGCAACCACAAGTAATTCGTATTAGATGGAAAGTACAATGGGATATAAAAATTCTAATCTTTGTATCTAATTACAAAAATGTCATTAAAATTAATGACTTAAATATAATTAAGGCTAACCAGCCTAATCGAGACAATCTGTGACCTGAGAAGGTCACATTAGAATAGAGTTATATTTTCCTTCTGAAAAAAATTTTTTTTTTTAAAGATTTTTTTATTGGGGAATTGGGGGGATGGGAACAGTGCTGGGGAATTGGGGGAAGGGGAACAGACAAGTTGCTGTCGTTTTGTTCTTCAATCTAGTTGTGGAGGACGTTGCTTCACTGGCCCAAGTTGGCACCATCATTGACCATCATTGCGCTCTTCCCGGGCGAGGCAGATCAGTCTCCGGCTTCTGGACGGCCGCTCACTGCGGCTGCTGGCCGCTCACGCTGGCTGCTGCTGGCTACATACGGTAGCCCATGGCAACCCACTGCCACAGGGGCTGCAGCCTACGCCGTCGCCGGCAACTCATGGCAGCCCAGCTCCAGGTTGAGCTGTCGTTCAGCATCTTAGCTGTAGAGGGCAGTGTCACTGGCCCTCATATGTGGGATCCGAACCGGGGCCCTCTGGCATCCCAAGCGAGTTCTTAACCATCGCGCCACTCAGCAGGCCCCTTTTCCTTCTGAATTTACCTTATTCTCCAGAAGGCAGTTTTGTTAACTTTTAGATGACAGAGCAAATTCAAAAGCGATTGCAACTTAGAATTCCAAGGGCTGTCTGTCTACCAGCACCACAGCCCCCGGAACTTCCCGGCCAGTAGCTGACTTTTAACAATCAGAGTGCTGTTGGTAGACCTGGCGCCAGAGTGTTCTCTCTGAGTTTATCTGCCGGATCCTCCTCCCACCCTTTTAGGTCATTAATCTTTTGGAGGTGTTGGTTGTTGTTTTAATATATTATTTCTTGGTCATAGTGTTTCAGGGTTGGTTCAAACTTGGAAATTTATATTTAACTGTACATTTTACAGGGAAAAAAGTAATCATCACTAACATTTATGGGGAACTAGTCTATGCCAGGTACTTTTCTAAAATCCTCATACATATGATTTCATTTATTTCTTCCAACAGCCCAGCCAGGCTGGTAGTTCCCTCATTTAACTTATAAGGAAACTAGACCCTGAAAGATCCAATACTTTTTCACAGTAAGGAGACGGTGGCTCGTGTGAGGTGTCTGGATGTTGACCTAGTTCTACAGACCTCAGAACCCTCCATGCCCTACCTCCTCGTATCCTTTCCCCTCCCTAAGTGCCCAGGTCATTAGATGCATTTTTTTCTGCCATCCTTGACGGTAAGACATCCTTACCAGTCTGTTCAGTAATCAAGGTCTGGGCCACAAAATCAGGTCCCTGAAACATGTTTTGTCTCAAACACAGACTGACTTACAAATGCCACTCCTAGTTCCTCTGATGTTTGCTAGCTTCCTGGTTTGTGAGGCTTTTTTCGGGACTCATGGGCATTCTTTTCTCTGCTCCCTGTTCACTTCCTCTGTGTTTGCTTCATCTCAGGAAGGTGCTCTCCACATGACAGCTCCTAGCTTACTTTTAGTCTCACGCCTAGTGATCCCAAGGAAGGAGGCGCCTCCCCTTTCTAACATCACGTCATTCTCTGAATGCAACTCAGTTGGCTCAGTCAGGTCCCGTGCTTACATCAGGGTTGATTGGCCGCCCTGGTTCCCATGCCAGGAATGGCAAGGTCCTGTGATGGATGGCTGTACCCAAGCTCCATGGAGTCCCATGAAGTCTGGGCAGAAGAGACAAGGAAGGAATAAGCTTTCCCCACGGTCTGACGTTGCTAAGGGGTAGACTTTTGAGTATAGAAACATAAAGCAGTATTATAAAGAATCTGTTTTAATGAAGGAAGAGGAAATAAACACCCACAGGGGAGGAATCCAATGTATAACACTCTTTTAAAATATCCACAACTGTAAATTAAGATCTTATATGGTGTGGAATCATACAATGGACTTCAGGGACCACCTGGCTCCTGGTTCTCAGCGTGTTCCAGGCAGTGCTGGGGACTTATGATTAAGGTTGAAATAGGGTAAAACACTCCTAGTCTTATTGAATAAAAAATTAAATCTATTGAGATTTTTCTTTTACCAAAGCTTGAGGAAGGTTTTCCACTTTGAGGAAGACTTGAGGCAAATAGGTATCATTTACACAAGAGTGTGCTGCGGCACGTGGAGGGACTTGCTTGTGTGAAGGGCTCCTGGGCATGGTCAAAAAAAGGAATGACAGCAGACTTTCTCCAGTTCTGTTTCTTTGTATACCTAGAAAGATGGATCAGAGATTAAATTTAGCAGGTGATGTCCTATGACAACTAAAGGGCAGAGATGAATGTATGTCAGCATTTTATATACTTCCAATTAATTAGCTTGACCAATTTTGATACAAAGGCTGGGAATCCCAACTACAGTTTTCCAGGAGGTAGTCTTCTTTGTAACTGAGAGGAGGTATAGAGGCCCTGGGAAAGTCAAAGGGCCTCAAAGGTCTTGTCCCAGTGGTTGCATTTCTGCAGGCAGGAGTTTAGAACAAATCCGTGATGAGCACAGAGAGCAGCATGCCCTGTGATGTACCAGGTGGGATAAAAAATATGATGAATGTTTAAATTAAAATTGTTAAAGTAAAAGATAACATTTCAATGAATTCCCCTCAAAATACTCCCTCTTGCTTCAAACACACTTATCCCATTGTTCTTGCCACTTTCTGAAGCAGTTCTGGAAGTCCTCTTTCGTGAGTGTCTTTAGTTGCGCTGTCATGGCTGCCTCGATGTCCTGAATCATTTTGACTTTGGGGAAGAGTGAGAAGTCACATGGTGTTAGATCCAGTGAATAAGGTGGATGAGGAGAGGCCGTAATGATTTTATTTGACAGAAATTGCCTTACCAGAAGCAATGTGTGACAAGGAGCATTGTCACGACGGAGGATGATTTATAGCACAGTTTAAAATACCTTCTTTCAACCGTAGCTAACATCCGACTGACTGCACTGAACAAGTTGAAACTTGTCACACACTGTTACTAAGGTTCAATGTACTGCTTCCCATATTGAAGATCCCTGCCTTTCCGTTGGATGGCACTCGGCAGCAGCATGCACTGTATTTTGTGATCACAACAGAAAGGCTCCATGTCATACATTGCTTCTGGTACGGCAATTTTTGTCAAATAAAAATGTTATGGTGTGTTCTCATCCACTTTATTCACTGGATCTGGCACCATGCGACTTCTGGCTCTTCCCCGAAGTCAAAATGACCATGAAAGGTAAATGTTTTGAATCAATTCAAGGCACCGAGGCAGCCACGAAGCACAACTAAAGACACTCACGAAAGAGGACTTCCAGAACTGCTTCAGAAAGTGGCAAGAACAATGAGATAAGTGTGTTTGAAGCAAGCAAGAGGGAGTATTTTGAGGGAGATTAATGGCAATGTGTCTTTTACTGTAATGAATTTTTTTTATTTAAACATTCACCCTATTGTTTGATCATACCTCGTCTATAATCTAGGCAATCATTTGGCCTTGCTTAGTTATATTACTTTTGTCATCAGAACCAAAGATTGACAACCTTTCAAGAATTTTTTATATTTATTTTCTTTGACAATAAAGCAAATATTGAGTTCAAGTTTTGCAATTTTTTTTCTCAAGGCACTGCTTCTACTTAAGGACTTGTTTGGCTTTAACGCGAAATACATTGATTTAAGTTACCAAGCGCTGCTTGCTGGTTTTTAGGGTCAAAGTGTTCTTAGCACTGAGTTTGGATGGACAGGCTTCCTCAGAACCCCAGTGGCCTCCAGTAAGATGGTATTGGAAAACTTGCCTTGTCCTTAAAGTTTAAAGGAGAAGATATTCTCTATGCAACACGGTTTTTATCTTTTAAAAACATATTTCTCACAGTTTCCAAAAGATAATGATTTCTTTAAAGTAATGCCAGTGTAGAGTGGTCTAACACAAAGATATTAAAAGCTAAGCTTTAGGAAGGTTCAAACCCACACTCCTTAACTGGAAAAATGGGCCACCATGAGTGCATTTCATCTCTGTCATTTGTTTAATAGATGTGGGTAAAGTCATTCAACCCACAGCTGGCTTTATTATGAGAGCCCTGCAGGAGTGATTAGCTTTTCAGATAGCATTCTAACTTTCTGCTGTTTGATTTCAATACCTTTTTTTTTTCCCTTTTGAGTGTGTGTGTGTGTGTGTGTGTGTGTGTGTGTGTGTGTGTGTGTGTTGGGCATGCTTTAGTAAAGCAAAACTAAAAAGAGTAAAAAAACTTGACTGAGGCACGTGACCTTTGTTTTACCAGTTCTTGAATTTGATAAGGTGGAACCAATGTTCTTCGGTAATTTTTTCTGCAGTTTGTTTAAAGGATTTGCAGAAGGAAGATGATGCTTGCTTAAATCTCTTGTCAGAGCTTCATTCTGTGGTGTACTTCCCTTGGTGGAAGGATTTGAGCTTTCTAAGTATTATAAAAATATCATCCAATTTACAATGATGAGAATTTTGACAATGCTCTTTGGAAAGTCTTTTTAAAAAAAACAAACAAAACTACCCGTGATTCAGAAAGAGAAAGTACATATGTTTTTGGACCTGGAAGACATATTATAGAACTTAAGGATCACAGAGGGGACAGACAGGAAATTAAATGTGTGAATAGGTGATTATTGATAAGATGGAGAGGGAGCGATCATGGGGATCTACAGAGTTCATGCTGGCTAAACAGAGCATATGGGCCACTTGATTTTGTGTGTCGTGGTTATGCCACCCCTGGTATATAATCTAGACCAAACACTCAGAGAAGACACCAGAGACAAACTGAAACTCACAGAGGGCCATATGACTTGCCCAAGAGGGTGGTCTGTTGCCAGCTGAGGTGTGACTAGCGAGCGCCCAGGCACCTTTTCCCCCAGGCTAGTGTGTTTTCTGTCTCTTCATCACAGTCATGGTTGTGATGAAGATTTTTCTTTCACTTCAGCAGGGAAATCAAGAGATCTCGTTTGTCATTCTCTGGTGTCTTGAAGCTCTTGCTGGTGAACAGTAGTTGCTAACTATGGTGTAACTGGGATGAGATCATAGATGTCTAGGCCATGTAACAAAAAACAAAAAACATTAGTATAGATTCCCTAAATACATTTATTAGAATATTAGTATTTTTTTAAGCTTCAAGAGGAAGATACGATGTGTAACATATCATTTCCAACTATTGGACTATAAGACTCCTCCCCACTTTTTTTTTTTTGTGTGTATCTCATTAAACTTATATTTTGAGCTAGTTTAAGGAACATTGTTTTAGATACATACCTAACACTCTACTGTTTGAGGCAACCATTGAATCTCTTTCAACCTGGTTTCAAATCTCTCACCCACATCACCTTTGCACATAATTCAGTTTGTGTCCCTCTTAAAATGTGGCACCCAGAATGAATCGCAGTAGCTTGGGTATATTCTAACTATTGCCCACCAGAGCAGGACATCTCCTCCCTTCTTCTAGATAATATGCTCATACTACCTTGATGGCAAGCAAAGCTTATTAAAATCTCCACTTCTGAGTTAAAGCAGGTATCCTCCACTTACCCAGATGAAGTTTTCTGAGGATTAATTTGTTAACGTGTGCTATGCCTTGTAGAAAGAGCTGTGCTAAATCTGTGAGGTTTAATTCATACTAAATATGTTAGGAAGGCAAATGCAAATATCCATAGCTGTTAATTTTACAAGCAGGAAGATGTTCGGCATAGTTCAGCCTGACCTATTCATCTCAATTTAATAAGTAGCTAGAATAAAGACACTGATGGGACTGAGGGTTGGGATGGTAAAATCAAATATTTAGTTAATGGCAGCAGATAATTCGGTTATATTGTCAGGATCATGTACATATTAACAATTCAGGCTTATGCTGCAGAAATTTGAATATTGTCTAGGAGTCACCTTGCCTAGAAACAAGGTTGAGAAATTCTGAAAATGTTGATGATTGCCCATTGACTTGCATATGGAAAAACTGAATTGATTTCAGAGGGAAGGAATCACTGGCATTCCCCAGCCAGTGATTAAATTCTCTACACAATTAATTCTAAAAGGCTGCGCAGCCTCTGGTTGAGTATGTCTAAAGGCCAATCTCAATACTTCCCCAGGCAACTTTTCAAGGCAACTTAAAGATGAGTAAAGGCACTGTAGCTTAATGGATTTTGTGTTAGGCTGTCATGGGCTTGAATCCTGACTCTTCCAACTCTCTAGCCGGATGACTTTGGGTAAATTACTTAAATATTTTAAAATCCAATTTTACTTTATCATATAAAATGAATTAATATATATACACTTTCTAAGGTTGTTGAGAGTACTAACAAGACTCTTGAGTGTAATGAGCCCTCAAATATTGGTAAATTTACATTTGTCACCACCACCAGTTGTGATAAAGTCAAACAGTTGGCATTATCTCAAATGAAAGTCAAGCCCCCTAATAGCAATTCTGTTATGGGCTGGGTAGCTTTGCCCTTTGAGGTCAGTTCTTTCCCTAACACTAGAGCTATAAATGGGGTTCGTAGTATTTGCCAAAGAGTTTCATTCAACTGGAGTTGATCTTATATGTTATACTTTTTAAAGGGAACAGATAAGTCAGATAATGCTAGCTGATGAATCCTGTAGGACTAAGAACACCACCTTGAGGGCCATCTGTTGGCCTCCATGATGGAAAGTATGATTTGTGTACTTAGGGACACAGCCCTTTATGGAAACCAACCTGCTGTTTGATTGACTTAATTAAGTTCCTATAATTTCTTCAATGATTAAGTATCCATTTTTCTGCCATATTTTTGGCTCCGTGGTGGAACCCCAAGGAAACAGTACACAATCTGTTGCCATGTCACTTTGTGAGTCACATGAAAAAGACATGAAAATGGACAAAACAAGAGGTGCTATTTTTAAATGTCTAGAAGAAATTGGCAGGCCCCAGGCATATTCTGAAGCCAGGTGTGCACATCTCTGCTTATCCCCAAAACAAATTAATGTCTGAAGGTCCTTTTAAAAAGTCATGCTAAATGATACTATGTTTTCCTCACCATATCCTAAAGAGGATGCTTTAAAAAAAAAGAAAGAAAGAAAAGAAAGCTGATTTATGGTTACTGTCTGCAAAATGTAGGGCTTTTGATGAATTTTTTTGTCTAAGTGTTCTATCAAGTTAGGTGATCTTTCTAAAATGCCTCAGTTGTCAGGCCTCCTTTAAAATAAGGTACACTGAAGCTGGATTTAGCATGTTGACCTTAAACAGATAGATAGCCAGATTGTTCTCCAGCAAAATGGGTTTATTCGGGAACACAAAGAATTGCAATTCAGGACATGAGGCCTAATGGTGAACCAGGCGCCAAGTCTAGAGAAACAAAGCAGAAGACCGCTGTTTTATGGACTTGGCAGGGGCTGTTGTAAACAAAGAGTCCATTGGAGGAAACCCAGAGTTCTAAGTATAGTGACTTTTCAGTGGCTGAGTTATGGCAGCCTCCCATTGGCTGAGCTGTTACTGGGCAAGGAGGCATCATTTCTTCCTACTGCTTTGGTAGTGAAGTATTATCACTTCCTGTTGGAGATGCAAGGTAGTCTCTTCCTGTTGGGGTCACTAGTGTATATTGAGTGACGTGTGTGTGAGGCTGCTGCTCATTTTCACAAGAATAAAAAGTGAAGAAATTAAATAAAACTGACATAGTCCCTTTCTTCTTTAAAAATGTTTGTTTGAAAACATAGCAAACGTAGTAAACCCTTGCACTGTCAGAGCTAGACATTAAGATTTTCCTTTCCATCTTGAGTAATGAGGGAGGGGGAAGGGGAGAGGGGAAGAGGCAGAGAGAGAATGAATCACAACAGTAACGCTGTACTGGCTTACATTAAACGTTCAGCTGAGAAGCTCTTGATAATTCAGTATCAGACCATTGTGACATCTGCATCCCATTTTAGGGGGAGGGAGTTAGACATTTTGCTAACTGTGTTTAAGTGTTTCATGTTCATTATAAATTAATACCCAGCTATAATCCTTGTTAATAATCATGGTACTTTTTTCTTCCTTAAAAAAATACACTAAAAATATGGAATAAGCCTACACTCTCAATAAGGAGACTGCTGTTTTATTACCGTTAGTGTAAGGTAATTCTTGTGAGCAAGGACTCCGAAGCCAGACATCCTGGGTTGGAATCCCAGCTATTGCATTTCACAGCTATATGATTGGGCAAGTTACTTTGTTTCTCTGTGCCTCAGTGTTCTGGGTTATTGTGAAGATTAAATGAGCTAATAATACACGAAAAATGCCGGGCAAGTAGTGAGTACTATATAAATGTTGTCGACATCATTGCCTCACTCAGCTCTGTGTGTTTTCCTTTGTAATGACTGCATATATTCCATCGGATGACTCTACCGTCATTTATGGACCCACCCCTCGTCTGGGGAGTAGATGCTGTTTCCATGTTTTGGTTCCAAATTGTGCTGCAATGAATATTCTGGTACATACACTTCTGCCTGCATTTAGACCACATTGTGGAGGTGGCAGCGATAGCTACATTCATGCCACACAGAGAGGGCTGCTTTCTTTCTTTTTCTAAGTGCAGCAAGAGCTTAAATCCTGCCTTAGCTACTTAGCTAGCTGAGTAAATATCGGGCAAGATATTTAGCTTCTCAGGACCACAGTTTCCTCTTCTGTAAAACGGGAGGGAACAGTAGTACCTGCTTCAGTGGGTGGTTAAGTGGATTAAGTGAGAAAAGTGCTTAGCTTAGTGCCTGACTGATAATAAACATACCAGACATGACGTAACCAAAGAAGCAAATGGAAACAAAGTCATTATTATTACTGCTAACATTATCAACTTCCCCAGAGCCCTGCAGTGAGTAAACGAGCAGTGAGTAAATGAGTGGTTCACTCTTTTCTTGGGATTATTATAAAGTGAAATAATGATGGTGTCCTTCTGACAGCTGCACATTTGTGCTTCCTGGTTATTTTCCCTCCCATTCTCCACACCTTATGTGTTCATCTGCTGTGCTGTAACGAGATTCCCAAGGGAGGCTAGGTTTTAGAGAATGAATAGGTGCCCTGGGAGTCCCCTCTGCTGCATGTGTCTCTTTTCCATCATTAGAGGTCTGCAGCCACTGTACAGATTTCCTGAAGAGAGAAATGGACATTCAAGGAGCTGCCAGTGAAAACCCTCTCCCAGGACACATTTGTGGTTCTCGTTGGAGAGGGAGAAAGTGGTGCCTCTTGAGCTCTGACTGTTGGTGGATTGCATACCCAGAAGGACCCGGATATTTGAAGTGGCTTTTACCTGTTGAAATGCAGTCATTCTGGGGTATTATGAGCACCGGCTAAATTATAGTGAGTTACCCTAAAGAAAAAGGGGGCAGGTCCCACCACTGCCCTGTTGATCCCCTGAAACTTTCTGGGCTCACATTCCAATCTGCTGTATTGAGGCGTGGATCCTGAGGGGTTAAGCTGCCCTCATTTTGGGTCTATTTAGGCCCATTTAAAACAAGATGGAAAGTGCAGCTCTTCATCATGTCAAGGCCATTTCTCATTTCTGCAGCACTGTCCCCCACACCTGACTTGTTTCTGCAAACACTTGGAAGCCTAGCAATCCTGGAAGGAAGGAGTGGAGACGCAGCAGATCACATTCCCTACCAAGTGGGAGTGAGAGGCAGAAACACTTAGCTTTACCTGCATCCACAATGGGCATCTGTTTTCTGTGATTACCACGGAATTGCGCATTCCAGGCTCATTCTTGCTGGCTAATGAGGAGCAGGCTGGCTCACAGAATAAAGACTTTGTTTGCAGCATTGTGTACTTGGTGTTGGCTTGTTTGGAACAAGACGACTCTCTCCTCTTAACCTCTGTCCCTTTGCCACTAGAAAAGAGACATGAAGGCATTTTGAGAGGTTAGAAATGAAATGGTTAACAGTGTGGGGATTTGGTCTTTTGCTATAGTTCCACAAAGTCCTTACTTGACAAGACTACTCCTAGGTTTATTGGAAATACAATTTAGCCTTCATAAAAATCTCTAATTGTTTTCAATTTGACTCCAGTTGCCTTCTCTGGCTGTACAGGAATCTCTGTTATCATGCGCATCTAATACCGTATTTTGCTGTTTATTATAATGTGCACTTTTTTTTTTGCCCAAATTTGTGAGGGAAAAATAAGAATGCTCAGTATACATGGGTTATACTAATTCTGTATCTATATAAATGTTTTAAATTATTTTATTTATGCTTATGAGTTAAAAGTGTAGCTCTGGAAATCAATAATGATATCCGTATACAAAAATAATACCCTGGAATATGATAATCCGTTTGGTTGAACTTACGATGATGAACTTGCAATGACGAAGAGTTCTTGACTTCCGATGATGCATAAATATCGTAAATTTGTTGCCAGTACATAAAATTTCTTGTACCTTGTATCTGTTCTTGTGTTTTGTAATTATTTGTTACATAAAATGTCTTGTACCATAATATGTTAAAAATAAATGCAAAAATTCCTTTATAATACAAAAAACAAGTACCTAAATGTAAACAAATACAAATTTGAATTAAAAAATTAAAACGACGGGCCCGGCCGAGTGGTGCGTTGGTTAAGAGCTGGCTTGGGATGCCAGCTCTGAGCAGCAGGGCCCCAGTTTGGAACGCACATGAGGTCCAATGACACTGCCCTCTACAGCTAAGATGGTGAAGAACAGCTTTACCTGGAGCTGGGCTGCTGTGAATCGCCATCGATGGTGTAGGCTGCAGTCCCTGCTGCTGTGGGCTGCCATTAGCTACCAAGTGTGACTGGCAGCCAGCATGAGCAGCCGGCAGCTGGTGTGCGCTGCCAAGAGCTGCTGTGAGTGGCCGTCCAGAGGCCGGCGACCGATCTGCCTCACCCGGGAAGAGCGCAATGATAATACCAACATGGGCCAGTGAAGGGACGTCCTCCACAACTAGACTAAAGAACAAAAGGACAGCAACTTGTCTGTTCCCCTCTTCCAATTCCCCAATAAAATCTTAAAAAAAAAAATTAAAACGAAAGATTTTTTTCCCTGAAAATTTGGGCCAAATACATGGTTGCACGTTATACATGGGAATGCATTATACATGGCAAAATACGGTAATCATTCCTCTGAATCTAGTCTATGAATTCGATGGTGAAGTTGTGTGGCTGTGAAGTTGTAATGTCTGAAAGCTGTTTTCTCATAGATGTACCGTCTTTTGCCTTCTGCATCTCAGGGACACTCTGGAAATTGGACTTTCTCAGTGAGAGTCAAGATAAGTTGAGGGTTTCAAATCACAGTTATTTTGCTTCATCTGTCCTGTGGAAAGGCTCTATCTTTTCACCCTCAAATACCTGCCTATTTTAGTAATTGGGATCCAAGATTACAAGAAATTTTGAAACCTCTCTCTCCCTCTTTTACTTTTCCTCTGCTATAAAGCAGCATTGCATGGTAGCCCAGCCTCACAGCCTGGGCTCAAATATCAGCTCTGCTACTCTCTGGCTGTGTGAGCTTGGGCAAGTTTCTTAACCTCTCTGGTGTCCAATTTCTTCTTTATATAAATAGTAAGTATCTCTTAGAACCTTGTGTGGAACATAGTAAACAATTATTATATGTTAACAGTTGTTAAGCAGCAGACATTTATTGTGAGCCTACCATGAGCTAGGTGTAGAACTGGGCATTATGGATGACAATGAAGATACTGATGACAACAGCAGCAACAGTAGTGATGCTTCACATTTATCCTACATACACAGTCTGCAAGACCCTGTGTGAAGAGTTTGACATGCATTATAGCATTTTCATCTCAGAACAATTTTATGAAAGAGATACTGTTGTAATCTCAAATTTGCCAAGGAAGCTGAAGGTTAGAAAGGTTGCATAACTTTCTACTGGTCAAAGCTATTGGGTTGTTGGAAAAGTCATGACACATGTTTGCAACAGATGACACTAATTCATTTTTGGAAGTACTAGAGTCTTTCGCATCTATGTTATTGCTATGTCATATGATAGCTGACAGTTCTAGTTTCATTCTAAAAAACATTGAGTGCTTTGGTTGAGTTTTGGAAATTTTACAACAAGTTGAAGATGGAAGGCCAAACTGTGCATTTTTGCCATATTTTACTGTTTTACTTCCATAAAGGGAAGAACGCGCGTCAAGCTTGTGAAAAGTTGCATAAAGTTTATGGTGACAATGCTCTACAAGAACGTCAGTGCCAAGGATGGTTCACAAAATTCTGTGCTGGTGATTTTGATCTCAACGACGCTCCTCGGTCAGGGAGGCCCACCAAGGTTGATGACAACAAAATAAAGGCATTGATGGAGTCAAACCCACATTACACAACACAAGAGATTGCAGAAACGTTGAACATCCATCATTCAAGTGTTCACGACCACCTGAAGAAGCTGGGATATGTAAGCAAGCTGGATATTTGAGTTCTGCATGAACTCAAAGAAGTTCATTTGATGGCATGTATAAACATTTGAAAGATGCTCCTTAAATGTGAGGAAAACAATCCTTTTTTGAAGCTACTGATAACTGGTGATGAGAAGTGGATTGTTTACAACAATGGGTGTGCAAATGTTCTTGGTCCCTATGTGATGATTCACCTCAAACGACGTCAAAAGCAGACATTAATCAGAGGAAGGTTATGCTCTCAGTGTGGTGGGATTTTAAAGGTGTCGTGTTTTTCGAGCTCCTACCAAGGAACCAAACAATCAATTTGAATGTGTACTGCCGGCAATTGGACAGTTTGAATGAATCCATCATCCAGAAACGTCCAGAGCTTGTTAATTGTAAAGGAGTTGTGTTCCATCGCAACAATGTGAGACCACACACAAGTTTGATCACCCGTCAAAAATTCTTGGAGCTTGGATGGGATGTGTTGCCACACCCACCATACTCTCTTGACCTTGCACTGTCAGACTCCACTTGTCTCACTGTCTTCAAAACTCCTTGCATGGTATAACGTTCAATTCAGATGGGGCTGTAAATCTGCACCATGTTCAGTTTTTTGCAAATAAAGACAGGTCCTTCTATGAACGAAGAATTATGAAGCTCACTGAAAGATGACAAAAGGTTATCGAACAAAACAGGCAATATATCATTGATTGATCTTTGTTCTTAATATAAATAAATGACCTTTGAAAGACAGACAAAATACATCATGACTTTTCCGACAACCCAATAGTAAGTGGTAGAGCCAAGATTTGAATCCAGGCTGTCTATTTCTAGAACTTTGAGTTTTAATTTCAAAGCCATGTCACTCATAAAACCGAACTCCATTTGAGTCTCTACCACCTATTACTATCCCCTTAAGTAGGGAGACAGTGATTCCATTTTACTGGAACAAAGATCTCCACACATTTGTTAGCCACAGCTTTGCCCCATGACTCTGTGTCTTCAGTAGCAGAAACAGAAATAAAGATGAATGCCAAGGGCCTCCATTTGTCTTCCCCTGCCCCATGTGACCGGAAAGCAGCCTTTCTCCCCTGCCCCTTCTGCTTGCTCTGATCGTATTTTGCAATTGATGTTTCTTGCACTGGCTTTCCTCTCCCAACTTTTTGGTTGCTTACTCAAATATTACTCTACTGTGATTACACACATGGGGCCCAGATCTCACTAACAGAATAACAACAGCAGCTGTCTGTTCTTTCTGAAAGCTCATTTTGTGCTAAGTACAGACCTAAGGAACATTATTATCTCATTTACTCCTCACAATATATCTCACAACAGGTAAGGAAGCTGAGACTTGCACCGGTTAATGTCTGGAAATGTTTGGCGTTGATGAGGATGGTTAAAATTTTAGTGGGTCGGTTTCCTCATTACAGAACTATCCTGGAGGAGAACATCATTGTAGTAGGAGGAAGAGCATCCAGATTAGGACAAGATTCAAGCCTTCGCTCTCCTGTGCACCCACTGGGAAAGTCCAGACAAATTGCTTTACTTCCCTCCTGCTCAGTTTCTTTTTTTTTTTTTTTCACAATGGACATAATCTTCTCCATTGTGGGACTGTGGTAAGGTATATCTCTGTGTGAGGTAACACATAAGAAAGTTTGTAAGTGTTTGATGGGTTTAAAATATGAATTCTGCTAACATTCACAGCATACAGTAATACCTTAGTTTGCGAGCATAATTCGTTCTGGAAACAAACTACTTGTATTGCAAAACATCATTCGTTTACCATGTTAAAATGTATTAGAAAGGTTTACTTGCCTTGTGGAACACTTGCAAACCACGTTACTCTCAATCCAAGGTTTTACTGTATATGTTTATTGAGCATCTTCTTTTCTAAATGTGGGAAATAAGTAAATATTTGCCTATTTTTCAGACTTCTTGAAGAGACATGTTGGAGCCAATGAAGTGTCTGAGTCAGAAAATTTACCTTTTTAGGAAGTACTGCCCTCAGTGAGTGAAGGCATTACGACTGCTATTGACTTCTGTAGGACAGAGTTTATCACCCCTGACACTGTAGACATTTTAGGCTGGGTACTTCCTTTCACGGGAGGTCTGTGCATTGTAGAACGTTTAGCAATATCCTTAGCCTGTATCCATTAGATGTCAACAGCATCCCCCGGATTGTGACAACCAAAAATGTTTCCAGACATTGCCAAATGTCACCTAGGGGGCGATGTCAACCCCAGTTGAGAACCATTGCCCTGGGATTATATATTGGCAAGGAATTCACTTAAAGATAAATATACTGCAACCTGGGTAAATGTGATAATGGGCACATGTGGGCAGTTTCCAAAATCTGGTTCACTGCAGACAAAAGGGGACTTTTTGTTTCGGGTATGTCAAAAATGCCTTTTTTGGGAATGAGCTCCGTGTGATTAAAAGAAAAACAGTGTGACGGACTGGCTCCTATGTGGGAAGTTTTGAATATAATAAAATCATTATCAGGAAGCATCCCTGAAAGAATGACTAGCCTTTCTTTCTCTCCCTTCCCTTAGTTTTGTTTGTGTCTTATTCTGCCCGCTCCCCTTCATGCTCTGCCTTGTTTTCGTAACACGGGAAGGTGATTGGTTCAACAATTCCATTTTAGGAGGTCGTTTCTGTGCCTCGCGGAGAGCTACGACTGGGAGATTTATCTTCCTGAGAATTAGTACACTCTTGAAGTCAGCAAGTGTCCTTTTTTGGGTTAGAACCCACTTAATCAGGCTCTAGGATTTCAGGTGCCTCCCAGCTCTGTGTACAGTGCCGAGAAGCCACAGAAAAGGGGCCTCTCAAGTTACCTCTTTCTGAGAGAAGTTTCTGGCAAGAGAAGAAATGCTCTGAATGATCTCCCTGGAACAGAATGTTTCTCTCTATTTTTCAAAGAAAATTAGGTGATTCATTTAGCTAAAATTCAAGTGTGTTTTGCTTTCTATATCAGCGATGAAAACCTCAACTTACAAACCAAGGAAGTAGAAATGAGTATTTCTGAGATGTTTTTCCCCCTCTTTTTAATTTCTAAAATAATTATTCTATAATTCCTCTTATGGATCAGGTGGCAGAGAAACTGGCAGAGAAGCCTAAAACTGAAGTAGTTCATTGTCCCTGCATAAAGTGAAACACTTTTGAGAAGATGGTTTAAGTCACTAGGATGTTATGGTTTTATTTATAAAAATCTAATTTACATTAAAAAAATCAACTGGTTATATAGCTACAGTGTAGTCTCTTTGTTTTCATGTTTCAGAGAATCTCTTTTCTGTGAAAGCCCTCTCTCTCACCTCCAGCTTTGGTCCTCTAACATGGTTATAAATCGGCGCTTGTTGTGAGTGCAAACTCAGTGAAGATTAAAAGAGTCTCCACAGGCTATCAAATATGTTTGTCTATCTAAGTTACTTTTAAAAAATAGCAAGTGGAAAGCTATGTAAGGGCTTTTCAATGATTTTATAAACTTTGCATTCAAAAAGGTAGCAACCCGAAGCTATGATACAGTACGGGATTTGAAGTATATGTTTATAAGTGTCTGTAATACAATAGAATTACTTCGTTATGGTTTAAGAGTTATTTTCTCAAACTGAAATGCTTTCAAGCTTGGCCTTCCATGTATAGGTTCAGATATAAGGCCCTCATTACCAAAAGAATTCTACTTTTCATCAAGGGTAGATAATGGAGTTAAGTATCCTATTTGTGTGATTGCGGTTGTGATTATTTTGTTTTAGTTAAGGCTGAAGTGTAGACATTGTATATAGCTTTCATTTAGCTCTGTCCTGTGAGTATTAAAGGTAATATCTACCAATGACCTCAGAATGTCACTTGGGAATATGATGATAGTTTTTCATAAATGTAATTTATAGGAAGAGACTGTGCCACCATTATTCACATTGGAGTGTGTACAGTGGGCAAATGACATATCTCATGATGTACAGAGATACTTATGAAAGGCTTGACAGCAGGTACTGGAGGCTGGAATGGGAATGTAATGTTTATAAGGCTGTGCTCCTGCTGTCCATTGTCAGAAGAGTGTTGCATTTAAAGTAACATGGTCCCAACAAGAATTTTGACCTTCACTCATATGATTATTAGATATTAAAGGTGGTCCAAAATGACCGACTTCATGACAAGTCTCACTGAAATTTTCTGGCCTCTATTTTCTGTAGCTTCTCAACACTTGGGAATGTGGCTCTAATTCACACCATCATGAACTACCCTTTCAGTTCATTAGCTGGGATGCACAAAATGTGCACGGTTTCTTCCTGACAGGTCGTGTTCCCCGCAGGGGAAGGCAGCCTCCATTCTAACTCCTTTTCCCCGCCAAGGATTCAATAGTGGAAAACGACATCAGACTGTCCTTTTTCTTCTCAGCAAGTGGGGGATCAGGGATGAAACACAGTTCAGAAAGAAAGAGGAAGAAATCCATAAACTTCCCCATATTAATGGCTTCACCACATGATATTGTGTAGTTGTTCCCAGATTTAGATTATCTCTCAAGTTGAAAGTATTTTAAAGATTTAAGGGAAGAGCTTATTCATAAGTGGAGAAGTGATAATGGTAAAACTATATAAATTTTAAATATAAGAGATTAGAAATGACAGATTTTGAATTATCCATGCTCAGATTATTTATTATTTGTATTACAGTATAATAATGCATAAAGTTGCCTTTGGGGTAACAGTTTTCTCAAATTGGTAGTATCTGAAATAAGTTGGTACAGGGTTAATGAGATTTTATTTTACTAATTATGATAACTTTGAAGAATAGCTGTTGCCTTAGTTTTTTTTTTTAAGACTTACTTGATTGTGGAAAGTTAATTTCATTATTCATATGAGAAAATATTAAAGTATTGCTAGCTTTACTGGAGGCCATACATATATATATATATAGTTGTATCTTTTCATCTCATTTACATTTTCATAGAAGACATTGATTTTATATGCCTATATGTAAATTCCTACCACCTCATGCTGAATCCCATCACAGACTGGAAGAAATTAATTCTAATACCACCTACACTCTTTTCCCTGCCTCCTGTATGACTCTACACAAAGTAGTGATTTTTATTTCAAATAAACTCCCACATGCTTGTGGAAATATGCGGTGTCAGAGACCGCAGGTATCGTGGAAAGACTATGGGCTGGACCTGGTCAGAAATGACCACAAACTGGCCAAGTTACTTAACCTTTCTAAGCTCTTTTGTTTTTTTAATTGGCTAAAGGACATAACTACCTCATTGGGTGAATTGTTGTAAGCATTAATTGAAATTATGTGTAAATTGGTGCAGCCACTGTGGAAAATAGTAAAAAATAATTTTAAAAAATTGCAGAAAGAACTGCCTTATGATCTAGCAATTCCACTTCTGGGTATTTATCTAAAGGAAATGAAATCACTATCTCAAAAAGATATCTGTACCCCTATGTTCACTGTAGCATTATTGACTATAGCAAAGACATGGAAACAACCTAAGTGTCCACACACAGTGGAATACTATTCAGCCATAAAAAGAAGAAAATCCTGCCATTTGTTACAATATGGATGGATCTTGATGGTATTATGCTAGGTAAAATAAGTCAGAGAAAGACAAATACTGTATGATCTCACTTATATATGGAATCTAAAAAAAACCCGGAGTTCATAGAGACAGAGGACAATTTGGTGGTTGCCAGAGGCTGGAGGATGAGTGTGGAGGAAATAGGTAAAAGGAAAATTGAGATAATGTAAATGCGCTGTGTTTTAGTGTATAACAGGTATTTAACTGGTCCCTCTTTTAAACATGGACATGACACCATCCATCAACTGATGCGTGCTCCAAATAGGTTTAGCCTCCAAAATACTGTCCACATTGGTTGGTTAGGAATTTGCCATCTGTACCTTGACATACTTGGTTTCAAATAATGAAAATAAAGAATTTGAAACCCAGTTGGGCTTCTCCAAAATTTTACTTCTTTCAGATGCTTGGAACTAGCACTGCCTTTGTGGGAGGTGGGCATTGGTTTATACAAGACTGTTTTCCCTAAGGCATGGACATTTACAATGGCACTGACAAGAAGGTAGATGCAACAGCATAAATGAGTGCCTCATGAAATACATCTAATAAAATGCTTGTTTCGGAAGCTTGTGAAATAACTTTCTTGCTCTTGAAAAATGATGAGGAGGGTAGAAATCTGAGGACTAGCACAAGTGAGTGAGTGTAAAATTGGGTGAATATGTTTTAGTGTGCTCTGAATATTAATAAGCCTTAGATGCTTTAAATAGTTAAAAAAAATTTTTTTTCATTTTATCACGAACTAGCTCCTTATTTTATTCCCTCTTGCAACTGTCACTTTAATGGGGATGGTCGTTTATTTTTTAATGTGTCGTTGTTTTTACATCAGATCCTGGCGTATTTGCTTGATTTACTCTTTGTGATAGTGATCAAAGTTGTATTTCAGCCATAAGTAGGAAATGTGAGTAGTTGCTTTTATGCTTTAAAATAATTGGCTAAAAAGTTACTGTGTTATAGCAATAGCCATCATGTGATAGATTTCAAGAGAACAGTAAATGGGGTAGGGAGGAGAAGAGAGTTCTCTGGGAGGGACATTCAAAGAATAATGAGGAAGATTTTGTGTGATTATATCTAATGAGGAGGGCAAACTAACTTCTTTGTTCTGTTAGTCATTAAGTATCCATTCAAAAATTGCCTGAATCCATGTGGTTAGTTCCCATGCCTATGAGGTTAGGGTTGGGTGGTTCTCTAGTTCTGGCCCCCTTATTTCTACTGAAATTTTTCTTTTCTTCCTTTCTCCTGGATGTTGCTCCCAGGGCATCAGTTTTGCATGGTGGTGAAAAGAATGGGCTTCAGAGTCAAGGGCTTCATTGCCTGTGTTTGATTCCAGGCTTTGCCACTTGCTGGCTGTATATCTTGGTACAAATTACTTTTCTAATGACTAGTTATTTCACAGATAAAATGGGGACAATGATGATATCTATGTCAAAAGATAAACTGAGACATATTAAAAATTTGAAGAGTTTTTTTGAGCAAAAGTTGATTCAACTTGGGCCTAGCCAATTTGGAAGTGGTTGGGTGTGCTCTACCGACAGGAGCCAGGGGAGAGGCTTTTATAGAGAAGAGGCAGAAGCAAAGCAAGGAAATTATTGGATTGGCCTTAACTTGAGCAGTTGCATTATTTAGGAAAGCCTAGTGAGCTGTTTGTAATATTGGGTTGTCGGAAAAGTCATGACGTATTTTTTTCTATGTTTTTCGTTGCAAAAATGTGTCATGACTTTTCCGACAACCCAATAGATCTTTGGTTTCGATTTCCTAGCTTTGAGGCATTACAGGCTTAGCTTATGTAGGCTAAGGTTTTAAAACCACCTCAGTCTAATGTCCTCCTTGTTTAATTAAACACCTACTTTATAGGTTTTCTGTGAAGATTCAGTGAGATAGTATGCATAAGAGTGCTTCATATTAGTATTTTTTTTCTTGGTTTTTCTCATTGGGTGATGATGGCGTTGTGTCTGTGCCACCGCCAATTTCTATGACCCTGGGCAATTTAGGCCTCACACAGTCTACTGAGTGAGTGTGTGTGTGCACGCACGCGTGTTTGCAAATGCTTCCCTGCATTTCTAAGACACTCAATTTAAATTTAGGATACACAGGCTTTTCCTGATTTTCTTATATCTGTTTCTGTCATCTTTGTCCCTGCCCTGTGGCATAAATTCATGCCTTTTCTTCTTGTTTCTCTTTTACATACTGTTAAAGAAAAAGTTATTCTGACACTTGTTAAAACGGGTCGGGAGACTATTTGGGACTATTACAATGAGAGTTTACAATAGGGGAGAGATATTGGGCTCAATTCTGAATATTGGAAGGACAAGTGGAGATTTATAACGAATGAGCAGAGTTGAGGGGATCAGTGGATGGAAAATTACTAAGACGAAATATCCAGGATAGGGGGCTTCATGCTAAACTAACTTAACAGTGTTCTGGCTGAAGGCAGGTCAAGGTGATCAGATATCAATGGTAGGGGGTTGACTCAGTAGGATTCTTTGGTAAAATGGAGCTAGACAAGCCAAAGACAAGACGGGGGCCAAGTCAAAAGGGGGGTTCAGCGGAGCCTAACTGAAGTTTGCTCAAGGAGGGAATCTTTGTCAGTACACAGGCATACATCCAGGCCTTGTACTCAGCCATAACTAGATGCCTGCATGACACCATCCCCTTCGTAGCTTCGTCCTGCGTGCTGAAGAACCACACCACTGGGCTTGCAGTTGTAACCGTGCAAGATCATTTCTAAATTCTGTGGAGAGCAACCATTTGGATGAATTACATGATTTAACTTTGACTCTAAATTACATTGATGTGATTGGTTACTATTTGTAAAGCACTTTATCATACATTACTTCACTGACTCCCCAACAGAAACCTAAGTAGGCATTTCCCCATCTTAGAGAAGAAAACTGAAGCTTAGAGAGGTTAAGAGACTTGTCTAACATCATATTGAGGTAACTGACAAAACCTGACTTTTAACTCTTGGTTTTACATATACCTTTAAGATATTTAAAGACATATTGAAAGATAAATACCCTTAATAAAACTAAATATCTTTAAAGATACTTAAGAATTCTTCCATAAGGAATTTTGTATTTGTAAGAGACTGAACAAAATAAAAAAGGAAGCAAAAAAAATTGGTTAGTGATTGAGTCTTTTGACTCTAAATATGACACATCTTATTCTAAACTGTAAAGCGTTCCATGAACTTGAGTGTAGGATTTTTGTTTTTCAACCAGGGACAGAAAAAATATGTAATATGCACACGCATATTCAAATGCACACATACACACACATCCTTACATGCATACTGTTACATTTGACTCAGTGATCCTTGCAAAGACCATTTTCAGTGACATTTGGAAACAGCCCTTGTCATCTGTCTCTTTTTCCTAAGGCCACTGTTCAATGACATGATCATCATCTTGTTCTCTTGGTGAGACGTACTGCGAGCATCTAGAAAGTGTTTCTCAGAAAGCAGCTTATCAGAACTGTGTAGAACAGAGCCCTTTTCTCCGAAGGTCAGTGAGACATCATAATCTTCTATTGAAAAGGGACATCAAAGTGGACAAAGGGAGACACTGTTTTTTGAAGCTGACTCTGACACCCAGTGCAAACGCTGAAGCCTGGCTCTGATGCTACACAAACGTTTTTCTCTTTTTCTCTCTCTGTTAATTCTCCGTTGCCCAGCAGGGGGCAGGACGGTTTGTTTCTTCCTGAGCCGCCTCCGGCTGAAGATCCTTACTTTTGTTTCAGAGTCTCTGGGCTCGTTAGGGTAAATGTAAAGGCATAAATGTAATGGACACACTTCTTTTGAATGCAGGAGTAGTTATACCATTTTAATGAGATGTTTTATCTTAATAATTATAGCTTGTGCTGTATAGCGCATAGCTTATATACGTCCTGTGTGCCTGCCACTGTGCACTCAATAAATGTATTAGCTGGGTCAATCCTATAACAGATTTATGATGTTATTTTTAATCCCTGTTATAAAGATAAGTAAACTGAGGTTCAGAGAGGTTAAATAACTTGCCCACTGCATCTTATAATATATAAAGACAGGTTCAGAGATTTTTTTAAGCATTTTTGGTAACTCATTTCAATGTTCAGTGACACCTCCTGTTGTAAAATTCTCCCTTTGGCTACAAAAATTCCAAGTAGTACTTTCTTTCTGTGTTGATTGAGAACAGTTGAGTAGGTAAGAGCCCTTCTTTCAAGGTCTACTTGCTTTCCCCTGGGGCCTTTCAAATTTCAGTGTATGTAAAATACCTTCGGGGAAATGGAAATGCGCGTTCCTGTGATCCAAAGAGTCTAATGGAGTGGATCAGAATTTAGGCCTGAAAGTGTGCATTTGTCACAAATACCTCAAGTGAAAGAGATACGGGCTGTCCATTGACCATATTTGGAGAAATTCTGATATACATAGCAAATTTGGAACTAATTGTGATTCCCAATCACTAATTACTTTGCATCAATTTCTAAAATGTGAATAAACCAGTATTTGTTAAATAAATCACGATTAAGAGGAGACATGTTTTGAGGTCATTTGTAAACTTTATGAACTCATTCTGTCGTTCATCTATTGGGTTGTCGGAAAAGTCATGATGTATTTTTTCTGTTTTTCGTTGCAAAACTGTGTCATGACTTTTCTGATAACCCAATAGTTTGTTAATTTGATAATGCCAGATTTTACTGGGAGATGCATCTGTATGTGAGAAACAGTATTAAAGGTGCCTTTCTCACCTCTTTATTTCTAAATCCCGGTTCCTCAGTCCCCTCTGTAACAGCCTGTTTTCCCACCCCCTTTGTTCCATGTGTACTTCCCTGTGGAACTCCTCTCATCCAGATTTCTGTCCCTGCCTCTGTCAGCACACTTTGCAGAATTACAGGACGGCTGCTTTGCGGTCCCCGAGCATCATTTTGCTGATTACCCACTCATCTTGCTCTAGCATTTGCCGGCGGGCATCAACCTTCTGATTTTAATTTGTGGCATGTGTCCCAGCTTCGGCAAACACTGGACCCCTTCCTGTTCTGCCTGCCCTTTACCGGAGCCTGGCCTCCAGGAGGCTGGATATTCCTCCTGTGTGCTGCAGCCTTCCTATCCCATCTGCCTTCACACCATCGTTGTGACTTGAAATGCTCCCTGCAAGGTTATGGAACAGGTGGAAAGATTATGCTCTGTCTCTATCACCTGGACCTTGACTGAGGAGGCCCAAACAACACATTTTAAAACAAAGATTCTGGAGTATAACCCGAGGCCTCCCCTTTCTTTGCTTGGCCACATTTGAGTCTGTAATATCAGCTCTTCTTGGATATAACCTTTAACCTCACTCACATAAAAAGATGATTGGCCAACAGCACAGTTTTATAGCTGATTTTGGTCATATTTTACGTAGAATAAAATCAAAGTCATCTCATTTATTTGGCCTGATTCTCAGTTAAAAGGATAGCTATGATAATAGTAGTAACAACAACTATTATTAATTGCATTTCTCAGGCCTTGGCTATTCTTTCATTTACTCTTCACCAGTACCTTTATGGGTTTGCTAGCAACCAGTGAGCACCTTCCACTCTTACGTGACCAAATTCTAGAAGCCCATCAGCGCTTCCACTATAGAGAACTGCGTGTTGTGTTTCTTTTTCATTCCATGCATCCAGTTATTCGCAGACCCCATCAGTGCTAGTCCAAAATGTCTCTGACCCCATCCACTTCTCTGAACCTGCTGCTGTTGGCCTCGCTGAGAATGCCGTCTGGACGGCTGTCACCACTGCTGTCTAATCTGCCCCTGGTGTAGTCCCCCCACCCCTTCCCAGGGCTGCTTTGAGAGCCTGTGTTGCTTCTGCCCTTTTGCATGTGTGGTTTCCCCACTGTCGCAACACTGCTGTGCATTCCATGCTTTTACTCACAATCTGGCCAAATATTACTTGTCAGCCAGGCCTCAATTTTGACAGGATCTCCTCCAGAAAGGCATGTTTCGCATGTCCTTTTTTGGGGCACTTATAGCATCCTTTCTTTATCTCTCTCATAACACAGCAAACTCTGTAATTGTGGTCTCTCTTTTTTAAATCAGTTACTTGAACTTGATCACCAGGTCCTTAATGTCAGGTCTGGCACACAGTGGGGGTTTAGTAAATATCATTTGGAAGAATGAATGGCCAGCTGAACCTCGCCTGCCCTGTACTGTGTAGCAGTACAAAACAGCAGGTAGAAATTTATATCATCCTGTGTCTGAAATACATAATTGCATTTCCCTTGCGTCCTGCTCTCTCTGGGGATTGCTGCTCAGTTTGAAAAAACCCTAACCCAGAAAAGAGCCAGAAGAACTAAATGCTCATACCCTGCTCTGGGCTTTGCATTAATCATCTTGAGAAGACTTGAACTTCAAAATCGGAGTGTCTCTGCACTTATAGCTTTAGTTTCCTTCTCTTTGCTGCAGGAGAGAGTAACTTGAGTGGACATGGGCTGGCGTAGTGCTGCTCTTCCCTGAGTCTTTGAGGACCCTTTCGAGTTACCCGGTATATATTAAAACAACAAGAATATCCTAATTCTTGCACAAATCCTGATTCTTCTAATCTTGATGAAAGCAAGCCTGGAAAGTCAAAATGTCTAAATTCTGCTACTAAGGCGCATGCTGCCCTTGATTATAGCTGGATTGTCTGAGACTTTTACATTTTCTTTGTCCCTCTTAGCTGTCATTACTTTAGGAGGAGGATTCCTGTTGAAAGCTTTCTTTAGAGCCACACTTGAGCTCTAATGACCATCACCTCCCATCTTGTTTAGATGACACTCTGCTCACTGATTATTCTGCCCTCCCTCACTAGGTTCAGTTCTGCTTTTCTATAGGTCAGGGGTTCTCAAACTTTTTGATCTCAGCATTCTTTTTTACTCATTTCCCTTTTAAAGATGTTAGTTTTTAAAGCAGTTTTAGGTTTATAGAAAAATTGCACAGAAAGTACATAGTTCCCACATATCCTTTCTCCCCACACCCAGCTGTTTTCTTACCACTCTATTGTGTTAGTGTATATTTTTGTTACAATTAATAAACCCATATCAATATAGTATTTAAAGTCCATATTATGTCCCTTTACACTCAGTAATATATTTGAGAATACAAAAGGACCTTTGTTTCTTTTATATTTACCTTTTTAGAAATGAAAAATTAAAAAAGTATAAATTGCATTTCTTCACATTTTTGCCAATCTCTTTATGGTCTGGCTTGATAGGAGACAGCTGGATTCTTACAATTGCTCTGCCTTCAGTCTGTTGTGATGTCACTCGTCACATAGCCTCTGAAAACACCACTATATACTTGTGAGAGGATGAGAGTGAAAAGGACACATACATGGTAGTATTATTAGGAAATGGTTTTGAGCTTGTGTATCTTCTGAAAGGGTCTTGCTAGCCCCCTCACCACGCTTTGAGAATTACTTCCAAACACTTAAACGACACTTCTTTTAACTCCTGTTCGTTTTTTAGGTCACAATTTAGATGTTTGTCATCAAGGAGGCCTTCTCCTACCCCAGACCGCATCTCCCTGTTCTGCCTTCCATCCCACATGCTTACATTAGATTATCTGTATTTGCTCCTAGACTGTAAGTTCCCCGAGGGCAGGGGTTGGGGTTCTCTTCACTGTGAGGTATGGCATATTTGTAGCACGTCCTTATTGAATCGATGGTTGACTGGGCAGAAGAAGTGGAAACTAATATAATTATTGTCCAGGAATTTACTAGAAAAGAGGGAAGAGGTTTCAACATAATTTCTCTACATTAGATTGTAAAGTCCTTAATGGCTGGATTCATGCTTTTTCTCTGTATCATCAACAGACATAGTTCATGCTCAGTAGATGCCATGCTGAGTGAATGGATGGGTATTCAACTAGTGAATGGATGGATTCAGAGGTCAGATGGGATTTCTAGTGGTAGTTGAGGGGTCCATTTGATCATGTGATTATTGTGTCCTGAAATGACTAATTATACTGTTAATAATTGACTCTGAGTTATGTTTGACACAGTGACTTGATGTACTTGCAGTAGGAGCACTTATCAAATATACAGCCAGCATGGGAATGCTTACAGGAAAATAATCTTGACTCACGAATAAATGTGCATTGAATTAAGAATTGAATATCCACATGCCATTGCCAGCCTGCCATGAGAAGAAGAAATAATTGATTAAACATGTGGCTTAAAGTACTAAGAAAGTCATAAAATTATGTCAGTTGAATTTTAATATTTGTTATGTGTTCATGTTTTTCAGGTAAGGAATTACATTTGCTTCTGCCTGCTTTCTAAGGAACTTGACAGATGCTGTCTTCTTGTGTTCATTTGTAACCTACCAAATCATGCAAAATATGCTCGCCTGCAAAATTAGGGCTCCAATTGTAAGTAACATGTTCTGTGCGTTTGTCAGTGGAGTGGATCTGGATGTAAGAGCTATGGAAGATACTCGGGTTCTATTCTCTGTTAAGCTGATTGCAGAGTAGAGTCTGATGTACTGATAACTTAGCATTAGCTCCAGTCCCCACATCGTTTTGGAGATGTTGGGCTATGCACTGTCTACCTATTCTTCCTGCCTTCCTTTGTATCTTACTCGTTATTGCAAACACAAAGCCTAATGACTTCCTGTATATAACATTGGCATTGTTAAAAAAAAAA
>NW_017731522.1:1055961-1060258 GCF_001890085.2 Hipposideros armiger | reverse complement strand
AGGGCAGTGTCACTGGCCCTCATATGTGGGATCCGAACCGGGGTCCTCTGGCGTCCCAAGCCAGTTCTTAACCATCGCACCACTCGGCCGGCCCAACAATATGTTTTTTAAAAACATCAGTTGTAGATGAACCTTGAAAACATTATTGCTAATTGAAATAAGCCACACACAGGGACCTATATTATATGATTCCATTTATATAAAATCTCGAGTGGACAAATACATAGAGATAGAAAGTAGACAAGAGGTTACTAACGGATGGGAGGACAGAGGAAATGTGGAACTGTTGCTAAATAATTACAGAATTTCTGTTTGATGTTATGAAAAAGAGCTCCCCCACATTTCACTGAGATATAATTGAAAAAGTTTGGGAAATAGATAGTGGCGATGGTTGCACCACATTGTGAATGTAACTACTGCCACTCAAATTTATACTTAGATGGTTAAAATGACTAATTTTAGGTTGAATATATATTTTATCACAACTTAAAAAAACTAAAAAATAAATCAACCATAATCCTACCCCTCAAAGATTTCACTGTTAATACTTGGGTAAAATTTTCTTATTTTTTAGATCTTGAATGTATTGCTTATAGTCTTTCTTATTATTGAAGTTAAGATTTTTAAATTTTATTTCATTTTTTTTTAATCTTTTTAAAACAAATTTTTATTATTAGTTTCAGGTGTACAGAACAATGCAATCGTTATCCTTTTCACCCCTCAAAAGAAACAACCCGCCCCAGCCCCATCTACTGCCCTCCCACCTCCGATATCATATGTACCTATTATAATTCCGTTGACTCCATTCCCACAATGTACTTCACATCCCGTGACTATATGTATATATAATTATAGTTGACATATAATATTATTTAACATCAGCTTCAGAAATACATTGTGGTGGTCAGGCCTCTACACCATCTATGAAGTGGTCTCCCTAACAAGACATGAGTCCATCTGGCCCCCTAAAAAATATTTACAACATTATTGATTATATTCCCCCGACTGTCTTTTCTACCCCTGAGGCCATATTGTAGTTACCAATTTGTATTGTCTCGTCCCTTCCCCTTCTCCTTCATCCCCACCCCCTCCCAACTAGCAACCCTCAGTTTTTCTTCTGTGTCTCTGAGACTATTTCTGTTTACATTGCTCATTTATTCAGTTCTTTCGATTCCACATGTAAGTGAGATCATATGGTANTTTACATTGCTCATTTATTCAGTTCTTTCGATTCCACATGTAAGTGAGATCATATGGTATTTTTCTTTCTCTGACTTATTTCAATTAGCATAATATTCTCTAAGTCCATCCATATCGTTGCAAATGGTACGATTTCCTTCTTCTTTATAGCTGAGTAATACTCCATTGTGTAAATGTACCACAGTTTCTTAATCCAGTCTTCTACCGATGGGCATTTTGTTTGTTTCCAAGTATTAGCTATTGTGAATAGCGCCACAATGAACATAGGGGCGCATATATTTTTTCGAATTAATGTCTTGGGTTTTTCTGAATAAATACCTAAGAGTGGAATTCCTGGGTCATAAGGTAGATCCATTTCCAGTTTTTTGAGATACCTCCATACTGATTTCCATAGTGGCTGCACCAATCTGCAGTCCCATCAACAGTGCACCAGGGTTCCGTTTTCCCCACAACCTGGCCAGCATTTGTTGTTTGTTGATTTATTCATGATAGCCATTCTGATCGGGGTAAGATGGTATCTCCTTGTGGTTTTTATTTGCATTTCCCTAATGATTAGTGAGGTTGAATATTTTTTCATATGCCTGTTGGCCAGCTGTCTGTCCTCTTTAGAGAAATGTCTCTTCATATCTTCTGCCCATTTTTTGATTGGGTTGTTTGTTTTTTTGGTGTTGAGTTGCATGAGTGTTTTATAAATTTTGGATATTAACCCCTTATCACATATCTCAGTTGACAAATGTCTTCTCCCAATCAGTAGGCTTCCTTTCTGTTTTGTTGACGGTTTCCTTTGTTGTGAAAAAACTTTTAAGTTTGATGTAGTCCCATATGTTCATTTTTTCTTTTACTTCCCTTGGCTGCAGGGATGTATCAGTAAAAATATTGTTGAAGGTAATGTCTGCAAATTTAGACCCTATATTTTTTTCTAGGTGTTTTATGGTTTCAGGTCTTATGTTTAAGTCTTTAATCCATTTTGATTTGTTCTTGTATATGGCGTAAGGAGGTGGTCCAATTTCATTTTCTTGCGTGTCTCAGTCCAATTTTCCCAGCACCATTTATTAAATAGACTATCTTTACGCGAATGTAAATTCTTGCTTCCATTGTCATAGAATAACTGCCCGTATATGCCTGGATTTAATTCTGGGCTCTCTATTCTGTTCCATTGACATATGTGCCTGTTTTTATGCCAGTACCATACTGTTTTGATTACTGTAGCCTTGTGGTATGTTTTGATGTCTAATAGCATGATACCTCTGACTTTGTTCTTATTTCTCAGGATTGCCATGGCTATTTGGGTTCTTTTTTGGTTCCATATAAATTTTAGGATTATATTTTCTATTTCTGTGAAAAATGCCATAGGTAGTTTGATAGGAATTGCATTGAATCTATATATTGCTTTAGGCAGTATGGAAAATTTAACTATAGTAATTCTTACTATGCATGAGCATGGTAGGTTTTTCCATTTGTTTGTATCTTCTTTTATTTCTTTTTTCAGTGTCTTATAATTTTCTGAGTACAGCTCTTTTACTTCTTTGGTTAAATTTATTCTTAAGTATTTTATTGTTCTTGAAGCGATTGTAAACGGAACTGTTTTCTTAATTTCTCCTTCCAATAGTTTACTATTGGTATATACAAATGCAACTGATTTCTGAATATTGATTTTGTATCCTGCTACCTTACTGAATTCATCTATCAGCTTCAATAGTTTTTTGATGGAGTCTTTGGGGTTCTCTATATATAGTATCATGCCATCTGCATGTAATGACAATTTTACTTCCTCCTTACTGATCTGGATGCCTTTTATTTCTTTTTCTTGTCTGACTGCTGTGGCTAGAACTTCCAGATCTATGTTGAATAAAAGTGGAGAAAGTAGACAGCCTTGCCTTGTTCTTGATCTTAAGGGGAATGGTTTTAGCTTTTCCCCATTGAGTATGATATTAGCTGTGGGTTTATCATATATGGCCTTTATTATGGTGAGATATGATCCCCCTATTCCCACTTTGCTAAGAGTTTTTTTTATCATAAATGGCTGCTGTATTTTGTCAAATGCATTTTCTGCATCTATTGATATGACCATGTGATTTTTATTTTTCTTTTTATTGATGTGGTGTATCACATTAATTGATTTGCGGATGTTGAGCCAGCCTTTCGTACTAGGAATGAAACCCACTTGGTCATGATGTATGATTTTCTTAATATATTGCTGAATTCTGTTTGCTAAGATTTTGTTGAGGATTTTTGCATCTGTTCATCAGAGATATCGGCCTGCAGTTTTCCTTCTTTGTAGGTCTTTGTCTGGTTTTGGAATCAGGGTGATTGTGGCTTCATAGAAAGAGTTTGGGAGCCTTCCCTCCTTCTGGATTTTTTGGAATAGTTTGAGAAGAATAGGTGATAATTCTTTTTTGAATGTTTGGTAAAATTCACTTTTGAAGCCATCTGGTCCAGTGCTTGTTGATTACTGATTCAGTTTCCTTGGTGGTAATCAGCTTATTCGGGTTTTCTGTTTCTTCTTGAGTGAGCTTTGGAAGGTTGTATGCTTCTAGGAAATTATCCATTCCTTCCAGATTGTCAAATTCATTGGCATATAATTGCTCATAGTAATTTCTTAAGATTTTTTCTATTTCTGTGGAGTCTGTTGTTACTTTTCCTCTTTCATTTCTGGTTTTACTAATTTGAATCCTCTCTCTTTTTTTTTTTTGATGAGTCTGGCTGGAGGTTTGTCAATTTTGTTTATTTTCTCAAAAAACAAACTCTTGGTTTCATTGATCTTTTGTAGTGTTTTTCTGGTCCCTATTTCATTTATTTCCACTCGGTCGTTATTATCTCCTTCCTTGTACTCCCTTTGGGCTTATTTTGCTGTTTTTTTTTTCCAGTTCCCTAAGGTGTAAGGATAACCTGTTGATTTGAAAATTTTCTTGCTTTTTTAGGTAGGCCTGCACTGCTATGAACTTCCCTCTTAGGACTGCTTTCGCTGCATCCCAGAGATTTTGTGTTGTGGTGTTTTCATTTTCGTTTGTCTCAAGGTATCTTTTGATTTCTTCTTTGATCTCATTTTTTTTTTTTAAATAAGACTAACTGCTTTTTTTTTTTTTTTTTTTTTTTT
>NW_017731522.1:1052601-1054806 GCF_001890085.2 Hipposideros armiger | reverse complement strand
TTAGGGAAGTTTTCAGACATTATTACTTCAAATATGTTCTCGATCCCTTGCTCCCTCTCTTCTCCTTCTGGTATTCCTATGATACGCATGTTGTTGCATTTGATGTTGTCACCCAGCTCTCTTAAACTATTTTCAGTGTTTTTTATTCTTTTTTCTTTTTGTTGTTCTGCTTGGAAGATCTCTGCTATGTTGCCTTCTAAGTCACTGATTTGATCTTCTGCTTCATTCAATCTGCTAGTAATTCCATGGAGTTTGTTATTTAATTCAGTAATTGAGTTAATTCTAACTGTTTTTCATGATTTCTCTATCCTTCTTTGTATTCTCATTAATTTCCTTGAACATTCTAATAATCAGTGTTCTTAACTTTGTCTCTGATAGGCTGTTTACCTCTATTTCCTCTAGTTCCACTGATTCAGGAGGTTTCTTCTGTTCTTTTATTTGGGATATGTTTCTTTGTTTCCCCATTCTGGATTACTCTTTGTGTTTGCTTCGAAGTAATAGGTAGATCCCCTAGGTCTCTCAGTCTTTTCTGGGTGGACTTATGTGGTATGTGTCCTTTATACTAGAATTACTCAGACTCCCTTTTCTCCCGTGTGTGTGTACCAGAGGTGTTCCTTATGTTGTGTGTCTTCTCCTGTTGAAGTTGAGCTTTGATTGCTTTGGGCTTGTCAGTAGGTGGGATTGATTCCCAAGCTGACTAGCCATGAGGATTAGCTGTGTCCACAATTTATAAGCTGTTGTGTGAGGGTTGACCCCTCTGATGAGACTTGGCCCCTATGGGCTCTTGTGCCTGTAACGATTTCCCTTTGGGTGTGACTCTTGTAGGTCAGACCCCATAATACTCTGGTTTCATCTAAAGTTGGTCTCTGGGTGTGATGATTATTGTGCCTCTTTGGCTGGGCCCTGCTGCAGAGCGGGTTGTAGAGCAAAAGAGATCAACCACAACAGCCACCAAAGGTAACCAGATACTCTCTGATGTACAAAACAACCATCACCCTACATCAACATGTACAGAAATATCAAGCACACAAAAGGAGAAAACAAACCAACAGAAACAAAACAACGACAATGCAAAAAAAAAACCCCAAAAATGAATAGCAAAACAAAATAAAATAAAATATAGTAAACTAAAAATTAGAATAAACGTGAGAAACAATAGCAACGCCAAAAAAAAACTTGCAGAAAAAATGTAAAGAAGGAGGGAAAGTAGAGCTGTGACAAAAAAGCAGAAAAGAAGGGAGAGAGAGAAGGTAGAAAAGAAGGAAAGAAAGAGAGACAAAAAGAAGAAAAATATATGTATATCTACACCCCCATATATATGGATATATATATCAACATATATGCACCTTTATATATGCCTATATTAGAAACTAAAAATAATATTGAAATAGAAAAAAACAAAAACAACCAACATAAACAACCAATTAAAAATCCCCCAGAACATCCAAAAGAACCCAATTAACAACAACAATATAACACACCAAAAAAAACCCAAAAACAAAAATAAACAATCTTAAAAAAAAAAATGACGACAAAACAACCAGTTTTGGATTGACACTGGATTGACAACCAGTGCCAATCTTGGCTGAAGTCCGCCAAGCCTGGGTGTCTGTGGATGGATGAATGAATAAAGTAAAAGTGGTACATATATACAATAGAATATTACTCAGCCATAAAACAGAATGAAATGTCATCTGTAACAACATGGATATACCTAGAGGGTATTATGCTGAGTGGATTAAGTCAGACAAAGACAAATGCCATATGATTGCACTTATATGTAAAATCTAAAGGACAACGTAAATGAACAAACAAAATAGAAAGAAACTGAGATACTAGAACATTTTGTTGGTTGTCAGGTAGGAGGGGGGTTAGGGGATAGGTGAAAAGGGGAAGGGATTAAGAAATACAAATTGGTAATTACAAAATAGTCATGTGGATGTAGGGTATAGCATAAGGAATATAGTCAGTAATATTGTAATATCTACCGTATTTGCAGGCGTATAAGACGACTGGGCGTATAAGACGACCCCCTAACATTTCCACACAAAATACAGAGTTTGTTATATACTCGCCGTATAAGACTACCCCCTCTTCTGCACACCTTCCACACACCAAAAAAAAGGTAAAACAATATCAGATTTGATTTGGCCCACTGAAGTGCAAACAAGCGTATTGTATTTCGTGTCACCACATAACCGTTTT
>NW_017731522.1:1051400-1052520 GCF_001890085.2 Hipposideros armiger | reverse complement strand
CTGCTCAGCTCGGGCTGACTCGAACCACTGTTGCTCAGAGCTCAAACTCTTGAGCGAGCTCTTAACCAACTGAGCCACTCAGCCGGCCCTGATCTCATTTTTGACCCACTCGGTATTTAGTAACGTGGTATTCAGCCTCTATGTATTTGTGTGCTTTCCGGGTTTCTTCTTGTAATTGATTTCTAGTTTCATAGCATTGTGGTCGGATAAGATGCTTGATATGATTATAATCTTCTTAAATTTAATGAGGTTTGTTTTGTGGCTTAACATGTAGTCTATCTTGGAAAATGTTCCATGTGCACTTGAAAAGAATGTATTTTCTGTTGCTTTGGGGTGAAAAGCTCTAAAAATATCGATTAAATCCAGCTGTCCTAAAGTGTCATTTAAGGCCATTGTTTCCGTGTTGATTTTCTGTCTGAAGAGTCTGTCCATTGGTGACAGCGGGGTCTTGAAGTCCCCTACTATGATAGTGTTACTGTTGATGTCTGTCTTTATGCCTGTCAATATCTTTTTTATATATTTAAAGGCTCCTATGTTAGGTGCATAGATGTTTACTAGGGTTATGTTGTCTTGTTGGATCGATCTTTTTATTATTATGAAGTGCCTTTCTTTGTCCTTTATTATGTTCTTCAATTTAAAGTCCATTTTATCTGATATAAGTATCATTACTCCAGCTTTTTTCTCGGTTCCTTTTGCATGAAATGTTTTACTCCATCCCTTTACTTTCAGCCTGTATGGGTCTTTTGATCTGAGTTGAGTCTCTTGTATACAGCATCTGTAAGGGTCTTGCTTTCTTATCCACTCAGCCAACCTATGTCTTTTGATTGGAACATTCAATCCATTTACATTTAATGTGATTATTGATAGGTGCGTAGTTATTGCCATTTTGTTATTTGTAATTCTGCTCTTCGTTAGTTAGGTTGTTTTTCTCTTTCCTCTGCTTAAAGAAGCCCTTTTAACATTTCCTGCAATGCTGGATTGGTGTTAAAGAATTCCTTTAGCTTATTCTTTTCTGGGAAGCTCTTTATCTCTCCTACAATTTTAAATGATAACCTTCCTGGATAAAGCGATCTACATTGTAGGCCTTTCTTTTTCATCACTTTGAAGACCTCCTGCCACT
>NW_017731522.1:1034046-1048025 GCF_001890085.2 Hipposideros armiger | reverse complement strand
CCCAGCAGTGCTGCTGATGCCTGAACGGTATGTGGAATGAAGTGGGCGGGCATCGGGAGGCCACTATGGCACGGGGCAAGCACTATGGGCAGTCTATCTGACGTGTACCTGGCATATAGGACGACCCCCACTTGGAGGCATATTTTTCAGGGCCAAAAAATCGTCTTATATGCCGGCAAATACGGTATGTATGGTGTCAGATGGGTACTAGATTTATTGGGTGATACGAGGTCTGACAATTAGGTTTGAGAACTTGTTGCAATGGTGTTGCTAACTTTTCTTGATACCACAGGGATTATTCATTATGAATTAGTACCAACTGGACAAACAGTTAACCAAGTTTACTGTTTGGAAGTGTTGAAAAGGCTGCGTGAAAAAGTTAGATGACCTGCAGTTTTCGCAGCCATTCATGCCTCTTACATCACAACAATGCACCAGCTCACATGGCACTGTCTGTGAGGGAGTTTTTAGCCAATAAACAAATAACTGTATTGGAACATCCTCTCTGCTCACCTGATCTGGCCCCCAGTGACTTCTTTCTTTACCTGAAGACAAAGGGAATATTGAAAGGAAGACATTTTGATGACATTCAGGACATCAAGGGTAATACAATGACAGCTCTGATGGCCATTCCAGAAAAAATTCCAAAATTGCTTTGAAAGATGGACTAGGTGCTGGCATTGGTGCATAGCTTCCCATGGGGAGTACTTTGAAGGTGACCGTAGTGATCTTCAGCAATGAGGTATGTAGCACTTTTTCTAGGATGAGTTTGTGAATTTCATGGTCAGACCTCGTATCCTCGTTAAGTTATATAAATGTCTAATCACTATGTTGTACACCCGAAACTAATATAATATTGTATATCAACTATAATTGAAATATAAAAAAGATTGTAAAGTACAATGAATTCTACATCTTTCTTTAATTCAACCTTCTATCATAGGTATTTTTTCATACCATTGAAATCTTTGCATAAATATTGTCAGCTACATAAGATTTCATTCTAATCAGACACTTTCATTAAAGACCAATTGCCACGATGATCTTTCTCAGCCTATTTGTGTTTATTCTGAGTTCTCCATTTCATTCATTAGTGGACAGTTCTTGAGTGATTCTTGAGCACTCACTCTGTGCCACGCACCCTCCAGGCCATCTGAGTGAGGGGGATGACACGACCCGGGCTTGAGCAGTGGAGTCACATCATGTGACCTATGCAAACTAGCTCTGTTGGATAGACATATTTTGGGAGACACTGGGCTGGATGGCCTATGATTCTATATCATTCCTCTGGTCCTAAAATTCTCTGATATATGGCATTCAATTCTCATATTTGAAAACTATCAGAAAGTACCTGGCCATGAATAAACTACTGTAAGCATTTTCCATATTCAGATCTCCTTTTTTTCTTTGTTAATAGATATTCACGATATTTTTTAACTCTCCTTAAAACTAATTTATAATATAATGAACAATTTGAAAGAGTTGTTAAAAAAAAAAGAAAGAAAAAGCCAAGTGCACTCCCTTACTAGAATTCTGCTGAAGTAGTGTGAGGTCTCATTTTCCTAAGAAGTAAGACAAAGCCCACACACAATAAGCGTCTTGTGAATGAGTATCTTTCTTATGTGTAAATTAAGTCTCCCCAGACTTTCTTTTCTAACATTAAAATATATCTAACTCGAGATTTGAGAATCGACATAAGAAAGTGATATACTAAATATAGATACAGAAAAAGATCACTTTAACAAAAGTCACACCAGTGGAAACGCTCTTTAGACTTTTTAAATACTGGCAGAGACAGTATTAGGAATGCTTCAGAAACATTTTTCTTGGCTGATTAGAAAGGGAGTGGTGGAATACAAAAACTGGATGGACAGACTCTTAGGAATCTTCCAGACTGTCTCTTGCTTGTAGTACCAGGCACATAGTAGGAACTCGATATGCAGTTGAATGAATAGATTTTGAAAGGACAGAACTTTTATGCTAGGATATGAATATTATCACCATGGGAATAAAGATATATTACTTATTTTAACACATGATTTCAAGAAAATTGGAGAGTTGGAAAAGTAATAATGGGATGGTATGAGTCACGTTTGTATGCCTATATGTATCTAGCATCCGGGAATATGTACAGATACCTTTGTATATAGAAAGCACATAGGATGCTTTTTTTTTAGTGATTGATGAATTGGGGTAATTTTACCCTACCTCCCATTTATCCCTACCCCCTCCCCCCTTTTTTTTTTTAGCTGAGTCATCCTGCCACCTGTTGGCAGCTCAGCAGCAGCTCAGCTCGGGCTGAGAATTGAACCGCTGTTGCTCAGAGCTCAAACTCTTGAGTGAACTCTTAACCAACTGAGTCACTTGGCCAGCCCCCTACCCCATTTTTAAAGAGCTAATTTTCATAGCTGTTTTCAGAAGTTTATGTGAGCAGATGTTTCAGAGTTTGTTTGCAAACATTTTCCAAACCTCTTGTTGATCAGCAGGTTTCTTCAATTAACAGCAGCTCCTTAAGCCTGTTTTCTGCATTCTGATTATATGACAAATGCTATAGATTTTCAGAGATTCAGGGAAAGAGAAGTTTACCAACTCAGTGGAATCCAGAGGAAATCAGATAATGAATCTTAGGACAATTCCTATAGAATGGAATTCATTAAAAGGGTGAGAGCACATGAAACAATTTGGTTGTCAGTCTTGTCTTGAATAAGATAGTGCTGCGCTATCGCGCACTTACATGCTAGGTGCTGAGCCGTGCACACACGCATTCACTCACACGTGGTATCTTATGTCATCCTCTTAAGAGCTCTGGGGAAAGAGACTGGAATCTTCTTTTCATGGGTGAGATTGGAGAGTCTTAGAGACCACAGAACTTGCCAGAGTCCACCTGAAAAATTCATGGCGCAGTCACAAGTCATGCTCTGAAGCGCCATGCTCTAATGCCCTTAATTGCTCTCTATAGAAAAAAGGTTTATTAAAATGAGAAGCATGTTCTGGGATGTGTTGGATTTTTCTGAAAGGAAAAAATACATGCATTGTCTCAAAACACGGGCATAAAAAAATCTGAGAATCATCCCTTCAAATTAAATGAGATGATGTAGATTATTTGACATGGTATACTTGTTGCATCAGAAGTCTTCCATATGTAATGCCTGCTGTTAATATTGTTTTTGTTATTGATACATAACAATAGAAGCTTTTGAAGAACAACCTTTGTTGTTCTTGCATTAGATAAAGTGAGCGTGTCATTTAGAAACACATGGGTTGGAATCAGGCTCTCCAAGGTCAGATTTCATGTCTTAGTTTACTGGGTGTGTGACCTTGCAAGCTCTTAACCAGTCAAAGCATTGCTCTCTGTACCTGTACAGTGGGGACAGTAATTGTCCTAACTTGCTAGGAGTCATGTGAGGGTTAAATTAAATGTAAGGGTAATGTACATAATGTACCTTGCACAATGTGTGGCACTTAGAATATATTTTTAGCGTCATTATCAGTCACTAGTGTCATTATCAGTTGATTGTCATAAAAACCTAAAAGGCGCCCCCAGGGGAAGCTGATGTGTGGTGTTTCCTGGCAGAAGTGTGAATGTGGGTTGCTCCTTGGCTGTGTGTGCGTGCAGGTCGGAGTACCTGTGTGTACTGGTCATACTGATCAGAGGCTTTGGACGAACACGAAAGCCATTGCAAGTCTTCTTGGAGGATATTGATAGGATGGGTACCACTTTTAGCATAAACCTGTGAGTAAACACTTTGGTACTGCAGTGAGAAGATGTGGCCTGAAGCCCTTGGCACAAAGAACAAAGAAAATGGGAGCGCTTTTGAAAGCACTGTTACTTGCAATGAGTTTTTCTTATTAAGATAGAAAATTGTAAGGGAATGCAGAATCTAATCTAATGAGGCTGGTTTCATGGGCTAATGGTATGTGTGAGTGGGTGTGTGTTTTCAGTAATTGGCGAAGTGACACTTCAGACGTCTACCTTTACCCCTTTCCAGCCCATTTGTGACTTGTAGGTAGGATGATGTTCTTAGTGGAATCTGATGACCCCACTTCCTTGATTGAAACCTTTCATTGGCTCTAATTTGACATGACTTACCTGGGCCTTTGTCATCTGACCGTGGCCACCTACTCACCTAAAATCTTCATTTCCCACCTTTCACAAGAGTTGGAAGTCTTGGCCTCGTGTGGCAGCAAGTGGTTGTGAGTGAGAAGTGGCCGAAGCCCTTAGACCAGGCATTCAAGTCCCACAGATTATCGATGTCACCCGGCATCGTGGACATTGGCCACTTGTGACAGAAGGTGCCATTGGTGTCCTGAGGACAGGGTTATAGCTCCCTGTTGCTACACTCCCACAACGCTCTCTGGTCATCCCTATTGGAGCAGTTGTATAACTGGAGCAATGTTACGTAATTGTCTCGTGCCCTTTTGGGTCCCCAGTGCCTATTAGCACATTGCTGGGGTCTAACTCAAGGCATGCTTGGTGAATTAATTCCAGAGATTGACTTGTCTCTGACCTGAAGAAATTGCTTTTATTATTAATTTTGGAGCCGATCTGTCCGTCCGTTCATCCATCCATTCATCCATCACCCACTCATCAATCCATTTTAAAAGGTAAACAATATTAAGAATCAGGTCTGGCTGGTGGGAACACAGGTGTTTGTAATATTTGGTAAATGACGTCTTTGAAATTAATAGTATTCTATTCACTGGGAGCTCTGTTCTGATTACCTGGAGCTCTGTTAATCTAAAAATCACCACCTGCGAATCCCACATAGGTGAGGCTGCTGCTGTTTCTGGGAGCATTTCTTATGAGTTTGAGACAGACTGATAGCAAAGAAAGTCCTCCTGTGGTGAGATCCATATAAAACCATAGGAGGGTCCCATGATGGGAATAGAATCGAAGGATGGGTAGACAGCCAACCATTTCCTCTCTGAATTCACTTAAAAATGTACCAGTGTTATTCCTGAAAATTCTGTATATGGCAGTTCTAATTGTTGGAGCATCTTAGGTAAAAGTCATGGCTTTGGAGGTACAGACGTAGGTTCACTTGCAGTTGGGTACTCACTATGGCGTGGCCTTGATTGGGCCATCTTATCGCCACGGGCCTCCATGAAATCTGACTATGGGGATAAGAGCAGCAGCCTCACAAAGACGTCCTGAGGACTTACTGACATGGTGCCTGTAAGTGCTGGGCACATTGCCTTACATTCTAAATATTTAATCGGTGGTGGCAGTTATTGATAAACTATTTTATTTGTATTGAAATGTCTTAATTGCTTTTGTTGTAAATGAGAATTAGCAGAGGAGGGATCTTTAATTGTGGAGCTTCCTTGTATAGTACGCCTTGCCTTTTTCTTGGTCTTCAGTGGGCTGTTGACAATAATCATCATTGATTTGCTGCTCTGGGGCCTGGGGATTGCTGTTTACACCAGCTCAGAGGGTGTCCGCTGAGTCAGAAGGATCCCTAGCACGAGCTGCGGACCCCAAACTCAGTATTGTCTGAGCATCAGTGTAGTCTTCATCTTGCCCTTGACCCTTTGATGATAGTACTGATTATCCTGATTTATGATGTCCACACGAATCCATGGAATCCCACCGATCCCACCCTTCTCACTAGGGCCCCGTTTTGTTCTCACTCACTGCCTTACATAACCAACCTTAGGTATTACCTCCAACATTTGTATTTTCCATTGACCTCCTGTTCTAAAAACAATCAAACAAAACTTTTAAAAATGGGCTTTATCCACTTTTAAAATGAGAGGCTAAAACAATACATAAGTTCTGCCTTTGTTTGCCTAGAACACTTGCAGACAGCAATCAATAAAGTGGAATTTTAAACAAAGCAGTCTGTGTGGCTTTCATTCATTCATTTTCAGTGGGAAAAAAAAAAGAAATGCTGGAAATACAGCACAATTCCAATAGGGTTTTAACCTTTAGAGGTTAAATGATATTCATAGGTCTTTAAATTTAACTTTGTATCTCCTTCAGGAATAATTTATTATTGAATAATCAGTAAAGGTTTGGCCAGATTTTCAAGTAAATTACATGCACATGTACACACTTTCTTTAATATATAGAGAGGAACTCTCATGTGAATTATAATGTAATTTTAGGGCTTGTTCTCTCTTTCACTTGCTCCCTTGCTCTCTCTGTCTCTTTTACAGAGCTGTTAATCAAGATATGATACTGGATTTAGCACCCTAAGAATTTCTAATAAATGAATAAATATACCGAAAGGGATTGGGTCTTTTTATTAGATTTTAGGAACTCTGCTTCCTTTAGGAATCTTCAAAGGCCATATATTTGAGTTGGGAATAGTCACCAAGGAGTTTTTAATGCTGCTGAAATAGAGATTTGACTAATGATAAGTAGAGGTTATATAGCTAAGACAGCCTGTTTAACCTGCAAATGAAAATGAGTTGGCATCTTGTCAACTTGTCCTCATTTGCTGAATCTATTCTAAATCCCTTTGTCTGTCAGCTGTGGAGAAAATGGACTGAGAGTATGTACTTATTTTTGGAAAAGATAAATGGATGTGAGGAGGAGCCATTATGCTGATAAGGAAGAGTAGACTGGTGTTGAAATCTGAGCCAAGGTGGGGAAAAATAACAGTAGGAATTAAGGCTGAAACGTGTGTTTAGCCAGACCTAGACCTGCATTGACTGGCCTTCCCTGGGAGAGGAGTACTAACAGCAGTGGCGATGTGGTGTCCTGCAAACCTGAGTCTCCCGTTGCCTCCATTTCCTCCTTGGAATCTCCAGCTGACTGTGTCTTCCGAGACTCTGGACCGAGCCAGCAGGGGAAGAAATAGCCCAGACTACAGGGGTGATTTATTTATGCTTTAATATGTCATAAAAAGCCACTTTGTTTTAAAATTAAGATAGAATACCCAACGAAGGGACTGGTTTGAAGATTTAAGCAGTCTTCAAATTACCACATCTGCTGCATCTGTCCATATTAACCAGATGGTTTTTTGATAGGATGAATCTCATTGTAGGGGAGATGAATGAGTTTTCCTTCTCTGGTTTTTCTCTGGGTTTACTGTTGCCATTGATAGATGATCTTACAGCAGAGATGTCTGTTCTGGTGGGATAAATACAACCTATTGTCATGATTTCTTTTTCCCAATGAAGTGTCTTGAGGTAATTTAAACATTTAAAAAATGAATATTTTATGAAAACAAATTTTTAATTTTTTGATTTTTCTTTTTTTAAAAAAATTATCAGGTAATATAACAACACTGGACCCACATAATTAGCAAGAACTAAGTAGATCCTCACCTCTTTAATGGGTATGAGATCTTCAGTTTGCCACAGTCCTCACTGTTCCCTAATGTCTTATGCTCAGTTTATTTCTCTCAATTGAGTTTTTCTTACTTTTTTTTTTTTTTAAGATTTTATTGGGGAATTGGGGGAGGGGAACAGACAAGTTGCTGTCCTTTTGTTCTTTAGTCTAGTTGTGGCGACTCACGGCAGCCCAGCTCCAGGTCGAGCTGTTGTTCACCATCTTAGCTGTAGAGGGTGCAGTGTCACTGGCCCTCTTATGTGGGATCCGAACTGGGGCCCTGCTGCTCAGAGCTGGCGTCCCAAGCCAATTCCTAACCAACTCACCACTCGGCCAGACCCCAATTGAGTTTCTAATCAACGAATGATTGAGTCATAGTGTTTTAGACCTTAGAGATAGTTTTTTAGAGAGTAGATGGTCTATTTCCTTCAGATAGTGGGTGTGTAAATGCTAGGAAGTGACCTAGACCTGGGGAGATGGGGTAATGGGTTAATTTTGCTTAATTGTGATGTACAATTTGTGGCAAGATTTTTGCATGATTTCCTTATGATAGTCGAAATGTAAAAACCTGTCTCAGTAGTTCTGAATGTTATATAAAATAAATCCTCATTTTAAATCAATTTCACATTTTTGCTTTCTCAGTCATTAGAAATAAGTGAATAATAAGTGTTCAATGATGTGAAAGTTTAGCAGTTTGATTTCTTCTTTTCCTTCTGTAATATTGAGATCCTCTGGAGGGCAACATCTTGAGGTTGGAGTCGGGGACAGGGATACTGGTTTGGAATAATTCAGAATCCTTTGCTTCTTCCTGTCATCTTCTCATGGCAAATTCTGGAAGTACAGAGAGGTCTTGGAAGATGTGGGGAGAGGGATGAAAGTTGTATTCTCTGCTGGGTATTTTTTATTAATGTCCATAGGAATCAATCAAATAAGAAGTATGTGTGGGTATGCAAAGTATTTGCAAGTCTTTGTGTCTTAAATCAGAGTAGCCAAATACAGCCTACACGTGTGTTTGGTTTGGCTGCTGAGTGCCGAACAACTGGACTGTAATTCTAGCATAGAGACACTGACAAGAGAGGCAGCTTTCCATCTCTAGATTCCATTGTTTCTCTTAGGTTTGTGGCCTCTTCTTGAAGCCAAGTCTGAATTAATTTTATTGCTGAACATGTTAGCAAGAGCTACTTTGCTTAATTGATTTACAAGGTTATTTTCTACTAGGAAGCGATGTAAGGTTTCACAAGACTTAGAATTGTGAAATTTTATTGTGACATTTTATTATTGTCTTAATATTACATCTGAACCCCAAAAAATCAGTGTCTATAATATTCCGTTTGGCAGTTTCTAAAATTTGGAGACTCATTCTGCCCTGTGCTTGTAAACTTAGCAAGACTGGAGATTATACGTTATGTTCAAATTTTGGCTACAGTCAACATTTAATGTTCATCTTAGTATAAGTCTTTGATTTCTGGGGATAAATATGTACAGCTTGCTTAATGCCTGAGTTATAAGAAGTACCATTTATTGTTTACTAAAAATTGCTAATTTATGCATGATCATGTAAATTGCTTTATATGCTGCTAGAATTCAGTTGTAGCCAGGCTGCAGCCAAATGTCAAGTTTGGCTGTGTGATGGTGTTTTAGTTATAACATGGACATTACTGGTATGTGTGTCTGACTTGACAAACAAACACCCTCATATTTTGTTTGGAGCTCTACCACTCTGAGAACAGACTTCCTTCATGGGAGTTTTACCTTTGTGAATTTTACCTTTTCTTTATATACCGCTCCTATCATTGGGGTATATGCTGTACATTGAAAACAGATATTTAAATTGTCATTCAGGAAAACTGGATGACATACCCCGTTGCATTTTGGTTATCTTTTTTTATTTTAAATTAATTAATTTATTTTTTATTGTTAGTTTCATGTGTATAGAACATTGCAATAGTTATCCTTTTCACCCTTAGCACAGAAACAACTCCCTTTCCCCATCTACTGCCCTCCCACCCCCGATATTATGTTTATCTATTACAATTCCATTGACTACCATCATCTTCAGAAATACAGTGCGGTGGTCAGGCTTCTACATTGACTATGAAGTGGTCTCTCTAACAAGACATGAGTCCATCTGGCCCCCTAAAAAATATTTACAACATTATAGATTATATTCCCCAGACTGTCTTTTCTACCCCTGAGGCCATATTGTAGTTACCAATTTGTATTGTCTCGTCCCTTCCCCTTCTCCTTCATCCCCACCCCCTCCCAACTAGCAACCCTCAGTTTTTCCTCTGTGTCTCTGAGACTATTTCTGTTTACATTTATCATTTATTCAGTTTTTTAGAATCCACGTATGCGATCATATGGTATTTGTCTTTCTCTGACTGACTTATTTCACTTAGCATAAAGTTCTCTAGTTCCATCCATATTGTTGCAAATGGTACTATTTCCTTCTTCTTTATAGCTGAGTAATACTCCATTGTGTAAATGTACCACAGTTTGTTAATCCAGTCATCTACCGATGGGCATTTCATTTGTTTCCAAGTCTTAGCTATTGTGAATAGCGCCGCAATGAGCATAGGGGTGCATATATTTTTTTGGATTAATGTCTTGGGTTTTTCTGGATAAATACCTAAGAGTGAAATTGCTGGGTCATAAGGTAGTTCCATTTCCAGTTTTTTGAGATACCTCCATACTGATTTCCATAGTGGCTGCACCAGTCTGCAGTCCCACCAACAGTGTACCAGGGTTCTCTTTTCCCCACAACCTTGCCAGCATTTCTTGTTTGTTGACTTATCGATGATAGCCATTCTGATCAGGGTAAGGTGGTATCTCATTGTGGTTTTTATTTGCATTTCCCTAATGCTAAGTGATGTTGAACATTTTTTCATATGCCTGTTGGTCATCTGTCTGTCCTGTTTAGCGAAATGTCTCTTCATATCATCTGCCAATTTTTTAATTGGGTTGTTTGTTTTTTTGGTGTTGAGTTGCATGAGCGTTTTATATGTTTTGGATATTAACCCCTTATCAGACATCTCGTTGACAAATATCTTCTCCCATTCAGTAGGCTTCCTTTTTGTTTTATTGATGGTTTCTTTTGTTGTGAAAAAAACTTTTAAGTTTGATGTAGTCCCATATGTTCATTTTTTCTTTTACTTCCGTAGCCCACGGGGATGTATCAGTAAAAATATTGCTCAGGGTGATGTCTGCAAATTTAGACCCTATATTTTCTTCTAGGAGTTTTATGGTCTCAAGTCTTATATTTAAGTCTTTAATCCATTTTGAATTTGTTCTTGTATATGGCGTAAGGTGGTGATCCAATTTCATTTTTTTGCATGTGTCAGTCCACTTTTCCCAGCACCATTTATTAAATAGACTATCTTTACCCCAATGTAAATTCTTGACTTTGGTTATCTTTTGAGTTTTCCAATCAGTGAATTTGGGGGAGGGAAGATATTTACAGAAGTGACTTGATTCATCCTGCTTCTTTGTGGTGAATATGGTAAAACTTGCTTTGGAGAGGACCATCTCTCTTATTAAAAACAATAAATAAAAACCCAAGGAGGAGTATTGACAGTAATTCATTCTACTCTATGGGTCTGACACTTCAGCTTTCCACAAATTCAGGCTTTAGAGGAAACAGAAGATGTGAGATTGCTTTTCTCCTTTAATGGCCGTTTGTTCGTTTATTCCTAGATGCTTCCATTCAATGAAACACTTGTGGGGTACACTATTGTTCTTGTCTCCCCAGCAGCTATCTCCCTCATGTTCCTAACAGAACCCTGATTTTGTGTTTAGTCAGCACAATTACTTGGTCTCAGGCAGAGCAGGCCTGTCCCCAGTCATGCTTGATGAATCATGATGGGTCTTAGCCAGTCTGGTGAGCCCATTCCACTTCCACAGTGACTTCTAGAGTTGTACATGGGAGCCACTCCGGCCAGTACGCATAAGGGGAAGTGGAGAGATGCACTTCCTTAATAAAAGTGGCAGCAGCCACCCATGCAGATGAATGCTTTTGCCTCTCTTGTCTTTTGTTTTGGATGAGGATCTGATGCTTTGTAATAAAGCAGCTATGTTGTAACAATGAGGTGACAGGCTTGAAGAAGAAAAGGAACATGCCAAGGATGGTGGACTGGAAGGAGGGAGATGTGTCTGTGACAGCATTGTTGAATGGCTGAATCAACCCCAGGGTCCGCCTCCCTCCAGATTTCTATGAGAAAAATGAACCACTTATTATTTAAGCACTGTTATTCAGGGATTCCCTTACTTGCACCCCAAAGCATTCCTAACTGATACACCACCTAAAAGGCAAAGCATGTAATGGAGACATTCACCAATTCAACAAGATGAAAAGATAGCACATATTTTGTCTCAATCTGCTATTCTGTAAATATTATTTTCTTTTGGCCTGGAATGAAAGACAGATGTTGAGAAATGTAATTAGAGTATTAGTATATGTGGCCAAGTTTTAATTTTTAATCGAACAGGAGGCCCTAAAATATTTGGCAACAGAAGGAAAATAATCTGGCATTTCTTATTTAATTAAATCATCCCATACTACTATGTAACTAAAGATCAGAGCTTGTGTGATCGCATTACATGGTGATTTTAGTGCTGCTGTCTTTTGTTGCTCACCGCTTGTTTTAAAATCTGGTCCAGTCTGCTGCTAAGTCTGCAGTACTGTATTTACAGTAAACTGATTCAGAGGCTCTCTCAGGGGCCTGTGGTTATGGCTGGGATCCCGGAGCAGCTGCTCAGGTCAGAACGTAAGTTCACTTGTGTTAGTGATGCCGAGCCTCCGCCATGGGTGCCAGAGAGGTCAGGCTCAGGTTTGCTCAAGGAATTTGGCCTTGCTGGGCAGTGGCTATCATGTTTAGGTAAAGCTAGGTTAGCAGTGATTCCTCTTGGCCTTAGGTCAGCATCATTTCTAAACCTAATGGCTGGAGCTTAATCCACTTATAAGTTCAGAAAAAAATTGAATCTGCAAGTGACTGGATAAAATATGTCCATTTTCTATTATTGATTGTGTATAGCATTGTACCCAAAATGTGAAAACACACTGATTTCGTGTGATTTGAGCCAACCTTACACTTTTGCACTAATTATAAGGCTAGCAAGAATTACTGAAAACTTTGGACTAGGAAATATTTTTAAGTGGATGCACTCATTTACTAAGGTACAGATGTCAGCAACCTTGAGGTAAGCTGACAATGTATTCGGTTGTTGGAAAAGTCATGATGCATGTTTGCAACAGATGGCACTAGTTCATTTTGGAAGTACTAGAGTCATTCACATTTATGTTATTGCTATGTCATTTGACAGCTGACACCTCTAGCTTCATTTAAAAAAATTTGAGCAATCTGGTTGAGTTTTGGAGATTTTACAACAAGTTGAAGATGGAAGACCAAACTGTGCATTTTTGCCACATTTTACTGTTTTACTTCCATAAAGGGAAGAACGCGGGTCAAGCTTGTGAAAAGTTGCATAAAGTTTATGGTGACGATGCTCTATAAGAACGTCGGTGCCAACGATGGTTCACGAAATTCCGTGCTGGTGATTTTGATCTCAATGACGCTTCTTGGTCAGGGAGGCCCACCGAGGTTGATGACAACAAAAGGCATTGATGGAGTCAAACTCACGTTACACGACACGACAGATTGGAGAAACATTGAACATCCATCATTCAAGCATTCAAAGTGGATTGTTTACAACAATGTGGTGCGCTGATGGTCTTGGTCCCGACATGATTATTTGCCTCAAACGACACTGAAAGCAGACATTTTTCAGAGGAAGGTGTGGTGAGATTTTACAGGGTTCGTGATTTTTGAGCTCCTACCAAGGAACCAAACAATCAATTCGAATGTGTACTGTCAGCAGTTGGACAGTTTGAATGAATCCATCATCCAGAAACTTTCAGAACTTGTTAATTGTAAAGGAGTTGTGTTCCATCACAACGCGAGACCACACACAAGTTTGATCACCCGTCAAAAATGATTGGAGCTTGGATGGGATGTGTTGCTACACCCACCATACTCTCCTGACCTTGTGCTGTCAGACTTCCACTTGTTTCGCTCTCTTCAAAACTCCTTGCGTGATGTAACGTTCAATTCAGATGAGGCTGTAAATCAGCACCTTGTTCAGTTTTTCACAAGTAAAGACAGGTTCTTCTATGAACGAGGAATTATGAAGCTCACTGAAAGATGGCAAAAGGTTATCGAACAAAATGGGCAATATATCATTGATTGATCTTTGTTCTTTATATAAATACATGACCTTTGAAAAACATAGACAAAATACGTCATGACTTTCCTGACAACCCAATAATAGAGATCTTGTGGGGCCTGCTATAATGGATAGATAAGCACTTCATAATCAGTGTATTGGTTCTGTGTAAATAGGTTTCTGTATAGTTTCTTCTCTTCAGATTGAATCTGCCCCTCCCCCATGGCATGTTAATTGTTAATGTGTAGGCCAGAATTTTTTTACTGGCTAAAGCAGAATACAGATTTAGATTACCCAGATCCAAATTTTTACAAACTCTGATTTAATAGGGTCAGAATTAACCTGGTTTTACTGCATGTCATTTCCTTTTAATCCCTAGAGTTTTTGTTTTGTTTTTTTAAAGATTTTTTTTTATTGGGGAATTGGGGGGATGAGAACAGTGCTGGGGAATTGGGGGAAGGGGAACAGACAAGTTGCTGTC
>NW_017731522.1:1021220-1033821 GCF_001890085.2 Hipposideros armiger | reverse complement strand
CAGCCCAGCTCCAGGTTGAGCTGTTGTTCAGCATCTTAGCTGTAGAGGGCAGTGTCACTGGCCCTTATATGTGGGATCTGAACCAGGGCCCTCTGGTGTCCCAAGCCAGCTCTTAACCATCGCGTCACTGGGCCAGCCCTCAAGAGTTTTTAAACATGGTTAATTATCATTCTGTGAGGAGCTATCATATGGGTATTGATTAGGAATCAAGGCAAAGTTTTGCTATTTAAAAAAATAATTGGCTTTGATACACATTTGAGTTCTACTAGAGGAACAGTGCTTATGTAGTTAAAATTTGAAGTTTTATCCTCAAGTTCTTTTTTTTCTTTAAGATTCAAAAGAAGGTTTTAAGAATAATGGTACCCTAGACAAAATACTGTTAAAGCACACGTATTTTTTCTTTACATCATTTCTTTTGGGATTGTGACTCTTCTGATAATACTGTGTGAAAGGTAAAGTGACAGAATATCTGTCCCTTCCTTAGCTGGGTGAATATCCAGTTTGACTCATTCCTCCAGGATTTGGAATTCTAGACCCTGAGGTTTGAGGAGGTGGCCTACCATGTGAGGGTTTCATTTCTGGAGTCTTCCTCCTGCTATTTTGCACACAGCAGCGCCCGTTTTTTTAAATTAAATTGATTGCGGTGACATAGGCTAGTAAAATTACATAGGTTTCAAGTGTACAATCCTGTAATACATCATCTACATATCACATTGTGTGTTCACCACCCAGAGTCAGTTCTCCTTCCATCACAATATATTTGACCCCCTTTTCTGTCTTGCACCTCCCCTCCCTGCCCTTACCCTCTGGTACCCATTTTTAACTACAGAAATCATGTCATGGCATTTTCGGGCTAAAACCTGCCAAGTAGCTTCTTTTCAGTGAACATCCAAGTTCCTTCCCATTGGGCTCTGCTGGCCCTCAGTCTCCAGACACATCATTTGCCACTGTCTACCTTTCATGCAGTGCTCCAGCTACAGTTGTTCTGTTCCTTGTTCCCCCTGCGCTCATTTCTATCTCAGAAGCATTTGCATCTGTTTTCTGTGGAAGGAAATCTCTCTCCCGAGAGCTTTGCTTCACTGACTTCTTGCAGACTCAGCGCCTGCGTCAGTCTCCTCCTTAGAGTAGCCACACCCAGTCTTTCTCTATCATCACCCAGGGTGATAGATCACACTTAGATCACACATCATTTTACTTCTGAATTTATGTTATATACCAACCTTCCTATGGTCTGTTTCCCTCTGTGAAAAATGGAAGTTCCATCTTTCCTACTGTGTTTCCTCATTTTATCTCTAAAAGGGAGACTGGACTCCCCAGTGCCTAGAACACACAGTGGCTACTCATACACACACACTCCTTGAATGAAAGGAAAGGAAGGGAAACAATGTACAAATATACCTGGAGTATTTTAGAAATAAAGTGGCAGAATGAATTTAAGCCATCAAAATATACTACTACTCACGTCTCCCCTATCACATTCAGTCCATTTTATCACAAAACATCTACCTCATTAGGAGCTCCATCTGGAATAACATCCCCTTTGTTTATTTATTAAAGTAAATAATTCAGACATAACACAAAAGTGCTTATCGAAGCCCCTTCACTGGGTAACGTAAGTACTTAAAGTAGCCCTTCCCAAACTGTGCTCTGTGCATTCTTAATCCTGATGAAACTCCATTAAAATGAGTGTGTTGTCCAATAAGTTGGTGAAATACAGGAGGATCATAGTCCTTTAGCATATGCCCTTAGCATATTACAGAATTTCTCAAGTCCTGCAGCGAGGAAATCTCTATTACTTTGTCTCACTATTTACTATGCTTATTGGGCCACAGAATCTCCTCTATCCCCATGTGTTTTGTTTTCTTCCAAATTCCTGTTACCATTGTGTGGAACTATCTCCTCTCCATCTGCCTCCCACCTTTGCACATCATGGCTGAAATAGACAATGGAGATATTTGCATGACCCTTTGGAGGGAATTTAGAGCCCTGACAATAGGCACATAAGATGGATGAGACCATGCTGTGGCCCTCAGCTGCCCAAGTCCCCACCCAGGACCCCAAGGGCGAAGGGCATCAGCCTCTCCAGGAACCCTGGTTGAGAAGCTATGCCGTGTAAGCACAGTTATGGTTGATGGTCTTTTATGGCAATTGTTTCTGGCCTTCTTTCTTATTGGTGTGTATAGAAGACCATAATTCTCTCTATTTTCGAGATTCCACTTGTGAACTGAGAATGGCATTACTCAGCGATCCCTAGGCTTTGTGAATGCTGTAGAAACTTGGTGCCCCTAGAAGATAACATGGCAGTTTATGCCATGTGGTGGGATCAACAAAGATTTGGTAGGGTTTCTAAATCCGCTTCTCAACTGGGGGAAAATGTACATTGCAGTATATGCATATATCCAGTGCCAGAGAAGCGACGTCTTTACCAGATTGCGTGGTGAGCATCCTCCGCAGTGAACATTCTTTTCTCCTAGACTCCCATTTTGGCATAATTTAATGCAAAAGCAAGGTTCCTCACTGTGAAATATTAAGCTAAGGTGTTTTATATGAAAGGCATTGAATTATTTTATTCTCCAGGTGGCATAGTTTAAATAAGATGTAAGTGTAAATCTAATCGACTACAAAACTATGTCAATTTTATACTGTATCGCTTCTTCTAAAAAGACTGATTCATGTGCAGCAGTAATTCATTTAATTTCAACAAGTCTTTGCATAATTTTATATTTCGCTACTACCTTCTGTTTGCCAAGATTATGTTCATATAAATCACATTTCCTCTGCTAAACTGACTTCAGAAAATGTTTGAACAGCAACAAGACTATTAACCCTTCAAATAATTGCCCCCCTCCTTTTATAGTATTAATTACATCACCTGGAGTCAAGTTTTTTGAGAAGATGAACTTCTCCATTTCCCCCGTTAGGCCCAGACTTTTCTAATGTTGGGGCAATCACCTGGGAGCATCTTGGAATCGTAATTTGTCTGATCACTGGCTAAGGCTGTGCGGCTCCTGGTTTTAAGTTAGAGTGAAGGTGCTACCCCTCATTCCAGGATGTGGGCAGGGAGGAAGGATTCACTAATTCCCGCCTTTTCGCTCCTGTAGCTTTGTCTCACTGAGGTGCCTTGTATTCCTCCTTTTTCATGCTATGCAGAGGATCAAAAAGCTAGCCCGTCTTTTCTTTCTAGGCTTTGTTTCTGAATATGTAATGGAGGTATAAATGTGATTATCGTGGTATAATCTTTAAAGATTTGGTAGCTTTAAAATCCATTTCCCAACTGTAGGAAAATTTATACCAGCTTTTGCTGACTCCAGACATTGGAAGGCATACAGCAAGATATATAATACAATGTGGGTGGTGCTGTAATAAGAACTTTGGATGTTTTATTCATATTTTTACCTATAACTATAGTGTATGCTTGATTATAATAGCTAACATTGGAGATAAGTCCTGTTACTCTGTTTCTCAGATGGAGACACTGGGGCACAGAGAAGTTAAGTGATCCCTTCAAGGTCACACAGTGGTAGAACCAGGATTCAAACCCAGGCATTATGGTGCCAGAGTCCACGCATTTAACCATTGTACTATCCTGTCTCAGTCGAATGACTTAACGATAATTGGAAGGGACACAGTATCAAACTATGTAGCATTGGAATCTTATCTGGAGTTCTTTTGAGCAGATTGAAAAACTGAGTTCTTTTGACCCAAATCCTGGGCCTTGAGATTTTAAAATAAAGAATGGAGATTTGAACTGAGGTTTTCTTTAGTGCTGTGTTTTTCACAGTGATCATTCATTTAGCATATACTTATTGAGTACCTAGTGTGTGCTGGGCATTATCCTAGATAATGGAGATTCATCAAAGAACGAAATCAGGGAAAGCTCTCTTCTCTCAGGTAGCATTCACTCCGGTGGGGAGTATGCTCAGTCTTCTGAGCCAGGGTGCAGTCAGTTTCCTACCCGGAGACGTTGTGGTTGTGCCATACTCAGGTGACCCAGAACAATCAATTCCTGGGCCTGAAGGACCTTCCTCTGGACCGCTGAAGAATAACTTGAGCAAGTTGCTCTGGCAAGAACCTCAGAGATGAGACAAAACCACTCAGATGTCTGCAGTGTGGTCGCAATTTTTTGTTGCTATGGTAACCACTTAGCATCCCTCTCCACTGCTACATCAGAATTTGACAGGACAGTGTGAGTTTATTTACAAGCACATGTGCTTTTATAAAGCCTGGATGGAGTGGAAGAAAGCTCTAATATGTGTATTGTCTTTTTAAATATATACAGTGTTCAGGCTAATAATTAAACCTATCTATACAGGCTTATAATTGTCAGTGCTTTGCTTGGCATATTAAATTGCTTTGTTTGAAATGATGGTGTGTCTGCAAGTGATGGGATTTTTAAAATATAGACGTTCACAGGTACACCTAGCAAATTCACACTTTTTGGAATCCTAAAACACACTCATTTTTATACAAAGTTCCCTGACACACTGCGTCTCACTGAAGATGAAATAAACACTCGAGGCTCCAACAAGGTCCTCCGATGTGATTAAGATTCCATTACTCTCACATTAGCACAAGTTTTCCACCAAAACTGTGACTATGATGGGCATTTTACATGTCAGAATTACTAATTTTGTCATCTTTTCTTGTTGTTGTTGACTTCCTAACAATAAGAAGTTACTGCTTGAAGAGGAGGTATGTATTGGGGAGGCACGAATCCGTTTATGATATGATTGAAGGAAGTGGGTTGTTACAAATGTTCTATCTATAGAATCCAGCCCTGTCTGTGAGGAACACCGAGCAGGGGAGAGGGCTTGGTAGAATAATTTTGAAGAGTGTAAAGGGGTCCTGACACTTTGAGAACTGCCGTGCCAGGAGTTTCCACAGCCAGAGGTGCCAGGCTATGCCCCCTGCGGTCGTTCCTGCCATCTGCAGGTTCTCAGCCTCCTTTTGGAGCCACGTTGGGGGCGGGGCATCAGGTGCTGGATGTTCTGCACGGAAGGTCCAGTATTAAAGTCTTGGTAATGTAGCTCTCTGTTGCACACACAGCTACACATGCACACACCCATTTCCTCCTCGTGGTATATTCACAATGCCACAGGGGGTGATACTAGCCATACTGTACTCCCTTCTCTCAGTCCATCTCGGTTTTGTTGAGCACTGGTCACTAGTCCAAACGCTAAGGTGGTTTTTCACTTGGGCCTCCCTGACATCCTTTTCTGATTTGTGACCACAGTGTAGACAAGCTTAGTCCATCAGGGGTGTCCTAAAAATCAGTAGTTATTGTTCCAACTCAGGGATTTTTGAGCTTCAAATTCTCATTTACAACTTTCCTTCAGAACAGTGGATACCTACTTCCTGTAGCTATAAAAGTCAAAGATACCAGTCATATGTATGTGTCTCCCCCTCCCCCACCAAGTATCCACTTCTAGAAACAGAACTGGCAGGAAACTCACATGGTGATGCTCTTGTTTCTTTCCAGAAGTGTGGCCATATATGGAAGGCCAAATTATGTTTGCTTATGTGAGACTTCTGTTGACGTTTATTAAGAATTTCTGGGGCCAGCCGAGTGGCGCGATGATTAAGAGCTGGCTTAGGACGCCAGAGGGCCCCAGTTCAGATCCCACATATGAGGGTCAGTGACACTGCCCTCTACAGCTAAGATGCTGAACAACAGCTCAACCTGGAGCTGGGCTGCTGTGAGTCGCCGGCAATGGCATAGGCTGCAGCCCCTGCTGCAGTGGGTTGCCATGGGCTACCGTGTGTAGCAAGCAGCCAGCGTGAGCGGCCAGCAGCCACAGTGAGCGGCCGTCCAGAAGCCGGCAACTGATCTGCCTCGCCCGAGAAGAGCGCAATGATGGTGCCAACTTGGGCCAGTGAAGCAATGTCCTCCACAACTAGACTGAAGAACAAAGACGACAGCAACTTGTCTGTTCCCCTTCTCCCAATTCCCCAGTGCTATTCCCATCCCCCAGTTCCCCAATTAAAAAAAAAAAAAGAATTTCTGGAGGCTTTTCATGTTATGCTAACAGTTTGGAATTTAGATACAATTTAGTCTCTCATCAGAGTTTAACATCTAGGTAGAAAGAAGATGAGCCCAAAGTAGGTCATTTGTTACTATATTTGCTCAGCTTCTCAACTGTTTTCGAGAGATTTCACATTCAGTAGGTCATTTAATCCTTAAAAACCCAAAACAAACAATGACAAAAAGACCAGGTAAGGTGGACAATGTTGAGTAAACCTGGGCTAGAATATTAAATTGCAGCACCCTTTACTAAATTCAGTTTCCTAATCTGCAAAATGGGGATCTTGTACCTAACTCTCAGTTTGTTGCAGATTTGTTGACTCAGTTCTTAACTCAGTGGAAAGTACTCTGGTTGTGTAGTAAGTAACACAGGAGAGTACTGCAGAGGGAGCAAGAGACCATGGGTAGGAAGACTGGGGGTGGGGGGCAGTCAGCAAAGGCTCCCCCATGGAGAGCAGGTTTTCAGGGTGGAGTGGGATGGGAGGAGGGCATTCCAGGAAGCGGCAGCAGCAGCCACGAGTTGAGAAACACTGTGGTAAGTGGGAAATGCCAAGTTGCTTAGCAGGCTTCCACTGTGTTTTTTCCCCCACAAGCCTCTTTAGGAATTATCAAGTCTTTGTAAGTCCACTTTCTTAAAAAGACATAAGAAAGTCACTGAGCAAGCATACGATGATTTAATTCCATGTGTGTCCTTCGCTGTATTGTTTAGAAAACATACATAAGAGGGCCAGTCATTTTGAGTATATTAATATGCTATCCTCTTCTGTATTTCTGTGTATGAGACCACCTTCCTCATCACTCAGAAGCATCCATTTGCCTCAGGAAATTAGGATTCTTAGAACAGAGAGGCAAGAAAGAATCGTGTTCAATTTTTGTCTACCAAAATAAGATTTTCTGAATCCCTTAAGCCTCCATGACCATATTGAGAGACCTAGGAGCTTAAGTGTCAGGAAAAGTGTAGCCAGAGTGAGCACGCTTAGCAGCTCGCCTAGGACAGCTCCAGTGCAGGTACGTTGTCCTGGCCTAAGTATGAGTAGCATTCCTTTTACTCACAAACTTGTTCTGGTTTGGACGATAAATGACAGGTAAGGGCAATCTCTGCTGCAGAGGAGGTAGAGTGAGGTGGGGCTCAATCCTCCATTCCCAGTGAATTGTGGGAAAGAAGAAGATGGAAAGGGGGTAGGGCAGTCAATATGTATATGGATGTTACCCTGTCTCCAAAGTCAGAATTCAATGACTGTGTTTTTTGGGGTGATGGTTAACATCTTCTAAGACCAATAGTATTTTTGGGCTCAGTGTCCTTGGAACCCTAGGAAGGCTGCAGAGCAGGGTCGTCCCATGCTAAGACAGGTTGGCAGCAGCATAGTGAGAACAGCAGTGTAGTGGGCTTGGGCAGAGAGAAGGCCTGAGAGACCCGACAGTCCTGAGCTTCCTGGGCTCCCACCTGATGTGGAAGGGAAGCTTTGACATGTCCTTGGGGGGATGTATTGGTCTTGAGGGGAAAACCAGAGGACTTGTCATGGGGGAGACTTAGTGATCATTAGACAATATCCTAGAGGGTACAGCCTAACGAGACTAAGTCAGGGCTTGGCTGGAAGACAAGACCAAGGCCCAGATAGGTCATCAGAATCTGAAAGCATTAAGGTAGGATGGAGCTGGGGAAGGACGCCACAGAGCTCAGTCTGAGCTTGGAGAGCAGAGCCATGTCACCCAGGGTCGAGTTCAGTGTCCAGCACTGGGTAACCTGGGTAGGTAAGGTGCTTCCCAGCAGAGAGCAGAGGATCCAGGGACCAGCACTGGTCCCCACTTCCCACTGCCACAGAGTTGTGTGAGCCTGCCATACAACTGGATGTCATCTTGGGGATTAGCAGGGACAGGAGGAAAATTGATGGGGTGGAGTTTGCATTCTCATGAACCAGATGGATTCTTTCATTTAAAACATATTTATTGAACACTTACCTGTGTCAGGCACTACTCTACATACTGGGGATATGTCAGTAAATAAAACTGGCAAAAGTCTCTGCCTTTGTGGAACTTACATTTTGATGGGTTACCCAAGGACCTCATTTAGACTGTAAGAAATTGAAATACTGTTAACAGTAAATTAATACTACTTAGTGGGTGGGTGGGGGGTGGGGATGAGAACTCTTAAGGGAGGCTAAATAAACTATATAAAGTTAGGAAGATGCATTTAGTTTTACTATCTGAATAGTAACATTTAAAAATTTGACACTATAATCAAAATTAGCAAAAAAAACTATAAGAATAAGAGATTTAGTGGGTAAATTCTGGTACATCTTTAATAAAACACCATGTATTAACAATGATGTCATAGGTTAATATTAATTGGTATAGAACATTATTTACAATGTAGAATAAATTATAAAAAGCTAGTTATAAAATAGCACATAATATCCTATGGCTTATTAAAATATTTAATGTATATCACATATAGTATAATATCTGTTTTATACAAATATAATTATATATAGAGAGTTAGTCCAGATATATGTACATGTATGCATATATTATATGTATGTTATATAATAAATAATATAATCCACACATACATACATGCACAGTTTGAACAAATCTATAGCAGTCTGTTTACAGAGATTATCTTTATGTGGATGCACTACTCTTTGCAGATCTCTTTGTACCTGTGTCTTCTGATGTTTCTTGTATGAATATATAATGTTTTGGTTTAAAGTTATTTTTGAAAAGATTTTCAAAAAAAATTTTTAGTAGCCAACAGTTTAGGGCATTTACATTGTATCCTGCATAGGGCTGTGTGCTGTTGGGTGGAAATTCTGGAAGGGAGCATATTGGATGGTGTGAGGAGCAGAGAGGGGGCAAGGGGAGAAGTTGACAGTATCTCTTAGTGGTTTTAGGAAAGAAGGCAGGAAGTAGAAAGAAACGGGAAGGCCCACTTTAAGAGAACAGATGGACGCCTGAAGGATGCCTAGTGATACCCGATCTGGGAAACTTGAATCCCCAAATGACCAACATATTGTTTCTGGAAGAGTCAAACAAAGAGGATTTTATTCATTTCAATTTTTATGTTGTCCTCCTTAATGCTATATCAGTTTCCAGGTTCATCTACCATACTGATATATGAATCCCATAATAATTTGATCTCAGATGTGCCCAGAAATCTATGTCATCCTTGGTTACAGGCCACTTTGACTATTTATATCAAAGTTATGAAAACATGAAGAAATTTGAAGTCAAGGCACATCTAGTGCTTAACTAAAGTGAACTGCCTGTGCTTTGCAGAGAGATGAAGTGTGATAGGAAAAGTGATTTGAAAGGGTAAAGCAAATACTCACCATTGCAACTGGTCAAAGACTGGGTCATCTCTCTCTTGTTGTAGAAATGTGTATTGTGAAGAGAATTGTATTAAGTTCTCATAGTAATCTTTTTTTCATCATTTTAGGAAGCTATCTTTTAGATCCAGCCACAATGCTTCCGGCAATACTATAGAGCTTGCTTCTACTGCTAGAGTGCCTGGTCACAGCATTCTTAGAAGGAAGTCAGCGTTGACCAAAGTCATGTCACATTTACCTCAGATCACAGTCTGTCAGTTATATGTCATTGTGACCTCTTAAGAAACACCTTGATGGGGAGTTAGATTCATAGACCCATCAATTCAGACCCCCAAGTGGAGACGTAGAGGTACAGCGACCTGTGTGTGAAAGGCATTGTTACACTGTGTTCAGAAAGCCCTCCAGAATAACTTTGCCCACTTGGTTAGTCAGAATGTATTGCTATTGCAGACACCTTAAAAACATCTTTCTCACTTTGTTTCCTTTTGGTGACCACCTTCTGCTATTGCATTTTGGTGTATGTGGAGCTGGAGAAGACTCAGTTCTTTTGGCCTGGGAAGGGCATGTGACCAAGCTTGGCCAATCAGGACAGTGCTCCGTCCTCATAGCCACTGCGATTAGTTTGGGAATCCAGGAGTGATCTAAGCTGGGCCAATCAGAATCAATACAAGGACTTTTGCCAGACCTATCAAGGAAGGGATTTCCGAGATTGACCGTTGTAGGCTTGAAGCTGTGTGCAGCCGCATTGCTACCACGTAGGGAGATCTTAACTGAAGAATAAAGCCAAGCAAATCCAAGACCTATAGAGAAAAGGCGTCAGTATTACACTGTTTAAGACAGAGCAGAGCTGACGCTTGGGGCTGGATAATTATTTGTTGTAGGGGGTGTCTTATGCAGTGTAGGATATTTGACAGCATCCCTGGCCTCTACCCACTAGATGCTAATAGCACCAACCCCGTAGCACCTGTGTGATAACTAGACTTGTTTCCAGGCGTTGCCAAATGTCCTCTGAAGGACAAAATTTTCTCCAGTTGAGAACTACTGATTGAAATACCTAGGTCTACCTGGGTTTGAAGGTATCTCTGAGTTTTTGGTTATTCATACTGTATTAGTTTTCTATTGCTTCTGTCTGTATAACCTTGCTTCTGTCATCATGTCTGCACTAAAGCCAGCAAAGGCACTTCTCTTTTAAGGATTCATGTGATTAGATTGGCCCATCCAGATAACTCAGAATAGTCTCCCCATCTCAAGGTTCTTCACTTAATCACACCTGCAAAGTCCCTTCACCATGTGAGGTGACATATTCACAGGTTCGGGGGGTAGGTCATGGACATCCTTTGGGGGGGCATTATTCTGCCTACCACATGAGCTGATATGTTTTGCTTGAACTGGTTGGACTTCACTTTCAGTTACTGCAACCTAGAGTTAATAATAAAATGTCTGAAACCTAGTGTTCAAAACCTCCTTTGAAGTCAAGCTACAGTGTATAGAATCAGATTTTTCTTCCCCCCAGCCCCCTCACACGGAGCCGGTGTACACAGTGGGCCCTCTATGTGGACTCACTGAATGTGGGTTTATCCTTTCCATTTGTCTTGGGCCCCATGAGAAGAATTATTAGAAACTCTGCCATATGAATTGTTAGGCAGGGCTTTGGGAGAGAGAATGCAGAGAAAGGAAGTAAACATTCCCTGCAAAGATAAGCAATTAAGTGATTTTAAAGAGCTGGGGATTTCCGAGTCAGGTAGCAGGGAACAAATTGCAGTTCCCCACTGTTCCCACCACTCTGTGAAATCAGATAGTCTGTCTTTGTGTTGGCCTAATTGCTGCTCTCCTGTTCCTTTGTTTTTTGTGCATTGCACATCAAGGTAAGTGACTGATAAATCAATCCTGGGTGGGGAGAATTTATTATTTTTATTTTCCTTCTCAGAGCGGTTTCTCAAGATGAGATATTTTTTGTGTGTTTCAGCTTTGTGTGTTCTGGAGTCTGTGCGTTTTCTAACCTGGAGATGACACAGATCCCTTTGGGATTACAGTTCACTGGCTATCCCTATGTTGACTATGCCTTCTGTGTCCCCACAAAACTCCCAGGTTCTCAGGCTGGTCCTGCATCTGATGTAGTGCCTCACTCCTGGGTATATCTGCCCCTAAAGATGAAGACCAGGGGGTGCCTTTAATTTATAACAATCCAAAGGAACTTGAATGGTTTAGTTCAGCAAATGCTCTCTTGGAATTAGATTTTTTTGTTTTCAAAGATATTAGACAACAGGGAGACCTGAATCTCACATACCTTTAATTGGAACATGGAAATTTTTGAAAGCTGTGTTCTCACAAACTGCTTCCAGCACCCTTGGTTGCCCAAAGGACATCTCAGCTGACAGGAGAGCTGCCCTGGCGTTAGTTTACTAAATTTACAAATCCAAACAACCTAAACTCTTCCTGCCTTTCTATTTAAGCAGCACAGAATCTTGCTTATAAAATGGAGTGTTTTCCTATAATGAGAGCACATAAATATTCCATCGATGCAATAATCTTTGGCGTGATATAATTCCACAGCATGGTTAGTGCCTGGGAGAAGTGATAAATCTGTTTCCTTTCTCCAGGTGTTTTTTTGTTTTGTTTTGTTTTTTAAACAAATAAAATGTGTGGCTGAAACTGTGGTTCATGTGCGTACGTGTCCCTTTGTACCTGCCATTTCCCCCCTGGAATGTGCATGTTACTCTTAGGAGTAAGTGGTCATGAGAGAGGAAAGCAGTGTTGCTTTTTGCAGTAAAGATGAAATAGACAGATGCTGGTCCAATTGGAATTTCCAAACTCCCAGCAGTACACTTAATTAAAAATGCATTACAAATTCTGAGCTTTTGCCATATATAACAAGAGTTAGCAAATTCAACTGACACCTTTGCTCTTAAAAAATTGGCCTGGAGAGAAGGAAAAAAATGCTACAAGAGGACCAAGAAAGATTTTCGGACCCTGCAAAAATTATAACTGCTTCCTGTGTGTTTTTTACTTTATTTGGGTTACATAAAATTGTTATACATCATTTTTATCATCTGATAAAAGTGATATGCCCTTGACAAGTGCCTTTTTGCAAAGCAATGCTGATTAAAACTTGTCTGAGATCATTTTTCTTTCTGGATACATCTCCATTTTGAGAGCAGATCTATGCACTATACCATATTTGCAAATTTTCAACCTTCTTTGTTTTTGTGATCTCTCTCTCTCTCTCTCTCTCTCTCTCTCTCTCTCTCTCTCT
>NW_017731522.1:1017357-1021189 GCF_001890085.2 Hipposideros armiger | reverse complement strand
CCCCTATGTCCCTCCCTCCCTCCCTCATCATTGTCACCATCTTTCCTGCTGATTCTAAAGCTGTGTTTATGGTCACTGTTCTTTCTGACTTTGTGGGAGAACAAAACACCATCATTAATACTTCTAATAGTTCTCCAGTGGTGAGGAACAAAAGAAACTTCCTGGCTCAATGGTAATGATGAACAGAAATTTAGGATGATTTAGGTTGGTGTTGTGTGTGTGTGTGTGTGTGTGTGTGTGTGTGTGTGTGTGTATCTCATGATGATGGTACCTAAGAACTGCCATTAAAGACTATTGTATCAGAGAGGAAGTGACTGAAGACTTAGCTGTAGAAGACTAAGTTAAGGGTCACTGGTGGTTCTTGAGGGGCACCCTCAGGATCTGAAATTTACTCTACTTACAAGCTAATAAGGTCACCTGTTATGGTTTCATGTATGCTGACAGAAATCCATGGGAGATGAAGGACTTAATCATTCCTAGCACAGCAAGCAGAATGAGCGTCATTTTATGTCAGCTCCCAAGCTCCCCAGATCTCAAGGGGGTGATGAAAAGGGACCCAGGTGGATATTCTGCACACTGGGTTTGCTTGGAAGCCTAGGACCCTGAGCTTGGGAAATCTACGTCTTTTATGGCAAACCTGCTCTTTGCTTTTTAGGGCAACTTGACCTTATCCCTCAAGATTGCTCCCGGCGACAGGAATCTGGGTGATGGCCCAGACAGAGCAGTCAGGGCTTAGCGTTGTTCACAGGGACACGGGCTCAGGGCCCATGGTGCGTTGTCAGTCCCAAGAGTCACCCCAGGTGATTTCATGTGTCATATCATTAATGCCACCTGCCATTTACTGGACGTCACGCTTGCCAGCACAGTGTACATGCTCTATGTGGGTTAATTTGGAACAACCCAGTGTCCTAGTTCGCCTGTTTATATCATAGACTGGCAGAGCGAGACTTAAGAGTTGAAACAACGTTGCCTGTTCTAACCCCTGCCCTAAGGTGAGACTTCCTCTGTTTTCTAACCCTTTGTATATTTCTTTCATGGCTCCCATAATGATATGCCATGTTATTTAAGTGTTTTCCTTTCTCGCCATCACTAAAATGAAAGCTCTTTAAAGGCAAGGACTTTTCTTTCTTCACCTTTGTTTTCCTGATAGCTAGATTAGTGCCTGGTGGTGCATGGGAGGCATAGGGTAAATATTCGGGGCTGTGTCTGTTTTGTACTCAAGCGTTTTCTCAGTGTTTAGCCAAGTGCTAGTGACCAAGTAGGTGCATGAAAAAATTTGTTGAATGAATATTTAAATGAATGAATGGGTCAGTCCAGATCCTGAGTAATGGAGTCAGGACTGGAACTGAAGTCTCTCTGGCTCTGAAGCCTTGCACTTAACTATTATTAATCTCTGACCTCAGCTAGCGGTGGAATCAGCCCAATGCTCAAATATTCTTGGGGTGTAGGGTTTTGTATGGATTGTTTCAGTAGTTCCCATAATATTGGAAGTCAGTTAGAAATAAAAGAGCTTCATTTATTTTTACTCTTTATTTTTAATCTCTCTTGCAGCTTTAAAGGGAGAAAGCAGTGGTGCCTCTCAGAATAAAAAATAACCATTTTTACTTAAATACAAGCCTTTCTTTCTAGAGCTCTCTGTGGGTGAGAGCATAGAGGGTTTGACCAAAGATGTTGAGCTTCTTCCCAGGCTAGTTTCCATGGTGATGGTTTCAGCTTTGATAGGACTGGTGTGGCAGGGAGAGGAAGCATTAGACAGGGTGATGATGTATCATGAAGTAACCAAAATCCTTTATGGCCACCAACAATAGGGCCTGCAGCCTATGACAAAGGACAGAAACTGGCCCATGAATGGAGGGAATGGGTCCTGAAAAGCTGTTTTTGTCTGTGAAGCTTTCTTTCCTTATTGCATTTTTTAGAGATATTATATTAGGGGTCAAGAGTTAACAGTAGGACTACTTTCCTCACTTTGACTTGACAGAATGCATATTTAGTTGGAGGGTCCACCAGTGAAAGAATCGAGACAGAATGATGCTGACCTGCTGAATTCCCCCAGAGACAACCCAAAGCACTTAGGAACAAAATTCCAGAAATATCCCAGAAAGAATTTTCTTGAGCAGATATTTTTAGAGTGCTATTCAGGTAATATATTGCTACATAACAAATAATCCCAAAACATAGTGGCCTAAAACAGCAATTTTATTAGTATCACTCCTGGTTTGAAGGTGATTCTTGCTTGTGGTCTCCCATGTGGGTGCATTTCAGATGGCAGCTGCACTGGATTCATCCTGAGGGATTCGTAACTCAATGGGTGGCAGTCGATGCAGGCCGTTGGGACTTCAGCTGGGACTATCAGCCAGAACTCAGGCTCTGTGGCCTCGTCACATGGCCTGACTTCCTCACAGCGTGGTGCTGGATTTCAAGAGGGAGTGTCCTGGAGAGAGGAACTAGAAGTCTCTTAAGCCCTCAGCCTAGACACTGGCACAGCATCACTTCTGCCATCTTCTGGTAGTCATGTTGCCCTCAAGCCCACAGTAAAGAAGGGACCAATATACGAGTAGATCCTACCTTTCAACAGAAGAAATGCCGAACAATTTCTAGGTTGTGTTTTTAAACACAGGTGCCAACTATGTGCTGGACTTTGGACAAACACACCCTGTTTCTCTCCTCATGGAGTTTATAGCCTGGGAGATAGACTTCAATCTAAAATCACCCAAAAGGTAAATTACAGTATGGTACAGGCCATGGTGGGGACATACTCAGAGTGTCTACAGCATAGGGACCAGATTAGCTTGCTCAGACTGCTGTAACAAAATACCACAAACTGGGGGCCTTAAACAACAGAAATGTATTTTCACACACATCTGCAGGCTGGCACTCCCAAGTTCACAGTGTTGGCAGGTTTGGTGTCTTCTGAGGCCTTTCCCCTAGGCTTGCAAATGGCTGCCTTCTCACTGTGTCTTCACATGGTCTGTATTCTGTGCACGTGTGTCTGTGTCCTAACCTCCTCTTTTTATGAGGACATCAGTCATACTAGATTAGGGCCCCCCCTAATGATCTCATTTTACCCCTATCACCTTTTTAAACACCGCATCTTCAAATACAGTCACATTCTGAGGGACTGGGAATGAAGACCTCAACAGACAAATTTTGGGGGAACATAGTTAAGCTCATAATAGGGATTTGACTATTGAAAGTGTTTTGCAGGTCTTTTTGTCTGTAGATATGTCTTGCTATGAATAGAAACTCAAATTACCAAGTTTTAAATCAGTCTCTGTTTTTAGGTTTGCTTTTCAATATAATTTTGTTTTATGGTTAAATGTTTACATAGTTTCAAAGTAAAATCAAAGTAAAGTATATTCAAAGAAGCCTAGCATCCAGACGTTAACCTCATTTTCTCTGGAAGTCAATTATCTGACTGGTCCCATCTGTACGCTCATAAAGCATTGGTTACATCCAGTGATCATGGCATTGTGGCGTCTGTAGTAATTGTTTCCCACTAAGAATTGTTTCTTCTTTGTTAGACTGCAAGCTCCATGAAGTCAGGAACTTTTATTCTCTCATTCATAGCATCATCCCTGAAACATGTTACTATACTAAGAACATAGTTGGCTTTTGTTGAATGAATGTGTGGCCCTGGGATTCAGGTTATTGACTGGAAACGATAGATTTGACCTCTACATGGAGCTCATGAAAATGTATGGGAACATCAGTTGGAATGAGCATAAAAAGAAAGAGCAAAAGGTCTATTTGTATAAGTCAGAAGGATAGAGAGAGAGAGAGAGAGAGAGAGAGAGAGGGAGGGAAGGAGGGAGAGAGAGAGAGAGAGAATGAG
>NW_017731522.1:984857-1014857 GCF_001890085.2 Hipposideros armiger | reverse complement strand
CAATTTGTTAACTCGCATGAAACCTTTGGTTTCTCTTTCTAAGGTCACAGCCTGTAGGGCATTGAGAGCGAGGGTGAGAAAGTTGGAAATTATTCTTCCCTGCTTGGCTGGGTTTCCCCTCTTTCCTTATTTTTCACATCCTTTAGATACCTTGGCATTTGGTGGGAAAGAAGAGGAAATAAGGGAAGTACTAATTGAGAAGAATGTCAAGGTCTCTTTGGGAGCTGTCAGAAGAAATGCTATCTCCTGTCTAGCTTTTCTCTTTCCTTCCTCTTTCTCTCTTTTCTTTCCTCTTTTTCCTTCTTCTCTACTCCTGTGTTTTTACTCTTCTCTCCCTCTTTATTCAGTTTATCTTCCTCCTTTTTTTTCTCTTCTCTCCACTACCAATATCCCACTTGCCAACCTCACTGTTTACTTAAACTCTAATTAGAAGAAATAATTGAACATTTTTTTCCCACATTCATTCTTTAAGAAGATAAAGTTTTTCTGGATTAATGACAAAATGGCGCCTCTCAGCCAGTCTCTCTTTGTTCCATCTATGAAGCGCTTTTTTCTCCCTCAGCGAACAACCATGCCGCTCCTCTGAGCACGTTACCTCTCTTTCCACAGGAACAGAAGAGCTCTGCTGAGACTCTTCACTTTTAATTTCAAGTGGACAGAGGACGCTTATGTCCATGAAAGCTGATCTTCCTTCCCTCCTGACCTTTATTTTCTCTTTGTTGGCTTTGTCATTATTAAGCTATTTCCATATTTAATTAGGATTGATTTTTTTTTAAGATTTTTATTGGTGAATTGGGGGTGAATTGGGGGGGAAGTGCTGGGGAATTGGGGGAAGGGGAACAGACAAGTTGCTGTCGTTTTGTTCTTCAGTCTAGTCGTGGAGGACGTTGCTTCACTGGCCCAAGTTGGCACCGTCATTGCGCTTTTCCCGGGCAAGGCAGATCAGTCACCGGCTTCTGGACGGCTGCTCACGCTGGCTGCTGGCTACATACAGTAGCCCATGGCAACCCACTGCAGCAGGGGCTGCAGCCTACGCCGTCTCCGGCAACTCAAGGCAGCCCAGCTCCAGGTTGAGCTGTTGTTCAGCATCTTAGCTGTGGAGGGCAGTGTCTCTGGCCCTCATATGTGGGATCTGAACCGGGGCCCTCTGGTGGCGTCCCAAGCCAGTTCTTAATCATCGCGCCATTCGGCCAGCCCGGGATTGATTTTTTTTAAAGGAGCAAAAGGTAGATTGTGTCTCATCTGTAAATGGTTGGAACAATGTTGAACTTCACATTGGTGGAATGTTGGTTGTGTGAGAGATATCAATTTTATCAGGCTGGTTCTAAAGATTATTTTTTCACTATAGAAAGTGGAATACAGGGGCCGGCTGAGTGGTGTGTTGGTTAAGAGTTGGCTTGGGACGCCAGCTCTGAGCAGCAGGGCCCCGGTTCGGATCCCGCTTGGGGGCCAGTGATGCTGCACCCTCTGCAGCTAAGATGGTGAACAACAGCTCGACCTGAAGCTGGGCTGTTGTGAGTCGCCGGCAACAGTGTAGGCTGCAGTGAGGCTGCAGTAGGCTGCAGTGAGGCTGCAGTGGGCTGCCGTAAAGCTATTGTGAGTGGCCGACAGCCGATGTGAGCGGCTGGCAGCCAGAGTGAGCTGCCAAGAGCTGCCGTGAGCAGCCTTCTAGGGCCTGGCGACCAATCTGCCTCACCCAGGAAGAACGCAATGATCACAATACCAACATCGGCCAGTAAAGCGACGTCCTCCACAACTAGACTGAAGAACAAAAGGACAGAAACTTGTCTGTTCCCCTTCCCCAATTCCCCAACACTGTTCCCCTCCTCCCAATTCCCCAATAAAATCTTAAAAAAAAAAAGTGGGATACATTTATAGGATTGATACTATGGTAAATAGGACAATATGCAGACCCCCACCCTATTCCATACTCTTTTACAATGAAATGCCCCCCCCTTTTTTTTGTATGTATACATTGATGCTCTATAAATGATGCTTAACTCTTTGTACTGATTTGGCCTTATATTCTTCACACAGTCACAGCCCCATGTTGGATTGGCATGACCATAACCTTAGGTTTTTACAGGCCTTCTAATTGTCAATATTTTATTGACTTGCTTTCCTCTGGTTCAGCTATTGATGTAGTTTAAAGGCTTTACTGAGAAAGAAACTTGAGAGAGAAGTTTGAAATCCATGATTGGTGAAATGTCTTTTATCTTTGTGGCTTAATAACTCTCTCTTCTCTAGGGATGCTTTTGCCATCTTGATTGCATATATTTTATTATTTACAAAGTTCTTCCATGTGGCATAGAATCAACCCTGAAGCATATGAGTAATGAAATATTTAATTTGGAAGAGAAATGGCAGGTTTAGCTTGAAAGGTACACCTTAGGAGCCCTGCCAGTCAGCACTGAAGAAAAGTTCTCTACATCTAAGATTCAGCCAGACTTTGGATGTAGAAGTTCCTGCACCATCTATAGTAACTACAGCAAACACATTCATGTTTGATCAATGAGCTGTCATCTCCCAAACTCCTTTGCCAAGTCTTTAGTTTATCCTGCTGCCATGCTGAAACAGTGGTTCACTTGAAATGATGAATGAAACCCACAAGTGGTTTTGGTATGGAAATTCTTTGTTTATGCCTTGCGAAGATGGAATTATAGACTGGATTTAAAGCAAATTGAGCATCCTGAATAAAGACCTTCAGTGTCTTCCTGTTGAAATTACAATAACATGCAGAAACTTGTGGCCAACGAAGCCCTGTGGTATCTGGCCCCTTCTTGTTTTTTCAGTTTCGTTTCATGCTATGATTCTAACACCCCCCCCCCCCCCCCCCCCCGCCACACACACACACAACCTTCATTACACCCTAGTCAACAGAAAGGCAGTGATGCTGTGAGACTTTGTCCTAGGATCTTTGTGTTTCCATTTCCCTCTTCTTCAATCTCTGCCTTCTCCCATGTGACTGGATCCTTCTCACCTCTCAAAAGCTATACCAGCTTCCCTCCTAATACCCCAGGCTTTCCTCTGTGCTTATTACTTGGCGGATGGTACTGTAATGCTGTTTTTCATCTATTGAAACGGGCCTGAAATGGGACCTTAGCTCACTTTGACAGCTGTCCATTTGCAGCACTCTGCGTGTCAGGTAGGCAGTGCTTAGTGCATGTTTGTGGACTCAGTGAATGGAGCTCGGGGAAACTGAGGGAAGACAGAGGTTTAGTACAGCTCCATATTCTTTCTGGAATAGACACTAAGTATTCCACTGAGGCTTTTAAAAATGCTGCTCAGATTTTGCTCATTCATGCCAACGGTTGTCATGGTTTGTTATTTCAGAGTTTTGTTTTTTTAAATCAAATTTTTCTTTCAAACATAGGCATCAATTTGGTACAAAGTTAAGATTATTTTGTTTTAAATTCCACTTACAAAGCAAGGTGTAATTTGAACCTGCCTGTGTACCATCTACTAATGGTTTTCTCAACAAAAGACAACAAATATTTTCATTGCATCCATTAGAAAAAAATAATTGGAGAAATTAGTTTGGAACTACTGAACTGTTTGTTGAATAGAAAGTACTGAATGGCATATCCTTACAAACACAATTAGAGTTTGTACTTTTAGAGAAGAATTTGTTAACTCATGGACTTGGGATAGGTTTTATGCTAAAGCTACAATTCAAGCGGAAATATACTACAATGAGGAAATAATCTCTCCACCATAAGAATTTTCCTTTGTTACTTAATAAGAATATCAGTGTTAAGCTCCCACTAGGTTCCATATTGAGAGGACATATAGCTCCAAACCAATATGTTAACCCTATCTGAACAAGAAAATAGTTATTTGATTTTGAAATTCCTTTTCCACACTCAAGTAATCTTTGGAATAGCTAAGGTCTAATTCTCTATGAGGCTGTGAAGATGTCCAAGATCGCTTATGATTTAGCTTTGGAGAATTAGCCACAGCCATAAATTGGAGGTTCTGCAATTGAACATGATAGTCATAGGCTGTTTCCATGTGAAGGACGAAGCATCATCATCAGACATTGTTTAGACTGACTTAGTACTTTATACAATTGCTTTTCAAAAAAAAAAAGGGCTAAAATTCATGTAACATAAAATTAACCATTTTTTAGTGTATGCATACAGTTGCTTTTTAAGGCATTAGGTGTACAGTTGGTATTAGTCTTCTTAGGGGGTTATCAGGATGCTCTCTCTCTTTAATTAGAATTTTGGTAAATTCCTAAAATACCTCCTAGCTGGTATGCCACTGAACGCTAACTGCTTTGTGAAATTTCATAGAGCAGAAAAAAGACTCAGTTAAGCTAGCACACTCTAAAAACATTAAAATACTTATAACAATACTTTATTATCCAAATGTAAGCTTAGAAATCCTTTTTTCTTACTTCAGATAGACCTTGATAAGACCATATAGCTTGACATAACACCATGAGAATGAGAGTTTTTATAAAATCCCCTGAAATTCTCTACGTCAGTGTCCTACCCAATATTTGTGTGAAAGTAATATGAAATGAATTGTGACTGATCCTTAACCTCAGCGAAGGTCTCCAAAAACTCAGCTAGGCAGAGCCATTTTTATTTGATTGGGGATTTGGGAGAGCCACCGAGGAACCTGTGCAGCCAGAGAAAGCCGTGTTTTGAGTTTAGAAGGAAAATAATAGGACTTATTTGGAAGAGTAGATAAATCTGAGAAGTGGCACACAGTGAACATCTACTGCATAATGGAATGATGTGAGGCCTACAGTGCATGACTAAAGTTGAGGAGAGATACTTAGCTCACCGTATTGGTGCAGCTCTACAAAGTGTTAACACTCTAATGCTATTTGTGTCATTAAAAAAATGAATCATTACATGGTCATGCATTAAGATGCACAGAAATTCTCAGGACCTGATTAAAATAACTGTTACAAAAAGAAAACGGACCTAAATAACAGTCTTAAATTTACAAACCACATAAGCCCCATTGACTCCTTTGTCAAAAGTACAAGTTCTTGGTGCCAAGTCAGAAGGGAAAAAAAAATCCAAATCAAAATAATCTGTCTGGACAAAGATAATTGGAAACAGAGAAGATCAAGGGCAGAAGAAACCTGGCAAGTAAGAATGTCCAAAAAATCCTGGGGAAGCATGTGGAAATGAGGCAATATAGGACAGCCCATCTGATCTGAGCCTCCCACTGGGAAGGATGGATGGTTGTCTCTGTGCGGGTTGGCTGAGTTGATACCTGGGGCTGGTGCTTGTTTGGTGACAGCTGTGTCTAAGAAAATTGGAAAGAGTTGACACTTGGAAACAAACTGCAAATGAACTGTGTCTCCTAAGGATGACAAAGTTCCGTTCAGGGGTGGGGCTAACTAAGCCTATTCGTGTTGGTGAACTAAAACATAAAGGGAATGAGGCAGAACACATCGCCATCTGGACTTGTAGAATGTTGCTCAAGAAGTGCTATTTTCCTATGAGGAGTATTAAAAGATAACAGTGAGTTGGCCACCCCCTTCCTTCTTGTGCCTCTCCTCACTCCCTGTGTAGGGAGGTACTTCATTAACTGACACTAAGCAAAGTAAGCAATAAAAGACTTCAGATTGTACCAACTTTCCAAAAAACCCCACTGAATTCTAGGCAAGTGAATTTCTTAAAACAACTCTAAGCCCATCAATATATCTGAAATCCCCAGTGAACACTGAAGTTACATTAATAATTCCCGGCTTAGTAGGAGGTTGGGTAGCATTTTATTGACAGCCTTCACTGTCATTACCAATCTAGAGCTCAGTGCCCCGAGGTTCATTTACCCAAGCATATCGGCATAGTCACACCCTCCCTCCCACTGTCCTACAGGCATCCCCATCAGCGTGGGGGAAAGACAGTGTTTATTCTTTGGTGTCCTCTAAACCTGAAATTAACCTGCCATTTTCTATCAGTATAACCTTAGGTAAGTTTTGCACAATTTCGAGTTGGAGATGCCTGCAAGAAATCCAAGAGGCAGTGTCCAAATGGCATTGGATATGTGAGAGTTGCTCAGGAGAAAGGTCCAGCCCTAAAACTCATCATCAGCACAGAGATAGTAATTGAAGCCTTGGGCTTGGGTAGAATCACTTAAGGACATTGCATCTAATGAAACGAGAAAGGGCACTGGGAGTGTTTTCAAATTTTCTTGGACAAGTTTTTATTGAGCTTTTATTTTAATCAGTGAGAAAAGTTGTCCAAGGCAGTCTTGCTAGCACTTGAATAGATAATTGACTCACCAGTCATGGGTCCTCACACACCCTACTCCCAGGTTCAGTGAATGGCCTCCTGGAGTTCATTACTCTAGTTAAACTCACTCAGCATTAGAGCAGCTGTCAGACTTGCTCATCTTCTCCTTCAGTAAGTAGTGCAGCAGCGAAAACTGAAAGCCAGCCACCCTCTGCCTGAACAGCAGGAGAAGCACATCATGCCTTGAAGCCCAAGTGAGACAGATTGTCAAGTGCAGCATGGAGCTCCTGAACTTGGAGAGTGGGCTCCCTCTCCTAGGCCCCTCCTCTCAGTGTCTGTGCTCCAGATTCTGCTTAAAAGTATTCTGTGAAGGCAAGTACTTTCCATCATTTTTACCAGGGAGGCAGCCCTGCCTCTCAGATCTAAGGAAGAAAGTTTCTCACCACCATATATTGAGCCCAAGCTTTTAGGAGTGGAAGTAAAAAAGAAAAAAAGGAGCTGCTAATTTATTCATTTATTTGACAAGCATGCATGAAAGACCAAGACATTAGAGATACTCTCATTGCCAAGACAGACAAGGTCCTTGCTTTCAAGAAATTCAAGATCTGGAATTGATATATTAATAAAATAAATAAAATAATTACAAGCAGTTGAGGTATTCTGATAGAAAATAATTGGATAGTCTTCTTTAGCCAGAGAAGGCCTCTCAGAGGAGGGGACATTCAAGCTGAGTCCTGAAGGAAGCAAAGGGGATAGAGGTAGGAGAATCAAGAAGAGAAAGAACAAGTGAAAAGACCAAGGAGGAGAGGGCTTGGTGATTCTAGAAAGTGAGAGGAGTGTGCCATATGACAGGTGTCTCCTGGGGTTACCTTCATATTGCTCTATGATAAATTACAAGAGTGACCCGAAAGGCTATGGTGGCATTGGACTTTCCTTTGGTTCCATTTTGGTCTTCATTTCAAAAGCTTTGTGTTCAACTGTGAAAACCCTTTCTGCCTAATGAGTACTCCCCAAAAGTGGTTTGACATGTGTTATGTTTTGATTTTTAAAGAAGGAGGGTGGCAAAAGTCTGCCTGTCATGGGGCTGAGACCTTTTTAACTGACAGTTAAAAAATGTTTGTATACAGATTCTTCTTGATATTTGAATTTAATGCTGCCATTGTAGGAGACCAGTGGGCTTATTCGTGAACATATGTACCGAATACCGATCAAAAACTTGCCTCAGATTTGTCAGCTCCACCACAGCAAATGTTCCATCCACAGCACTGAGCCAAGAGGGTGATCAGAGCTCCTCTGTTTCTACTGGGATTTCCCGAGGGCCATATCCTAGGGAGAGGGAAAAAACAAACAAACAAACAAAAATCAGGCACAGGGAATATATGCAGGCATTGTGTGGAATTTGCATATGATTTGCATAGCACTTGATAAGCTGAAATATAGTCTCAGAAAATGTTCAAATTAAAATTTTATCATGGCTACCCATGCAGCCATTTCTTAATATTTCCCCCTGTATTTTATTCTTTTCTCCTATTGACTGTAATTCATACATTTCTTTCTGTTAGAAATTTTCAGTTGTGATTCAGAGCATTAATGAAGAAAAAAGGGGAATACCTGGGTCCATCAAAAAAAAAAAAGAGACCATTTCTTGACAAATGAAGTTGGTATTCAAGCCCTTGCTAGTCCCATCTTTCTTAGTTCTACAGTAGAAGTGCCTTTATTTGGGGCTTGTATTGAAAGCTCAAGGGAGCCATATATGTGATAGAAAAAAAAAAAGTGATTCCTGCATTGAAAGCCACTTGGATTCAAGTTCGGGCTTTATTCTTATGAATTGTGCGTTTTTAGGTAAGTTACTTTGTCTGTTGAGACCTCAGTTTTTTCATTCATAACTGCAAATAAATATAAACTTCATGGGCTCTTGTGAAAATTAAATAATATATCGGTAGTGCTTAGCACAAGGCCAGCAGTTCATACTGCCAACCTGTTTATATAAACTGTCCTCAAGCCGTATTGTGGGCATACTTTTTGTCTCTGAAATTTGGTAATGAGCGCCGTGATGGTAGCCGCAGGGCATTAAGAAGGGGCTGTGGACTAAGTGATGGAGGGCCCCAGTTCTCCCTGTTCTTTAGACGTGGGAAGTGGCTCGAGCACTTGGGTGATCTGAGGAGCTGTGCTGCATCTTATAAGTACTCACTTTTGCACTTAATGTTTAATTAACACATGCACTGACTTCATTAGAAGCAATTAAAGAAACAGCTTCAGGTACAGACTTTTTTGACATTTCTGTACGTCGGCCTGTTAAGACATTCGCGTTTTCTATCCTTGGAGGGTTTGTTATACGACGTTTCATAGTGATTTTTTAATTTGCTGATTCCTGCTAATTATCAGAACTGCTATCTGCAACAGTCACAACATTAGGATGAAATTCGATGTGGTTGTTCAGCTTTATAAGTAGACTCAAGGCAGCCATGGAATACATAGCTTTATTTTTAAAACATATTTAAAATAAGTATCTAAAACATTAGATCTATTTGTGTACAGTTACTAGCCAAAATGACAGTTCCATTAAGATGACAGGATAAAATTTGCTGTTTATTATTTAAGGGCTCTCTCACCCACCTTATATTTTTAATTTACAAGTTGAAAGAGCAAAATTGTGTCTAGTTAAAATAAATTTCTAAAATCTCACATCTTCCTTCAGGGCAGTGATTCTCAAACTTGAGTGTGCATCAGAATCCTTTGGAGGGTGTCTGAAAACACAGATTTCTGGGCTCCTGCCTTCGAAGTTTTTGATTCAGGGAAACTGGAGTAGGACCCAAAAATCTGCATTTCTAGCAAGTGCCCAGGTGGTTCTGATGCTGAGTCCAGGGACCATATTAGGGAATCACCGCTTTAGGGAAAATTTATAATGGGTTACACGAGAGAGCTTTTCCCTCTGTCTTGTTTCTTTATTATTTGTGTTTCATAGTGAGATGCATTGCTTTTTGCTGAGAATCCAAATGTGTGTTTCTATTTGTCTTTTCACCACAATTGTTTCAAGTTGGGAAATTGGGTTTATGGTATCGGGCAGGAGGGTAGGTAGCAAGGTATGAGGCCCACATAGAAATGTTTTGATGGGTGGATAAGCTGTTCTTTAGATGAAAATAGGCCTTATTTATTGTAATTATCAGTGGGGAACTCATTTATTTGTTCATTCAACACATTTACTGGGAGCTCCTATGTACCAAGGATTGTTCTAAGTGTTCTGGATACTCCATGAATAAAGATGATAAAATTCCTTTCCTAATGGGGTTTAGGTATTGGATAGGGCATGGGAAGGGGTGGAGGGAAGAAGCAGATGATAAATATAAATACATGTCAAGTAGAAAATGTTATAAAGGAGAATAAAGCTGGGTGAAATTACAGAAAGTGATGCTGAGGGAGAGCTATTTTACATCAGGCGAGCAAGGGAGGCCACACAGATACACTGATAGTTACTGCAGGAAGTAAGGGACCTGTGCTCGTGGATATTTGGGGAAGGAGAATGTTTCTGATGGAGGAAAATGCTTCCTGGACAGGGAGGCAAGACTATCCTTGCCGTATGAGGTGTGATCAAATAATACAGTGAATGTTTAAATAAAAAAAAATTAATACAGTAAAAGACATACTGCCATTAATCCCCCTCAAAATACTCCCCATCGCTTCGAACATACTTATCCCATTGTTCTTGCCACTTCCTGAAACAGTTCTGGAAGTCCTCTTTCATGAACTTCTTTAGTTGTGCTGTTGTGGTTACCTCGATGTCCTGAATCATTTGACTTTGTGGAAGAGCCAGAACTTGTGTGATGCCAGATCTGGTGAATAAGGTGGATGAAGACACACCATATTGTTTTTATTTGACAGAAATTGCCATATACCAGAAATGATGTGTGACACGGAGCATTGTCATGATGGAGGATGATTTACAGCACTTCAAAGTACACCTTCTCTAAACCATAGCTGGCTCACACCCAACTGACTGCACCAAATAAGGTGAAACTTGTCACACACTGTTACTAAGTTTTGACATGCCGCTTCCCATATTGAAGATCCCTAGCCCTTCCATTAGACGACACTTGGCAGCAGCTTTCTCCATATTTTGTAATCACAATGAAAGGCTCCATGTCACACATTGCTTCTGGTATGGAAATTTCTGTCAAATAAAAATATTACAGTGTGGAGCTGGCTGAGTGGCTCGTTGGTTAAGAGTTGGCTTGGGAGCGCGAGCTCTGAGCAGCAGGGCCGCTGGTTCAGATCCCACATGGGCCAGTGATGCTACGCCCTCTATAGCTAAGATGGTGAACAACAGCTCGACCTGGAGCTGGGCTGCCGTGAGTCACCAGCGACGGCATAGGCTGCAGTGGGGCTGCCATGAGCTACCGTGAGCTGCCGTGAGAGGCCGTCCAATGGCCGGCGACCAATCTGCCTCAGCAGGAAGAGCGCAATGGTCACAAAACCAGCATGGGCCAGTGAAGCAATATCCTCCACAACTAGACTGAAGAACAAAAGGACAGCAACTTGTCTGTTCCCCTTCCCCGATTCCCCAATGCTGTTCCCTCCTCCAATTCCCCAATAAAATCTTAAAAATATATATATATATTACGGTATGTCCTCATCCACCTTATTCACTGAATCTGACACCGTGCAACTTCTGGCTCTTCCCCAAAGTGAAAATGACCATGAAAGGTAAACATTTTGAATCGATTCAGGACATTGAGGCAGCCACGACAGTGCAACTAAAGACACTCATGAAAGAGAAATTCCAGAACTGCTTTAGAAAGTGGTAAGAACGATGGGAAAAGTGTGTTCGAAGTGAGGGGGAGTACTTCAAGGGGGATTAATGGCAATGTGTCTTTTACTGTAATAATTTTTTTTAATTTAAGTATTCACCTTATTTTGTGATCACACCTAATATTTGAAAAAGAGCTAGGAGTTCAGTGCAGTTAGAACCCAATGCATGAGAGGGAAAGTGGATGATGAATGGCCACTGGATTTTATTCTGAGTGAGAAATGGTGTCATTGGAGAGTTTTGAGAAGTGCAGTGAAGGGATCTGCCTTACCTTCAGAAGGAGAAGCGGTCTGGTTGCTTGTGGAGAGTGGGAACAAGGAAAGCATCCTAGGTGATGTAGGAAGAGTAAAGCCTGAGTAAAACACTGGCATACTTGTTGCCACACACATGGAAGACATCACAAATCAATCACAGAGGTTTGGATGTTGACTGGGATGACTTTCCAACACATCATTCAGCCAGAACTGAGCTCTTGGAGTCTGCACATGAAATGAGATCTCTGTATCTGTCCCAACATTTCACATGTCAAGTGCATTATTTATACTTAGAAGAGGTCTTATTTTTTTCTAATGTATTATTTATCCTTAGAGGAGGTCTAGGCATCTAGGCTCTAGGTACATTCAAGTCATCAACAATACATATTGAGCATTGTGAGGCAGACAATAGAAAAAAAATCCATTGGGCCGGCCGAATCGCTCAGTTAGTTAAGAACTCGCGCAAGAGTGCAAGCTCTGAACAACAGCCGTTAGATGCCTGGCCCGAGCTGAGCAGCCACTGAGCTGCCAACAGGTGGCAGGATGGCTCAGCTACAACAACAACAACAACCAAAATCCATGAATAAATGAACTTGATAATTTCAGATCATAAGTGCTGTTAAGAAAAATGACATAATTGAGATCTGAAAAATGAGGAGTTGGCTGTTTAAATAATAGCTTTTGGTGCGGGGGAGCAGCAGGTACAAGGCCTCCGCGGCAAAATGGACTGAAGAGGAGCGTGTCCAGGGCGCGGTTCCTGTTTTCTCTTAGTTCACTTGTATCCATGCAGAGTGTGAGCTCTGCAGCACCCTCCCTGTGAATGACTGGCGAGTCTCTGCTTCGTTTGATTGGGTGGTGCCTAAATCATTGTGGGCTTCCTCTTAACAGTCTCGCGCCCCAAAACGTCTCTCTTCCGCACTCATTTCCACTTTGTCTTCCTTTAATTTAGTTATCTCTTAGCCTCCTTTTTTCATCTTACCAGTTACCTATGTTGAAAAGTATTGTCTGTGGGAACATATTTCACATGGCATTTAAGTATTAATAAGCTTATTAGGTCGGTGACCTTTTTCCCTCCCCCTTTCCCTCTAAAATTATTTTTCATAGTAAATACCCATCTAATTCCCTAAATTTTCCCTTGAGCACAAGTGACCTTACAGACAAAAGAAATTTCTCATTTTGCACCCTGATGTAGTAGTTGCTAAAATGTGTACACAGAAACAGCCATTCAATAGGAAAAATAAAACATAAAGGAAACCACTTATTGCATCTGTTCAGAGAGTCATCTAGGCAGAGTAGTGAGTCGTAATTGCAGTATATTTTGTCATGGAAGTCTTTGGTTGTAAATAATGGATCTCTGTATTTTAATACACATTTTATTGCCCATTAGAGGGCCTTGCTTTGAGAAGTGCAGCTGAGGTGGGTAGTCATAGGCGCAGGAGTTAGGGGGAGGTGCCAGGGCACTTGCTGTTTGCCGAGTAAGCGTTTCCAGGTGTGGTAGGGAAGAGCAGAAACATCAGCCGGAAACAATTGTCGGCGTTGTCAGTGACTGCCTGGATTAAAGGTACTTTCTGGTGCGTCCTTTCTGTTCCCCATCCCCTGAGGATGGCTTCCCAAGCTTTGGTTTACTCATCTGTAAAGTGGAGTTGATTGAATCTGCCTTATTGGGTTGTTGTAAGGATGAGCCCCGGGTGGTGGTGATGAGAACAGTTCACAGTTGAGCACTTACTACGTGCCAGGCATTTTCCGAAGCACTTTAGAGACACCATTTCAGTTCATCCCTGAACAACCTGGTGAGTAGACACTGGCCACGCTCCTACTCAGGGAACCACGACACGACACGGGAAAGTTAAGTGAGCTGCTCAGCGACACCCTGCTGAGTCCAACGCCTGACACACATTAAATTTTGTATAAAGGAAATAGCTGCAGTTGCTACTGTTTAGATTAACTAAACAACATCATTTGAATATATTACAGAGTGTAGGAGGTCAGATTCTTAATACCTCTTGTCTTCTATTTGTTCAATTATCTGGCTCCATTTCACAGCACTAATTTTCATCTTTATTTTCTGCTGATAAAAAGCATTTAAAAAATATTTTTCCCCTCCTGTAAGTGCTCTGCCTGTGGGCATCCTGTTAGAGTACAGCATCCGCTGGTCCTCTGGGATCAGGCCTTCTTTGTTCCCTCCGGGAAGACTCACCCGGGTCCCCCTTTGTTGCTAGGGGAGTAGACATTTCAAATAAGTTAAGCAAGACCCTCCAGGGAATTATGATTATGGGCATTCCCTCTACTTCTTCTCATTTTCAGTGTTCTAAGAATCTCCCTTGGCTTTTTTGAAAGCATGGCCAATTTCTGCGTTATTTTCTATGCTCCAGGTGCCTTGGAACCCAGTAGGGTGGGGCAGTGAAGACAAGGGCCCAAGTGTCAGCTCTGCATTGAAAGGTTGCTGATCTGAGGACGGTCTCTCAGTGTTTTAGACTCTTAGTCCCCATATCTACAGAATGGGGGTGGTGGTGGTGATGATACTGATAGTGATACTAAGTTATTATAGGGTTATACGGATCTCATTATCTCATATTATCTCAGAGGGTAATACAGATTATATAAAACTATATAGGGCAAGTCAAAGCCACTATAGGCTGTTTTTCCTCCTCTCAAATGATATACGTATTTCATTTTCTGTGTTCTACTTTTCCCTCAATACCTAGTTTTCTTCACGGTGTGCCTTCCTACACCCCTCTTCCTCCATTCTTTCCTTTCTTTCATCTGTCCAGTCGTCCATCCATCCTCCTCAACCTTGAGTACCACTTTTATGAAATGCCCTTTGGAACCCTGGGCATACAACAATAATGAAGTGGATGCAGCCCCTGTCTTCATAGAGCTTACTTTCTTTCCCACTCAATCCCCTTGTACAGTAACTTAAATAAGATTTTATCCTGTAAAGGGGGATCAGAGTTTGGGGAAATGATGGTCCATTGGATGGTTTTCCAAGAACACTGCAGCTGGCTTGAAAATGGAGCTATCTGCCATGCCAATTCAGCAGGAGATACTGAGCTCCTTGCTTGGCTAGGAGGTTGAAAACAGAGGAGGAGTTTGTCCAAAGAATGCCAAGCACACAAAACATATTAGGAGAAGAGGGAAAATGGAAGCAATAGAGACTAAGTATCACTGCCAGAGGGCATTTGAAATAAAGATAGGATAGACAAATGAGAATGTACATGAGGAATTAAAAAGCGATGAATGTTATGACAAAAGAGAAGAACATTAGGCATAAGAACTTCAAGGACCTGGTCTAGAATATCATCAATATTAGGCTGTGATGCCAAGAAATAAGATATGCTTATCACCATTTCCAATGTTATGGCCATATAGATATTAATCTATATTATAATGATATATAATCATATTCTGGAGGTGCCAAAAAATGTATACAAGTGGACACTTTGGTCAACGTTGCTCAAGCAGTAGTTCACCATAATCGGAAGTGTCTGGATGCTGATGGTAACCACTTTGAGCACCTTTTGCAATTGCAGAAGTCAAACATGACTTGTATTCATCTTTTGTTATTAGTATACGAGTATATTGAATATTACAATTTTAATACAGTTTTCCTTTCCTAAAATGTGTATACAGGGGCCAGCCGACTGGTTCAGTTGGCTAAGAGCTCGCTCAAGAGTGCAAATTCTGAGCAACAGCGGTTCGATGCCCAGCCCAAGCTGAGCTGCTGCTGAGCTGCCAACCAGTGGCTGGATGGCTCAGTTTTTTTTTTTAAATAAATAAATAAAATGTGTATACATTTTTTTTTTGTATTCTCTGTATATCTTCTACATATACATTTCTCTTACTTTATTGTGTTTATTTTCTGTCTCACCTGCCCTCTAGATTTTTCACTTAATGTTGTAAGTCCAGCTGTATCCCCAGTGCCTAGAGCAGTCTGGCACCGAGTAGCACTCAACAAATACTTTTGAATAAATGAATGAATCTCTACTGAAACTTAACATGCAGGCAAATTAAGAAATAGATGATCCTATAGTTTATAAGATGGGGTTATTTAACAGTTTGCACAGTTTCAGAATTGTCCTATCAGAAGATAACTGTGAGCAGTTCTCAAATTATGGCCTTTGTAGATTCAGGAGTTTCTTATAAATGTGTCGAGGTTGATTTTCTGGGAGAAGAGAAATGTTGAGCTGATGTGACTCTGGCTTCCACACCCAACTTCAGTCAGAGTGGCACTGCTTTGATTTGATTTATGTATCTGGCTCCTACTTAAGATCTGATTTGAAGAATGGTTTCCTCTACTAAAAAGTTTAGCATTAGATTAGAAAAATCCTTCAAATGGAGCACTGCTCTGGTAGTCTATTTTGGTACTTTCTGAACCTTTTTAGGCATTCTCCACATTGGAGCCAAAATCATCTTTCAAAGTAGAAACCTGACCATCATATCCCTCCCTCTACTCCAAACACCATAATGGATTCTTATCAATACTAGAAACAATAACTACCATTTATTAAGCATTACTAAATCCTAGCAGCATTCTAAGCATTTTATGTGTATTAACTCATTTGATCCTCTATATTGGATAGAGGGTGTTATAAATCTCCATTTTACCAATGAGAGAACCGAGGCTCAGCGCTGTTAAACTTGCCCAAGTGATAGAGCTAATCATTAATCTTAGAATAAAGACAAAATAAGGATCTTAAGGGTTCCTAAACTTTTTGTGACTGGAACCCTCTGGCATTTTGGTAAAAACCTATGGAAACCATCTCAGAATACTATTTTTAACTGCATAAGATAACATAATATTACAAAGAAAATAAAATTATATTTAAATACAGTTAGCAAAATATTTTAAATAAATTTGTAGCATATGGAGTATAGAAATCACATATGAGCTTCTTTCAATGCATTAAGTAACCAGATCTAGAGACAGGCATAGTAACTCCATAATTTTAAAGTAGGCATGAACACAACTGAATTTCAAGGTGTCTGCAAGAACCCCAACATGAAAATACTACTAATTTCTATTGGTGAAGAAATAACAGACATTTCTATAATACTACTATGACTTGCCCACATTCATAATAGAAGGGAATGCTAAATTTTAGTTAAAGGTTAATGAAAATAAGAATGTGAGTTTTTTTCTATCCAAGTTCCCAGACCCTTGGCACATGATCTTAATAATAACTCCTTCCTTGTCTTGAACACTGTAGCTTGGCCTCTGATCACCTTGCCAGCCACATATCTCCTGCCACACCCTCTTGCTTTCGGCTCAACAGCCACACAGCTTACCTCTGGTCCTTCATGTTCTTTCCCAAAGGCCTTTGCACATTCTGGTTCCTCTGCCTAGAATATGCTTCCATCCCTTCTCGCTTTCTGTCTCTGTTCAAGTGTCACTTTCACAGGGAAGCCCTCCTTGGTCTCCAGTACCAGGTCACTCTCCTCTATTACAGCACCTGTTGTTGGATCTCATGCACCAAGTCAGAGCTACAGGTCTGGGTTTATTAGTGTGATTACTTGATCAAGCTCTGTCTCTCCAAATAACGTTTAACCTTTATGAGTGCAAGGGTTGTCATAACAAAGTATCCCAGACTGGGGTGGCTTAAACAACAGAAATTTATTTTCTCATAATTCTGGAGGCTAGAAGTCCAAGATCAAAGTCTCAGCAAGGATGATTTCTTCTGAGTCTTCATTCCTTGGCTTGTAAATGACCATCTTCATTTTGTAGTTTCACATGGTCTTGGCTCTATATGTGCCTCCGTCCTAATTTCCTCTTTTTATAAAGACACCACCAGTTCTATTGGATTAGGGCTCATCCCAATGATCTCATTTTAACTTAATTACCCCTCTAAAGGCCCTGTCTCCAAATACAGTCACATTTCGAGATAGTAGGGGTGAGACTTCAGCATATGAATTTGGCTGGGATGGGGCCAAATTCAGTCAATAACATGAGGGAAGGGAAGAAGTGTGATTTTGTTCACCACTCTATCCCCATCATCTAGCATAGCACGTAGCCCAGACTAGGCCATCAATAAACAATGAATGAATATGCATGCAAGCATGAATGAATGATACCATACTTTGTTGACCATTGAAATATTTAAAACACGCATTTGTATCACATGTTCTAAAATTGAACTTATTCTTTGAGTTATGTTTTTTCACTGTTCCTAAATTAGGATATCTGATCTAGGAATGTCCAGGTCACATGAAGAAAAAAATCTCACATACCTATACTTGTCTATTTGATTCAGCTCAAGCCATGTGAGAGTCATGTAATTAAATCACAAATACAGAGTACATGTATTTAAATCTCTACTCTGGAGTGATTAGTTACAACCTGAGTTTTATTCTGTTCTGAAATGCAGCACTTTGACTTTGATTTAATAATAGCTATTTGGTTCTATAAAGCAGGTTTTTAGCGTCTGTGAGAAACTAATTACTTTGGAATTGGTTTAATCACCTATTTTCTGGGTTGATTCAGTCTAGTTAGGCATACTTTTTTCTTTTTGCTCACGTGTCAGCACAAGTAGCCATAGCAGCCTCAAGTTCAAAGTTGAGAATGTAACACGATGCTGACAGCATAACTTCTCGAAGTATATTCTTGGGAATAGGCTGTGATAGTGGGATTTAAATTCTGTTAGATTTTTGAAAACCAAGGTGCTTACATTTTTTGTCAACACAGTAGAGAGCTGCGGAGAAAAGAATACGTATGTTCTTCAGCTGGAGCTGGTGGGCCCGAGTGCAGGCTTTTCCCTCCTGACATGTTACTACTGGGTGTTGCTAAAAATAAATAAGTAAAAATTATTAATAAATAAAATAAGTAAAAATTATTAATTAATAAATAATAATAAATTATTATTATCAATAAATCAATAAAATATTTAAATAAATAAATTATAAATAAATAAGTAAATAAGTATAAATAATAAAAAGAAAGTTATGTGGTCAGAGAGCACTGAAAATCGGGTTTCTTAAACACAGAACTTGATATGCTAGTGTACGTGTGACTTTGCATGTAGAGATACAGTGTTCAGACTTCCACACACGTTTGCCCCCAGACTTTTTTTCTTAAGAGACTAGTATCCTGAGAAACACTCCCTGAGAGTGGTCTCGCTAGACAGTGTAAAACAGCTCACACATTTTGTTGGTTTGGTAAGTGGGGTATTTTTATCAGAATTTTGTCTTTTACCATTCAGGATATCATAGTATTGTGTCTTGGTATTTCACAGGCATCATTCCAAATATCAAATTTTAACTTAGACCATTATAATGGTTAAAGTTTTATAGATCTACCTGTAAGTTGTTTTCTTTTAACTGAAGTCAGCAATTAAAAAATAACTCGAAGCATCTGTATTTTGTGTTATAAGGGTCAAAAAGCCAACTCCAACTGGCTTTAGCAAAAAAATAGTGTGAAGGTATCAGGAGAGGGATTTATGAACTCAGAGTATGTCATCAGAATTCATTCCCACTCCATCTGTTAGACTTTCTCTCCCTTCATAGTCATTTGATTCTCAAGGAAGAGCTTTGCCTGTGTAAGCAAATGCACTCCAGCAGGTCTACTCACGTAGCATTTGCAGTACAAATTGAACTTTTCTTTGTCTCAGTGGCCTGGTTTGGGTCCCGTGACTCCTTCCTCCCATGCCCCCTTAGCCCTGTGATGGGCCAGGCTGGATTGTGTGCTCTCTCTTACTTCAAGGGTAAGGGTCAGCCCCATTGAAACCCCAATGCATTGAGTCAGGGACATGGAAGATGGAACCCTAGAAGAAAATGGAGGTGCTGTGGCCCAAAGAAGCAGAAATGTATGCATGGCGGGTAAAAATAGCAGGTATTCCATTTGCCTACCTTTAGCTTGCTGACTTGTGAATACCTCTTTTCTCTAAGTTGAATGAAAAGGATTTCAACTAATTGAGCTTCTAGATAGTTAAGATGCAGCTAATTAAGTTTGTTAGATAAGGTGCTGAGTAAACAAGTGGAAGAAATGTCACAGAAGCAAAATCACCAGGTCCTGACAATGGATTCAATGTGGGAACAAGTGAGAAGGAGGATTTAAGATGACATAAAATGTTCTAGATGATGTGACTAGATGATGAGCTCTCGTTGTCTGTGAGCTTCTCCACCAGAGGGACTATGTCCCTTTGTCACTGTGGTGTCACCACGGCCTGGCATAGTTAATTCTCAGGGATATTTTTCATGGTTGTAGAATTAGGAGATTGGGATTTGGGGGAGGGGGTATCTGAAATAAGGGCACAAAGAAGAAAAAAGCATTTAGGAGAGAAGACGCTGAGTGTGAATTTGAAAATGAAATGCCTTGGAGCTGCTGGTGTGATTGTTTCATAGGAAAACCCAATCTTGTCTTAACTTCAGGGCAAAACAAGACTTTCTCTGATAAACGTGTAGGCATGTTTCCTCATGAGATGCAGTAGGTGGAATGCTTTATCCCACAGTACACTGTTCAAGGGAAGTGTTTATGGAGCATATGTTTTCTCTTAAAGTCACTGATGTCTTGGTCTCAGAGGGATAAGGGATTTGTGAGTGGTAAATTACATTCGAAGTCACACTGTAGCGACATAACATCACATTGCCTCAACGCGGACAATTTAGGGCATAAGAATCATAGTTAAGGGAAATTCACATTTGTTTCTCTTGTCATCAGCTGCAGTTCAACTTTTTTTCCAAGGCTAGGGATAATGTCGAAAAATATAACTACAAACAGCTGGCAATGTGTAAATAGTTTCTAACTTAGTAGTTCTCAACTCAGTGATTCTGTTTTATGCGTATAATACATATTTTTAGTGTTTCCTTTATTATCCTAAAATAAAATAAATAGGTAATACATTTTTTAATAAATCTAATTCTTAAAATCATATAGAGACCAAACTATAGAAAATATAAATAAAAAGAAAGTGATTTATAGTAAATGGTGCATATGTAATACATATTTCGGCTCAAGTTCACAAGAGCAGTGCTTATCTTGGGAATCTTGGTAAAATGCAGGTCTGGTGTGGAGCCTGAATTTCTGTATTTCCAACTAACTCCCAGGTGATGCCAGTACCACAGGTCTTGGACCCCACTTTGAAGAGCAAGGTTCTAGAGGACATAATGAAGTATCAGCCACTTGCACTTATACAGAGGGTGTCAAAAACATGTATACACACTAATAAAGGAAAAAAACTGTATTAAAATTATAATACTCAATATATACTGATAACAAAAGATGAATACAAGTCATGTTTAACTTCTGCAATTACAAGAGGTGCTCAGAGTGGTTACCGTCAGCATCCAGACACTTCTGATTATGACGAACTACTGCTTGACCATAGATAACATCTTTTAAAATGTGTATATGCCCGGTACAGGTATTCACAGGTCCAGAAATCCCTGCGAATACGTCAACTAAAAAATCCACTGCTACAGATGCAATGAATATAGGCTACTGAAAATTAGAAGCAGTGTGGCTGTTGGTAATTCAATTTTCTGAAATGGTAAACAAATCTTAGTAAAGCTCCCAACAAAGTAAAGTAGCAATTTCCTCTCACGTGACACAATTTTGCATGCATTTTATATTAAAGCTGTAAAAAACATTCTCTGTATTTACATAAACCAAAGGAAGGTTCTAGGCTCAGAGGCTTGGCAGTTCTGAGTAAGGCATGCCACAGTTACCCTGCCCACCAACCCCCAGTTTTGCCTCCCAGTTGCTGAGACAGCTGCCTCCCTCTCTGTATTTAGAAAACACTCCCATGGATTTCCAAGACGCCTCAGAGGAGGAGCTACCATCTCTTGAGAACCTCTGAACCCAAAGAGCAATAAATGGGAATAGACCACAGCGAGGCTCATAGGTGTGATGTGACTACCTGTCATTTATTTAGGCAAATTGTCCCACAAGCCCCCCCCCCCAAAAAAAAAAAGAGTCAGGCATTGCACCGCATGTCACAAGCAGAGTGGTGCATGCTTTTCGGAGGTGTTTTCTCTGCTGTTCACTTTGTTATCCCAGTAATTGGGGGAGAAGTCGCTATGTCCATATTTGCAGCTGACAGATTTGTTTTGCACTGTATTGTGAGAGGGTGTTAAGTGGAGGCCTGTGAAGCAAATGGAGATCATTTGGGGAGGAAAAAAAGAAAAAAGCGAATGTTAACTTCCTGGTAACCACAGACTGATTTGTGTTTTTGCAGCTTCGTTTCCCCCTCTCCCGGTGGCCCTTATTTCCAGTGTCAGAGACCATTGGTGTTCTTCTGGCATCAGAAAGGGAGAGGACAGTTACTCAAGGCTGCATCATCCTCTGAAGATCTACATTTGTACCTTATAGTTCTACTAAGAGCCTTATTTCTAAAGTAAAGGAGATGATGGGATTGACTGCATGAAAATAGGAATATAAAGAGTGGGTTTTATTAGTAGCATCCCAAGAGCTGTTTATATTCAAGGGATTATTACTTCTAAAGTCAACATTCCTGCCTCAAATAGTTTCTTAAACTATTTTAATCCTCAGACAAGCTGCATCCTTTGACATTGTACTTGATATGATGATTTTTCCCTTTTTGATATCAAGCATTTTTAATACCACTGGAATATAAAGGCAATATATTCATTATAGACTATTTGAAAATAAATTAAAAATTTGAGAAAAAAAATTAAAAAGCAAGTAACAGTATGTATAATCTCACTACCCGGAAATGATAGCCATTCACAAGTACAGTATTTCCTCCTAATCTTTTTTCCTAATGCATAAATATGTGAGCACATGCTTACATTTTTTTTTTTAAAGATTTTTATTGGGTAATTGGGGGGATGGGAACAGTGATGGGGGAATTGGGGGAAGGGGAACAGACAAGTTGCTGTCGTTTTGTTCTTCAATCTAGTTGTGGAGGACGTTGCTTCACTGGCCCAAGTTGGCACCATCATTGCGCTCTTCCCTGGCAAGGCAGATCAGTCGCTGGCTTCTGGACGGCCGTTCACTGCGGCTACTGGCCGCTCACGCTGGCTGCTGGCTACACACGGTAGCCCATGGCAACACACTGCCACAGGGACTGCAGCCTACGCCGTCGCCGGCGACTCACGGCAGCCCAGCTCCAGGTTGAGCTGTTGTTCAGCATCTTAGCTGTAGAGGGCAGTGTCACTGGCCCTCATATGTGGGATCCGAACCGGGGCCCTCTGGCATCCCAAGCGAGTTCTTAACCATCGCGCCACGCGGCCGGCCCAGCACATGCTTACATTTTAACAAAATTAGCATAGCCCCAGTAGTTTTGTATGTTAGTGTTTTTACCTAATATTATATAAAGTATATATCTTAGTGATGCTTTATTTTTAGCAATTATTTTTTATTAATATAATTTTTTTAAGGTTTTTATTGGGGAATTGGGGGATGGGAACAGACAAGTTGCTGTCGTTTCGTTCTTCAGTCTAGTTGTGGAGGACGTTGCTTCACTGGCCCAAGTTGGCACCATCATTGCGCTCTTCCCGGGCGAGGTAGATCAGTCGCCGGCTTCTGGACGGCCACTCACAGTGGCTGCTGGCCGCTCACGCTGGTTGCTGGCCACACATGGTAGCCTCTGGCAACCCACTGCAGCAGGGGCTGCAGCCTACTCTGTTGCCAGTGACTCATGGCAGCCCAGCTCCAAGTTGAGCTATTGTTCGGCATCTTAGCTGTAGAGAGCAGTGTCACTGGCCCTCATATGTGGGATCCAAACCGGGGTCCTCTGGTGTCCCAAGCCAGCTCTTAACCAACGTGCCACTCAGCCAGCCCCTAATATAAATTTTTTGAGGTAATTGTAGATTCACTTTTAATTTCACAAAGTAGTACAGCAAGATTCCTTATATATTTTGCCCAGTTTCCACCAATGTACCATTTTACAAAATGATACAATCTCCCAGAATTCTTCAGATTTCTTCAGTTTTACTTGTACTTATTGTGTGGATGTATGTATGCAGTTTCATGTGGTTTTATCACCTGTGTGTGTCCATGCATCTGTCTCAGATCACAGTGAAGATGCTGAACAGCCAACACCACAAGAACCCCTCCCGTTGTCCCTTTACAGCCACACCCACCTCCCTCTGCCTCTACGTCCAACTCCTGACAACTGAATCTGTCCTCAATTTCTAAAATTTTGTCATTTCAAAAATTGTATTAATGGATTAATACATATTAACCTTTTGTAATTGTTTTTTCATAATTATCTGGCGATTCATCTGAGTTGTGAGTATCAATAATCTGTCCATTTTAATGTATATATATTTAGTATATATACCACAGTTTGCTGAACCACTTACCTGTTGAAAGACATCTTGGCCTATTTCAGTTTTTGGCTATTACAAATCAAGTTGCTGTGAACATTGATGCACAGAGTTTCTCCTTTCTTTTTTCCTTTTTTTAATAAATGTTTTCCTTTTTTTTTCTGAGATAAATACATTCGTGCAATTGCTGGTCAAATGTTTAGTTTATGATAAACTGACAAACAGTTTTCCAAGGTGGCTGTACCATTTTGCCTTCTCACCAGCAATATATGAGTGTAACTCAGTTTTTTACATCCTCACCAGCATATGGTAGTGTCACTATTTTCATTTTATCCATTCTAATAGGTGTGAAGTGATCTTATAATTAAAATTTTTATTTTCTGAACACCTAATAATGTTGAACATCTTTTCATGTGCTTGCTATCCACATATGCTCTTCAGTCAGATGTCTGTTCAGATCTTTTGCCCATTTTTGAATTGGATTTTTAAAAAAACATTGAAGATTTAAAGTTCTTTATATGTTCTAGATACTAGTCCTTTGTCATGTGCGTGAAAAAAAATATATAAATGGAGCCACTTTAAAATGGAGCTAGCGCTGTCATGCCAGAGGAACTGCCTTGTATTTCTTATTTCCTCAAATGTTTGGAATGTTAAAACAGGACAAAACATCCTTTGGACTGGGCCTAAAGCAATCTTATGTCCCAAAGAACTGTTTGCAAGAATAGCAAGAAAGCCGATATTGTGACTACCGGACTGATGGTTATTGGATTAAAAATTTAAAAATTGTTCAGAATTAGCATCACTATGTTATGTTATCTGCACCAGTAGAAATGCCTTCCTTCTATTAATGTCATTGTTCCCTTCCTTTTTTCATAAATACTCCCTGCCTTTGTCTCCTAATTGAAACATTATTTGGGCTTCTGCTGGAATCATTGCTTCCTGAATAGCTATTCTTTGATCTCACATAAATGCTTATTGCCTCTCACTTTTCAAAGGACTTTTTATTTTTAGGTTAAAATGTGATTTGCAAATATTTTCTCCCAGTCTATAGGTTGTCTTTTTTTCATTCTCTTTACATGGGCTTGCACAGAGTAGACGTTTTTAATTTTGATAAGGTTCAAATGATCCATGATGCCTTTGGTGTCAAACCTAATATTATGTTTTACATTTCAGTCCGTGATCCATCTTGAATAAATTTTCGTATGAGGTGTGAGGTTTAGGTCAATATTCATTTTTCTGCCTATGGATGTCCACTTGCTCTAGCACCATTTGTTGCAAAGACTATCCCTCCATTGAATATTTTTTGCACCTTTGTCAAAAATCAAGTCAGCATATCTGTGTAGGTCTGTTTCTGTGTTCTGTATTATGTTCCATTGGTTTATGTTTCTGTCCATCTGCCAATACCACACTGTCTTGATTATTGTAGATATATAATAAACCTTAATATTGGATGGAGTGATACTTCTTTCTTCTTTGTCAGGATTGTCTTAGTCTCGGACTTGCGGTGACTTGGTCCTCTTTTCTGGTGTTGCATGTCTGTCTGTTTACGATGCTCATTTTCAGCCCTGGACTTATTTTCCAGTTTTCCCTACAGAGGTATTTTGTTTTACTTAGGGAACATTTTCCCTTTCCCAGGGAATCCTCTCTTTGTTTTTCCTTGAATGTCCTAAAAATTAAAATTATGAATAATTTTTTTTTAAATGCCCACCTAGCCTGCCAACCTCTTAAACAACTTGCCATGGACTTGTTCAGTTTTTGCATTATCTGCTCCCTTGGGCATGCGGCTCTTTAGTTCTTTTCATTTTGTTCAAGTTCATCTACGTGAGTGGGTTAGAGATGAAGAGACAGGCATGACTCACTGGCCGCCTAACAGTGTTCTGTTCAAAAAGCAAGATGCTTTTGCATTGGCGTCTCAGTGAACTTGGGCATAAATATGAGTGCAGAGGGTCTGCCGGTGTTTATTTAAACAGAAAGTTTTTTGGAGTTATCATCTTTAGAAAATGTTTCCAAACAATGTGACAGCAAAATTATAGTGTAAATTGTAATGTCTGTCCCAGTTGGATAAATAAACATATGAAGACTCTTTTACTTAAAAATGTTTGGGTTGTTCATTTAGATTGAAAATGATATAACTCATATTCAAAAATAATAGCAGGATAAAATAATGATTTTATCTTTCAGAGTCATATAAATCCTTTGTTACTTTTCAGAGTCTCTGAGGGACTAGCTAGCCTGGAGCAGATATTTCTAGGTTGTGGACTATGAGAGAGACCCAGGCCTCTGGAAGAGAGAGGGAATAAATTCAGCAAGAAAGGATTTAGAATTATGTCTTGGTGTTGTGAATATGGAATGGATACTCTTAAGTTTCTGTGATGGTGTTTTAGCCAGTAGACCAAGAAGTACCTGCATTTTCTTCTCAACGTCCCTGAGACACGTATGCATAGATCATTAATCAAAGTACAAGAGCACAGATGCTGTGCCCCCACGCCCCACTAAAGATCGTGAGAACATCTGGCCCTATGGACTTGTGAACTCCTTTCCTGAGTCCTGCCAGTGCTCCAGAATGGATTAAAAACTGAAGTAGGTCAAATCCAGTCCTTCCTCCTTCCCAAAGCCCAAACTCGAATATTCAATCTATCCACTCCATAATGAGAAAAAAGTCATACCGTAATTCCCTGGTTTGCCTGAAACAATTCTAGTATATATCTCTGGTTGTCCCAGTTTAATTATTAAAAGATGCCCATTTAGTCTCAAAAGTGTCCCTATTTGGATGAAAATGAATGTGGTCACTGTAGCCTTAGCACACTGAGTCAGAGACACATCAAAAGGAAGGAAGGAATGACAAGAGACTGCCTTCATGTTTGGGGGAGAGCTGGCTATCCCAGGCTTCTGTCTACTGGTATCTCTTGACTGAGATGAGTTTGGGGTAGAGCATGGGAATCCAAAGGCCATACCTGCAGACCTGTTATGCCTAATTTCATGGGAGATTAGAAAGCATACAAAGAAAAAGTGTGAGATGTAAGACGTTTTCCTCTAGGATGCCCTTCCTGCTTTCTTCCCCACATTTAGAAGAAAGCTTTGTGATTAAAGGGGAACTCGCTCTGTCTGCCTTCTTCCCACTTGATCAAGACAATAAAGGAGGCCAGAAGGTCAGAGTCATCTGAGCATGTCCTTGTCTGATAGTAACTTTAGCCCAGCCACTGCCTCAGGATAACCAGGGAGATGGGAAAGATTCTGCAGCCCCATGCTTTTAAATTTCTGACGAGTAGAATGAAACCCCACCCAGCCCTGGAGACCACTAACAAGTCCTTACCCTCACCAACCATTGCAGTAGTCTCTTTCAGGAGGGTAGTGTAAAGATGGGAGAAATGAGGGGTTTTCTTAAAAGCCACGCCTGTCTCCTGGTCCTGATGTATGTAGCATTGGGGCCTGGTCATTCTCCTGCCTCTAAAGAATGTGTGACATGATGTTACATTTCCAGGGCAAAGCAAGATTAGGCGGCATCATTGCTTCCACCCTGATTTAGTGTAGAATTTTTAGCAGTATTTTTTAAGCACCTAAGTAATAATATTGCATTTCGTATTTCAAAAAGTGTCATTTTAGAAGGAAATTAAGTTGAGAAGTATTTGTTACTGTTGGTAACAGCTTAAAAATGGACTCTGTGCAACATTTCACATTTTAGTTATAAATTCACACATTTCTCATTTAACTCTAGAAGACATATTAGAATGCAGACCTGAAAGTACCTTTTTAATAAACATGCCCCCAGTTCATTCTAGCTCATATGAAAAATAGAAAATAATTTGCAAAACTGAATATTTGATTATTAAGAGTTTCTGGTGACATTCTTTCTACCCTTGTGGGCAGACAGTGGGGCCTGAGAACTGCTGACGGAGAATGGAGACATTATCTAGTGTGGGCCTTGAGCCACCTGTACAGGTAACATGCAGAACCTTCAGAAGGAAGCTTCCTCTTCATGGTCCTGTGCTTTGGACTTGTTCTCCCTTCTTTTTGATGGGTTTGGCCCAGAGGAGGTTTTCATTAGGCTGCGGGAATGCTGTGAAGGAGATGGTAAGATTTATGAAAGAATCCCCAGGGAAATCTCAACTTCAGTTCTGAGCACCATGCATTCCTGTAAAAAGATGGTCCCAAGATGAAGTAATCACTGCACATTAGATGTTAAGACATGGCTCACTCTGTGTAATTCATGTATCAAACACAATGCAAGTGTGGAATATTTGAGACAGTTCATTCATGTTTTTGAGTGCAAGCATGTCGGCAGGTAAACAGAAAACCTTCACTGCAGAAATGACACACTGGGGGGGGGGAATTGCTTTATTCGTACAAAGATATGCTAGGCTGATGAGAAATTAAACAATATGATTGAGGAGGAAAAGCTGAGTAAATGGAACATGGAAATAAAAAAGAATTCCTTCACCACTTAGCCCATTATTCATGTCAAAAGATTGGATTGGCTATTAATTATTCATTTGGGCGTCAATGAGGATAGAAGATAACTTTATCAGAAGTAAAATGGTAAGTTGAAATGAATAAGAGAATTGTTAAAATTCCTAGAATAAGTATGTGTGGAATTTTGCAGATTTTCAGAAGCCTGTTGTGTTTTAGAATTGCAGAGAAATGTTACACCAATTGACAGTTTTCTTGTTCACAGAGTGTTAGCACAACAGGCTGGCAAAACCTGAAAAGAACAGTGCTGATGAGCAAAAGAAAAAAAGATGGCTCCGAGCTTCCTGTGTTTAGCTTGCTGTGGGTTAGTGTCAGTGTAACCAAATACGAGTACACGTCCCCACGTCTTTATAAAGCCTGAGAACACAGAGTGGATGTGAGGAAGTGTCAATTATCCGCTCCCTCCACTCAGGGCCAAAGGAGGCCTGTGTGTATGTTTCCCTCAATCCCATTATGTTGTTACTGGGTCTCAAGCAACACTTTGATTTTGTTAGCGAGGATGTTTGATTTAATTTCTGCACTGCCAAGGTGGGTACTTTATAAAAAAAATGCAAAAGTACTACCACTTTGCAGTATGAGTAGCTATTTTATTTTTAATAGGAAGGGAACATACACAGCCTCCCAATGATTATAACAGTGTTGAATTTTTGTCCTCATATCTATCTTTAGTGCATTCCTTTGTGGATTTGGATTAGGCAGAAGTGGGTTGTTTGGCAAGTGAAAAGTTTTATGTTTTGATTTGGATACAAAAGAGTGAGAGAAATTGGAGTTGCCACCAAACTTCCATACGAATTGCGGAAAACTGAGGTGTAGAAAGTGAAGAGGCAGCACTAAGTGGTGATTCCTTCTCCTAAGTGATAAATCTGGGTCCAATTTCGACTTTTTTTTTTTTTTTTTTTTAGCTGAGCCATCCTGCTACCTGTTGGCAGCTCAGCGGCAACTCAGCTCGGGCTGGACTCGAACCGCTGTTGCTCAGAGCTGAAACCCTTGATCGAGCTCTTAACCAACTGAGCCACTCATCCGGCCCCAATTTCGACTTTTTAAGCTGCCTTCTTGGTTTCACATACTGATAGTTTCTTCTGTGTTATGTTAAGCACCCTTCTCAAATTCAACCTTTTTCTTCACTCTTTCTGTCAGTTACAGGAACAGCCCTTTTTGTCCTTGAGACCCAATCCCTGCTAGTCTGTCATCAAGCCGGGTCCAGTCTCCTTCTGTGTACGTCACTACCCTCAAGCCCCAGCTCTCATCATTGGATGCCTTAGTGACTCAGGAAGCCTCATTTTGTCTTCCTGCCCCCATTTTCTGTATGCTCTGTCCTGACCTCTCCAAAGCTTATCTGACCTTGCTAGCAAATAGTAAATATCAAAAAAATTTTTTAAAGGAAGACAAAAAAAAAAGTAAATTTAAAAAAGGTCATAAAAGTTCTCTGTCTCCACCCTGTTTTTCCTAGTCTCAACTCTTAGGATCTTGTTTATGTTTTAATAATAATAACAACAACAATAAATTAGTGCATTTTCCTAGTTAACCTTAAACGTCCCTGATTTTGTTTATCTCCTTCTTATCATTTTTCCTCCCCTCCGTGAAATTTTAAAGTTCCAATGGGCTTTCCACAGGTCACAATAAAATGCTAAGTGCATGGGAGACCCTGAATAAATATTTGTGGAATTAAATTAAACACCTCTGGTAAAATCCCTTTCAATAGCTGATTAGTAATGAAGTCTGGTAAGTTTCTGTGTGGGCAGCAAACTGGGATATTGCCCCTTCATAAAAACACTGTTGGTTTTCTGTGATTCATTGATGAATTCAAAGGATGGTGTGACCATCTGTTTTCTATGGCTCCTGAGGAAAGAACTAACGGATTAGCCCTTGAGCTGAGAATAAGAAGGAGGAAGATGAAAGGAAGGATTTTTGTTGTTGTTCAGGTTGTATAACAATTAACTGGGTTATCCAGGAACTCTGCCATCTCCTTCCCTAGAATCTTTATAAAAGGAGTGTCTTCTTTGATGGAGTTGGCAGATACAGCCTTTCCTAGATGACCTCTCTGTGCTGGCTC